>NC_135333.1:169560847-169904555 GCF_023851605.1 Tamandua tetradactyla
AGGCTCTCACCAGCCAAAAGTATGGATAATTTGAACACTGAAACGGATAAGGACAGGAATTGACTATAATACATCGATAAAGAAAAGAATCCATGAGTCCACACAAATAAAGGAGGGAGGAGAAGACAAAGCCAAAGAAGTATGTCAACTAATAAATAAAAAGAATGATAGAAACTTGCCATTATGCAATTGATTCAGGTAGTAATCACCAGTGAGTGCTAAAACCTTTGGGGGTTAGGATATTTGGGGGAAGGGATAAGATAATTACGCAGTCTCTCAAAGTATGATTAATCACCAATTAATAACAAAGGAAATATGCTTTTTAATGAAGAAGTGTGGCAAACACCGGGTCATCAAATGGTCAAGCCTAACATCACCATGAGATGGACCTTCTGAGGGGACGCTCTGAGAAAGCACATTCACCTGCGTAGAATTCCTGCCAAAAGTATGTCTAACCTCTCAGATATCACTCAAAAATGTTCACTTCTCGCCACCACCCTGCCATATGCACTCCATGCCATCAGCATCTTATATCTAGACAACTGCAATGTCCTCCCAATCATTCTCCATACCTTCAGCCTTTAGTCTAACCCCACTCTAGTCCATTCCCCACATCACAGAGAACTTTTTCTAAAACTCAAATACACCCATGTTTTCAAACTGATTTCCCAATGCCTTAAAAACTAAATCTCAATTCTTCGTCATGGCTTCACAAGACTTCCTGTAGTCCCCACTTACCTTTCCAGGTTCCCTTCCAGCCACTTCTTCAACCCCTATCCTTCTAAATTCCCTTATTATATTAAGACTCGGTTTCATGAACCTAACATTCTCTCACCTGTAGGCATTTGTATATAGAATTCCCTTCTTGGAAAATCCTTTTTTCTCTTTTTCACCTGCTTGACTCTTTTTACTCAATCTTAATGTTTCATCTCCTGATATATAAAGATCATCTATTTCTCTCTTTAAGCCTCTCCAATGGTTTTCCACTATTCTACAGATTCCAAGATATACATGCTCTGTCCAGAATTTGCTTTTTGTTTTCCAGTTGTTTTGTTTATTTGTTTGTTTTTAATAAGGCTGCTCTAGATTATCTTGCATATCTTGTTTTCTCCCAATTGTCTTTGTTCTCTTTACTATAACAGACAGACTTGCTTATGCCAAACGTTCTGTTATTCACTCATTTGTTTGGTCATTCAAATTTATTCAACAAGATAAGCAGTGTGTTGGTGATTCTTCCAAGTTTATTCACTAGTCAAATATGCCTCCAATCCTCCTGCTCCACCTTCACCACACACACACACACACACACACACACACACACGACATATGCACACACTCCTCAAATTCCACTTCCATAAATTCTTCCCTAATTACTAGGAAGGTAACCATCTTCCCCATGTTTTATTCTTTCTAAAACTGTAGCCCCTATCAATCTACCTCCCAAAGACAGTGATTCTTTTGGTAAATATTTTAAGTACTTATTTAATTCATGTACTCATCCCAGTTTTGTTCAGCTCTGTCTTCTCTCTGTTGACCATGTTAAACAATAAAGTCCTACAAGGAAAAAATATATATATATGCCTTTTTATCTCCTTAGCTCATAGGCCAGCCATAGAGAAGATTTTAAGGAATACCAGATGAGAACAATGCAGCACTATGTATGGTGGCTGCCAATACATGTTGAGTGAAGAAAAAAAAATAATACCCTTGATGGATACTGAAGGACAGAACCTTCCAGTATTGCAGTTTTACATATTGTAAAACTTCTAGCCAAATTCCTTTACTTTCTGAAAGGTGCAAGGAATTGGTAAGAGTTACTCAAGATTTTATATATTGGGGAAAAATGAATATTTATTCATCACTGCAAGTAACTGAAACATAGAACAGTAAAATAAAAGTTGTTTTATGTTATTTCATTCTAATTTCAACAAACAGGTGATAGTACTGATAAATGTAACCTGAAGATTTAATTCGGTGAAATCTTCTCCTTCAAGCATATTTAAAATAAGTTGTTTACATTTTCCTGCATATTATTATTCTAACCCTGAAAGCACCTGTTAAATATGGATTATAAATCCAGTTACCATAAACGAAAGTAAAAAGATGTTCATCCCCAGTCCTTGTAAGTAAGAAATTTATGTTAATGAATGGATGTCAAACTTGAATTATTTTGAGCTTAGAGGGTTAAACCTCTGACTAAATAATTCACATTTTATTTTTCAATGTATTTGCGGGTTTACCAAAATTTGTACAAAAGAAACTCAAAAAAATCTCAAGATGTGTTAGCAGTGACAGATTTTTTTAATGTTTTAATTTTTAGAAGTGTGTGCCCTCCTTTAGGCTGGTTTTAAACCAGTGTGCTTCACAACAAAAGGTACCCCGTGATCAGCTGGGGTGCTGGAAAGAACCTGGGGGATCCTGAAGCCTTGATGTTTCTGGTATTTCCATTCTAACTGACAGGATCTGGCTCCTCGTCAGAAACTATAGAGTATGCTAGAGAATTTATCTTCTGCACCTCGGTAACACGTGGGACCACCTGCCCAACAGGCTGGATCACTGGCTTGAAGTAAAAAGAGCAGTGCTGGATACCGCAGAGCACACTTCCATTCCCCGCCTGCTGAACTGGTGCTTAGCTCTCACCTGCAATCTCACAAGGACTGTAAGAAACAAACAAACTCTAAGATTCAGACTATTTGCAACAAAATCAAGCTTTGGTGGGCATCTGGTCTTAGTCCCAGGAAATAACATGCAACAGTATAACTGTTCTCACACTTCAAGAACTGATCCATAGGGGTCCTAACTGGCTTCTCACCCCACTTTGCTCATTTTATATTTTAGAATCTGTCAGTTACATGGCCATTTTCAGATACCATTTGAAACGCCGTGGGGCTACAGGTGACAGAAATCCAGCTAAAACTAACTTAAGCATAAATGGGAAATTGTTAGCTCTCAGATTGCAGGGAAGGGTTAAGCAACAGTTTGGAGCTGAACCCAAAGAAACAAGAACCAAAAACAGATATGCTGCCTCGCCTTTTGCATACTCTCTTTTACTGTACTCCTTTCTTCACAAGGTAAGAAACAATGAACAAACTTTTAAGTTTTATATCCCAAAGCTTCTTCATCCATCACTGAGAAACACAGAACTCTTTTTTTCTCTCTCAACTCCACTTTTAAAATTCCTGAAAATAATTCTGATTGCTGTGGCTTAAATACTCCAATGTGGATGACACATGGGGTGGCCAGCCTTCCTGGTTTTTCCCAGCCTTCCTGTTTTTTCCCATTACTTGGGAGTTTCCACAATGCAGGATTTTCAAGGTTATCACAAGGACAATCCCAGCCAAACCAAGACTCTGGCCATCTACACAGGTGTGGAAGTAGAGATGCCTATAAGGGAATATAAAGATAACATCCACAGTGTGTGTATAAGGGAGTGGGAGGTAGGGTCACGACAAGTTCCTGTAACTACACAAAGCCATAGCTGTCCACTAAGTTAATAAATTTCTGGTCAAGTTGTGGTAGATAACAAAAGCAGCCACAGTTTCGGCAGCTACCCTCCCAAGAGTCACTTCTCTACCCCTTGGATAGGTGTTGGACTGTGACTTGTGTTGATGAAAAGCTGTGGTGACAGTCATGCTGTGTGAGTCCCATCTCAGCCGTCCTGAGGGCTCCCGTGCCTCCTTGCCCTCTCAGACCCTGAGGCAGCCATTTGGCTACTGGCTGGAGAGCCAAGGACGACGTGAGGCATCCCTAGGTATCCTGGTCACTTCAGCCAAGGAACATGAACCGGGCCACCCAACCCCCCCCCCCCCCCGCAGACCCACCACTTGCAGCCACATGACTAAGGTCAGCTGAGACAGCCAAGAACAGCCCACGACAGAGCCACCCAGCCAAGCTGCTGTCTGTGAGCTCAACAATGGCAGCCACAAAGTTTCGGGAGGTATGGTACACAACGAAAGCTACCACATGCACTGGCCTACAATATTACAGCTGGGCATGTGTAAGAGAAAATGTATCATCATGTCTAGTGTGCTCAGAATGTTTAGAATCTTTTAAATAAAAGAAACATCAAACTGGCTTCCGGTGATCTTCAGAGAACGTGCACGACCACAATGTGCTACGGGCAGCTTCGTCTTGCTTACTCTGTGCTTCGGCCCTCCCTAAACACATGACAGTCTTTCGTGCCCCACCTTTACATAAGGCATTCCCTCCGCCCCTCCTTGCTCTCGTGTCATCCTCCTCCTCTTCATTTAAATTCAGCTCAAGCATCTCCACTGCTGTGAAGTCATTCTGAGCCCTCCTGTCCTCCCCCCCCAGAGAGATTTAGTCATTCCCTGTTTTATATTCTATTCCCAGGATATACTTCTTTACTGCTCTCCTAATGCTATTTTATAACATTCCCTTTTCAAATGGGTCTTCTCCCATCTTTGTATCCTCAGTGACTAAAACAAAGCCCAGCACAGTGTAAGTGCACCAGAAAAATTTAATAAATTGAAAACTAAATCCAAACGAGGAATATTTGACTTTAACTTAGGGTATAAAGTATCGTGCACCTATTTGTTCTGGACTAGCCCTTGGCTAACAGCCCAGCCATCACATTCGGCATATTTACCTCAGCATTTATACTACCAGGATAGTGGATCAAGACAAATAATGCGATTGCTAAAATCGGTCATAAGATCTGGGTTTCCAAAGAAATTAATCCAAGCTTGACTTTGCTATAGGCCCAAAGTTTATCACTGGTTCCTAAATAAGAATTGAATAATAGAAAAATAGATGTATAAATAAGACCATAAAGTATGAACATAATCAGCCCCATCTCTGGCAGGTGGGATGGAGGCTGAAGCTGTTTAAAACTGTAAGGAAAGTCCCGCGTGGGCTACTGTGGGAGTGAGTGTTTGGCTTCCTCTCTCTGCAGGCAGATGGAGGCTTGTTCCCTGCAGTGTTTCTGAGAATGCAATGAGGAAGGCTGATTAGGATGCTCATGTGGAACAAATATAGTATTTGGCTTGGATTAAAAAATAGAACGAGATGAGTATTCACAGGGGGAGCTGACTGACCCGGGAAGCGACAACATTTCTAGGCTCATCTCCCTGTGATTGTGCACACAAAAGGTGTCTGTGTATATGTGGATGTGTGCGCACTTTCTAATGGGAACTGTGTCAGTTCCAAAAATAAGACTAAATTACATTTCAATTGTGCCTCCTCTAATTGGGAAACGAGGTTCCCTAGTTATCCTGGCATTCCCAACACAGATCAAGGAACCAGGAGTTGAGAAGCTGCCTGATAGTTCTCTAGCCGAATGTCTAGGTGGTGGCACATACCTAATGTCCCTTTAAATACCAGAAGTGCCTGGAAGCCAGAAGTGAAGGAAAAAGCTAAAACATGAAGAATTATTTTAAGTGTGTTTTTAAAAGTCAGCTTCTTTCCACACCTTCTATAGCCTAATGACCGCCCCTCCCTCAATCTTGCAAAAGACTGAAGATTTATTTTCTGGGTAGAACAACATCGAATTTTTTTAAAACTCATAACACCAGTTCCAGTTTAGAGAAGGGTAACCTGCTGGAAACAGGGTGCTTGAACAAACATGTTTGTTGACATCCCTGACCCCTCTTTCCCTAACTGGCCCTGAGGACTTCCCAGCAGGAGCCTGACAAAGAGAGTCTCTAGGACATATGACTAAAACAAAAGGAAAGATATAAAGATACTGACATAAACATTTCCCCAACCAAACAGCCCAAAGCTCAACCTAAAGCAAAGCTCACAATGATAATGGAATGCAGGAGACGATATGATAATTGCTTTACATTTCTGAGGGAAATTTACTTCTAACTATAAGCATTTTATACCCAGTGTCACTATCAATTAAGGGTGAGGACAGAATAAATACATTTTCAGGAAACCACTGGGAGATAGGTTCCAACAAAACAAGAGGAGACATGAATATAGAAACCAGGAGAAGCTTAGGAAAACTCAGATGGCAGTAAAGAGAGATTAGAGGTCTATACCTCTGAATAAAGAACAGAAGGCAACAAGCAGGCAGAAAGGCTCAGGTGAGATTCTTCAAAGATACGAAATTTATAGAATACATGATGCACCTGAAAATCTTGAGAAGTGGTGAGTCTGGAATTATACTGATTACATACACTTAGAAAACTAATCTCAAGGAAAACATGCCAATAAGAAACTCCAGGGAAATAAAGTGTGCAAATGTAAAGGAAAGAGTTTAGTATATGGCTCAGTAAATATTATAAATAGTGTTTGTTAACAAATGTACTAAAGTAAACAGAGACAATTAATTTATCCCAAATTATGCTCTTAATATATTGGCGGGAATGAAGGCAGCAGGTGTGTGCACATCCACGCGAGCGTGCGGACACGACCCCCGTGGGGTGGGGAGGGAGAGAGAAAGCCTCGTCCTCCATTGGTGGGGACTCAGGAGAGAGAACCTAAAACTGCAAAATGAAGAAGTAGCAAAACAAACAGGCCAGCGGCATAAAGATAAATACCCAGGTCATCCCATAAAAGAGAAGAGGGGATGAGAGGAAGGTGGGCAAGGGTTTCTAGTTTAATAATAATAAATCTTAAAGAAATAAAAGACACTTTAACCTATACCTTTAAAAATGAACAATACTGACTAAAACTAAAAGACAAAAGCATTGCACAACTGTGCTTCTGCAGAGACGACTTGAGAAACGCAGCGGGGCTTGGCCCACTGGGACCCACGGCACCTTTTCACAGCTGCAGAGAATACCAATGAACAATTGCGGGAGAAAGGGCGCCACGCTGGAATCCCAGCCTTAGCAGCTAGTAGTTTTTTCACCATGATTTTCTACTTCTCTAATAGATGCCTGCCCTAACTCCCTCACAGAGCTGGTGTGAGGAAGACAGGAAATAATGCCAGGGAAAGATATTTTTGTAGAAAGATATCTGCAAATATAACATCCGTTTTATCTACAGACACTTACTGAGTCCCTACCACATGTCAGGCATGGTTGGCATTATTATTTCTTCTCACCTGCTATCAAATAAATTTAAAATGCCAATTGTCACTCATGATACTTTTGGGTAAGCTAAAAAAAAATGATAACGGAATACGCAGCAATCCCTGGTAGCTGCCTCCCATGTTGGGGCCTCTGGCGTCTGAGCGCCTGTGGAGTCGCCTTCCCTGGAGGGTGAGATGACCTGGGACTCGTGTCCGACCAACAGGACACGGCAAAGACACTGAGATGTCACTTCCATGGCTCGGGAAGATTGTCATGTCCGTGGTCCTGGCAGACTCTGCATGCCCCGATGAGGTGGGCTACGCAGGGAGAGGCGTGGATGGGAGCTGAGGGCGGCCTGAAGCCGAGGCCCACGGCCGCATGAGCTCAGTAGCAGATCCCACCTTGGCTGAGCCCCAGAGGAGACCCCAGAACTGGCCAACACCAGGACTGCGGCCGCGGGAGACACCCTGAAGCAGACGAGGCCGCCGAGCTGGGCCCAGAAATCCAAGCCACAGAAACAAGGAGATGATACATGCTTAGCTCTAAGCGAGGACGAGCGTTCCCCAGCGACAGACTAATTCAGGGCCTGACGGGAAGACACGGTGACTTCAGCGCATCAGCCGCAGGCCAAACCTGACGTGTTGGCCCATTCAGCCTCCCAGGTCGATGCTGCTGCAGCCAAGCGCCCGTGCTACAACCTCAGTTGCCTTCATCCTGGGCTGTGTCATTCAGAAGTCATAAAACGATCTCTCAAATACTAAAGAACGTGAACAAATGACTATTTTTAGCTGTGTCACTCAAATGTCACCCAAAGGGTAGAGTAATAGGCAGTTTGGTTTTTGAAAGAGAAAAGTCATTAAAGGTAACAACACACTAATTTAAGTCTTCTGTTTAATAAAAAGTAACAATAAAAGGAAAAAAAAAACAAGTTTAACAAGTTTTTGACCCTCCAAAAACTGTATGTGCTGATTCTACCACATTAAATATTCCACGAACTCTGGTTTCTGGGTAAACGGAAAGGAAATTTCCTTTGCTTTTAATCTAGAATGAAAGGTAATGTGTGGGTGGCAAAATGGTGAAGCTTAAAGAGCATACATTATCATACAGGAAGAAAGGGCAGCAGGGAACTAAAATTAAAGAAGCAAAAAAAAAAAAAAAAAACTGGTGTGACAACTAGGCAGGCAGCTGCAGCCATTCGACTCTCCACCTACCAGCTCTCCTAGGCTTACGTGCTTTAGAGTTATCACAACTATATTGTTTGAGAAAAAATGCAGGTATTTGCTGTTTAGATATCCTTATCACACTGACTCAGAAATTGTGCAAGTGTGGGAAACTTTCAAAAGAGAAACCATGTACAGCTGTGAATCACTCACCTGGAGAAGAATGAGCTGAATGGGTCATCACCGAGACAGCCTGTCACTCATCAAAACTTCCTTAATAGATGTGGAGGTTAACGTGGGGGTCTGAAGCTGTCAGTGCCAAGTTTCTTGCAGCTGTCACAATTGGACAAGCTGTCTCCATTGCACAATAATGCTTGCAAGCCACATTCAATTGTGTGGGACATATAAGAGAAATCTGAAATTCGGCCAACAGCAGCCTTGCTATCTTGATGGTTTTGTGATAAAGCTGGTGACAAGGGGTTGGAAATGACAGAATGACGTCTGCTGGGAAGTCACTCTTTAATGACCTGATGTCACAAATGGAGTATAAAGGGTGAATGACTGTCCACAAACCATTCCCTTTCATATTGCACTGAGGGATAAAGCAGGCTTACATTATCCTCATCAGGTAACATTCAGTGCCATATTTGTTTCCTCTGCTGCTGTAATGAATTCGCATAAACCTGGTGCTTTAAACCAATGCAAATTTAACTCAAAATTCGTTTCTCTGGACTAACATCAAGGTGTTGGCAGGGCTGCTTGCTCCTGGAAGCTCCCGAGGGAACTCTGCCCTGCCTCTTCCAGCTCGGAGAGGCTCCCAGTGTTCCCTGCAGATGCTCCTTGCCCTCTCTTCCCTGGGACCACTTCTCCATCTTCAAAGTCAACAGGGTGGCATCCTGCTTCCTTCACCTTGCTGCTTCCTTCTAGTCTGATCTCTCTCTGCCTCCCACTCAGTTGCAACTACACTTAGAGTCCACCCATAATCCAGGATCATCTCCATATCTCAAAATCCTGCATTTATTCACATCTGAAACGTCCTTTTTGTCATGAAGACAACATTCCCCAGGGATCAGATCAGGGCTTAGAGCCTGGATATCTCTGAAAACCCCTTTTCAGCCAGCCACAGTTCCGCCTCATCAATGTTTAAATATGAGGCTGTGTGTGTGTGGTAAAGCAGCTCATTTGTCACAAGCAAAGCCATCCAAAAATGCAATAAATTTAAATTGAGTGGAGGTTGTAAATCAATATTCTTTTTGGCTCCCAAACTCTTTAATAACTTCTGAAAATTTTCTGAGTCATGCTTCATTGTAAACACAATGTGGAAAAGCAAGAGCAAATTTAGTGAGTCAATATTATGCTGGGGAAAAGCATACCAAAGGCGAAATCTTGAGGGACTCAAATGTACCTATAAGCTGTACTCATGGAATAATTCACACCAGAATAATAACTGTGGGTGACAGAATGTACATCAGTAAGCAGCAGGCAATATTTTTATCCAAAATACTTAGAGCAGATTTAGAAGCAGCTGCTGTAACACCTGAGGGTGTAGCTATACTCGAAGGTGAGTGGGATGTGGAGAGGGCAGGGAATTAACTTTTATTAAATGGCTACTGTCTCAGGCACAGGGCTACAGGCTTTACCACTTTCAATGTTAACAATTCAGTTAAGGCTTCCAACAACAGATGATGTTGGTGTAAAAAGAAGAGGCCAACAATATCCAGGGAAAATGAAAGAACTTTTCCAAGTTTGCCAGCTTGAAAACATTGGAAATACTTGCCAGTATCGCCAAAAAACAAATCTACAGTTGTTAAAACCTAATAATCCGTAATGTGCCTTTTTAGAATACTGTAACAGATACAGAAGAGGTCACGAAAATGATTCCTTCAAAAGAGTTCTGGAAAATAAAAGAATGAAATGAGGGGAGCCTAAGAAATATTACCCCATGCTTTACCAGAGGACAAGCTCCCAGCAGCTCCCAGCGGCTTATAACCATGTGCTGGTCCCCACATACTAATGACAACACAGTGACAACTCTCAGTGAGGTCAGCTCCACTCTGGGGCTCTGGTGGTCACAGTTCTCTCCCCTAACCCACCCCACCTCTTACCAAGGCACAGGAACCTTCATGGTATCACCTTTTACCTAAAATGGATCCTATACCCAAGGCGAACTTCTCACTCCACCTCAGATGAAGCCTCACTCCTTAACTGAACTAGGGCATGGGTTTTCCATAGTGGAGCGCCTGCCTTTTCCCTATGAAGGTAACCACGTTCCAAAGCGGATTCAACCAAGACATGATATTCCAGCTCTGGCTACCACACAGATGGCTGCTACTAACTCCATCCAAAAGGAACAGGAGTCACTAACCACAATGCGAATACTTCCATCTTGATGCCCACTTTCTACCACGAAGGAGGTAAGCCTTCATCACGGTTATGTCATTTCACCAGACTGCCTGTTTTACAAATATTTTTATTGAGTGTGCTGGTTTGAAAGGATGTGTGTCCCCTAGAAAAGCCATGTTTTAATCCTAATCCCATTCTGTAAAGGTAGCCATTTCTTCTAATCCTTATTCAGCATTGTATGTTTGAAACTATAATTAGATCATCTCCCTGGAGATGTGATGTAGTCAGAGTGGTTATTAAACTGGATTAGGTGATGACACGTCCCCACCCATTTGGGTGGGTCTTGATTAGTTTCTGAAGTCCTATAAAAGAGGAAATATTTTGGAGATTGGAGATTCAGAGAGAACAGAGAATGCTGCAGCACCACAAAGCAGAGTGTCCACCAGCCAGCAACCTTTGGAGATTTAGAGGGAAAACGCCTCCCAGGGAGCTTCATGAAATTGGAAGCCAGGAGAGAAAGCTAGCAGATGATGCCATGTTCACCATGTGCCCTTCCAGATAGATGAGAGAGGAACCTGACTGTGTTTGCCATGTGCCTTCTCTTGAGAGAGAAACCCTGAACTTCATCAGCCTTCTTGAACCAAGGTATCTTTCCCTGGGTGCCTCTGATTGGACATTTCTATAGACTTGTTTTAACCGGACATTTTCTTGGCCTTCGAACTATAAACTAGCAACTTCTTAAAGTCCCCTTTTTAAAAGCCATTCTGATTCTGGTATATTGCATTCCAGCAGCTAGCAAACTAGAGCACTGAGAAATATCCACACACGTACAGACCAACAAAATTATACAATCAATAGCTCACAATACCATCACATAGTTGTGTATTCATCACCATGATTATTTTTAGAACATGTACATCACTTCAGAAAAAGAAATTAAAAGGAAAAAAAAAGAATTCATACATCCCGTCCCCCTTACCCCTCCCTCTCATTGACCCACAGTATTTCCATATACCCAACTCTTACCTTTTATCTCCCCCTATTACTTATTTATTATCCTTTTTTTTTTTTACTTATCTGTTCATACCAGGGATAAAGGGAGCACCAGACACGGGGTTTTCACAGTCACACAGTCACACCGTGAAAGCTGTAGAGTTATACAGTCGTCTTCAAGAATCAAGCCTACTGGAGCACAGCTCAACAGCTTCAGGTACTTCCCTCCAGTTACTCCAATAAACGATAAACTAAAAAGGGTTATCTATATAATGCATAAGAAATACCTCCAGGATAATCTCTCAACTCTGAAATCTCTCAGCTACTGAAACTTTATTTTGTCTCATTTCTCTCTTTCCCTTTTTGGTCAAGAAGGTTTTCTCAATCCCATGATGCCACGTCCCAGCTCATCCCAGGGAGTCGGGTTCCACGTTGCCAGGGAGATGTATACCCCTGGGAATCATGTCCCACGTAGGGGGTAGGGCAGTAAATTGGCTTAGAGAGAGGGGCCACATCTGGACAACCAAAGAGGTTCTTTGGGGGTGACTCTTAGGCATAATTATCAGTAGGCTTAGCCTCTCCTTTGCAGGAATAAGCTTCATCAGGCGAGCCCCCAAATTGAGAGCGTGGCCTCTTGAATTTGTTGATCAGACTGCCTTTTGACTTTAGACCAGAATTCTTTGTCAGCAATAGGGTATTTTTAACTCACTAACTAAAAGAAAACTTAAAGTAATACCATCAAGACACAGATAATTCCTTGGTGTGGCCAAAGTTTAGGGTTTATCCAAGTGTTTCCCCTCTAAGGACAATTAACAAGATATCTGTGTTTAAATTTAGATTTTGCTTGACTAATCTAAATTTATCAGGCAAAAAAGACAGACTGAAGTGACAAACCCAGGTGTGAGCCTTGACTGAGACCTCAAGTTGGGTGTTTATGAAGACTGGCCCCTTCACTCCCTATATAATCATAAAGAAAAATACGTCTCTGGTCCTTTTCGTCAAGATCTAGTTGCTGAAACACCACACAAGTAAGAATTGCTTCCCAAGACTCCTGACTGTATTTCAGTTTGTTATTTACATATGTACCTTCAGACACTCACAGACCAAAAAGCAACCTAAGCCAAATGTCACTCATATCTGTATTCCCCAGGCAGGTACGACAGTCAGCAGAACCCCATATAGTTGAGTTTAACTGATGAATCACCATCTTTCTCCCACTCCTTTCGATTATAATTCAGTTCGCTTTCTATTACTTTTCCTTCTGTTGGAGGACATGGGGTGGGACTGGGGGTGAGGATAACCTCCCAAGTCTTACTGCTCTTTAAATGGAATCACTGCTACCCAAACTACCCAGGCCAGAAATTCCAGGAACTCTCAACAAAGCCCCTATACCTCAATTCCCACAACCAGTGTCCAGTGAATTCTAGATCCATAAACTTTCTTCCTCTACTGTCCCAGATCTGGTGGTACCTGCATAGATATAATAAAGCCAACAGGGTTAACTTCAAAAACAGCTAACATCATTATAATGAAATTGCCTTTTAAACTAGAAGCACTAACATTATTGTTTTGTCTTTGTTTGAAAATTACTGATTTCCTCTGTATAAATATAAAACTGTGGGGATATAGATACATTGGAAAATCAAATTCTATCTGTTTTACTGAAGATGTTTTAAAAGAAAATACTTTTGTTTAAATGACTAACTTAAAGAATAGGATACTTAAATGGTATCTACAATGTGATGCTTGTATGGGAGGTAAAATTTAGCCATAGTCTTATATTTATACATTATCAAACTAGAAGAATTCCACATTTTCCAGGCTACAGTCAGCCAACAAGTTTATCATGTTTTTTTCTTTTTTAACAGCTTTACATACAACACAACGCACAAGTGCAAAGTACTCAATTTGATCACTTTTGACAATGTATACACCTACACCTATAAAGTCATCACAATAATCAACATAAACATAACAGTAACACAGAAAGCTTCCCTATCATACCTTTGGATTCCCTACTGTGTCTCCCAGCTCTTTCCCATCTCAACACCCCAGACAACCACTGATTTGATGTCTATTTCAAATATCCATTTGATGTCTACTATAGATTAATGTCCATTTTCTAGAATTTTATATAAATGGAATTTTGGAGCGTATAGTCTATTTGGCCTGACTTCTTTCCTTCGAAATGACTACTGTGAAATTCATAGATGTATCTGGTATGTGTGTTGATAGCTCATTCCTTTTGTGGACATTTGGATTGTTCCCAGCTTGGGGACTGTGTAGATTGAATAAAGGCTCCAAAGATGTCCAATCCTAATCCCCAGAATCTGTGACTATGTTACTTTATACATTGAAAAAGGAACTTAAAAGATATGAGCAAATGAAAGATTTGCAATGATGGGATTATCTCAGGGTGTTTGGGTAGGGCCTATGTCATCACGGGTGTCCTTATAAGAAGGAAGCAGAAGATATGATTAAATTATAGATTTTGTGATGGGGGGATGATCTCGGACTATTTGGGTAGTCCCAATGTCATCACAAGGATCCTTATAAGAAGAAAGCAGGGGATTGAGTAAGGGAAGGCAAGGGCCCTGTGCTGGTTTGAAATGATGTATGGACCCTAGAAAAACCATGTTTTAATCCTAATATCATTTTGTAAAGGCATCCATTTCTTCTAATCCCTATTCATTATTGTACATTTGAAACTGTAATTAGATCATCTCCCTGGAGATGTGATTTAATCAAGAGTGGTTGTTAAAGTGGATTAGGTACAGGCATGTCTCCACCCATTTGGGTGAGGCTTGATTAGTTTCTGAAGTCCTATAACAGAAGAAACATTTTGGAGAATGAGAGATCTCTGAGAGAGCAGAGAATGGCACAGCTATGAGAAGCAGAGCCTACCAGCCAGTGACCTTTGGATATAAAGAAGGAAAATGCTTCCCAGGGAGCTTCATGAAGCCGGAAACCAGGAGAGAAAGCTAGCTGATGATGCCGTGTTCACCATGTGCCCTTCCAGATGAGTGAGAAACTCTGACTGTGTTCCCCATGTGCCTTCTCACTTGAGAGAGAAACCCTGAATGTCATTGGCCTTCTTGAACCCAGGTATCTTTCCCTGGATACCTTAGATTGGACATTTCTATAGATTTGCTTTAATTGGGACATTTTCTTGGCCTTAGAACTGTAAACTTGCAATTTATTAAATTCCCCTTTTTAAAAGCCATTCCATTTCTGGTATATTGCATTCCAGCAGCTAGCAAACTAGAACAGGCCCCAATATCCTCAATCCATTATAGCATCAACTAAGTCTCATCAGATCAAAAGCCCTAAATCCATTATCCAAGTTACGAATGGGTGAGTCTCTGGGTACAATGCATAATGGGAAAAATTCATCGCCACTTGAGTATCTGTGAGACTAGAAAACAAGCTATCTACTCCCCAAATACAATAGTGGGACAAGCAAAGGATGATAATTGTAGACATTTCCATTCCAAAACAAAGAAAACGGAAGAAAAAAGGAGTCATCAGTTGCAAGCAATTCCAAAATTTAAGCCACAAATTTCATTAGGTTTCAAGGACTGAGAATAAGCCTCTGCAACTGAAGGCTCTGTCCTCAAGGCCCCTGGTTCCACACTCAGGGCCATCAGCTTCAAATTCAGAATCACCTTTTCCATGAAGCGTAGTATATATATGCAGCTGGGAAATTTTACCAGTCTACTTCCTGCATGTAGAATTCCAGGAGTTCGACTGCCTTCTTTCATTTCATTCTTTCTCTGTCCCCTTCGGTCCAAGCTGACAGTGACTCTGGTATAATATTCTCAGAACTGCTGAGGGTCCCCTGGGTGTATAATGTAACGGTTCTCTATAATAATGTATGATATAACTGGCTTTCTCTCCAGAACACACTTTCTTGACACTTAATGTCCTGGTTTTAATGTCTTTTGCAATCTGGATAGGCTGAGAATCTCCCAAATCTCCCAACTCATGAGACTCTGACTTCTTTTTATTTAAATGTTCTTCAATCAATTTATCTATTTCCTCTCACATTTTATTATAAGCAGAAAAAAGAGCAGGCCACACCCACAACCCTTTGCATGCAAGTTCTGCCTTCTACATAACTGCAGGTCACCATCTCTCTAAGCTTTCTGACACTCTATGACGAGGAAACTCTCAATTCCTTCTGAGCCCTCACTAGACAGTGCCATAACATCAATATTTCTACCCAAGAGTCTGTTTATGATGAGTTAAGTATTCTCTAAGAAAACATAAGTTTTCTCTCCCATGCTAGTCACTTCTTTCTGGGCTCATACTGGCAGAGATATTAATATCCGATTTTTTTAAGACAGTCTATTCAAGGCAATGAAGGATTTTTCTGAAATGCTCCTTAAAATTCTTCTAGCCTCTGCTCATTCACCAATTCCAATACCACTCTCACATCTTTAGGCATTTTTTCAGCAAAACCTCATTTCCAGCTACCAAAATCAGTATAAGTCTTCTATTGCTGCTGTAACAAATTAACACAAACTTATAAAACAATACAAATGTCTTATCTTACAGTTCTGGAAGTCAGAAAATCAAAAGGGATTTTGAAAGTGACACTGGTATTCAGGAATCTTATGGTGCCAAAACCAAGGTAGGTGTCAGGAGAGAGGGATTCATTCTCGAGGTTTTAGGGGAGATACCGTTCCACCTCTTTTCTGGTTTCCAGAGGCTGCCACATTCCATGGCTCACAGCTCCATCACTCAGATCTCTGCGTCTGCTGTCACATCTCCTTCTCCCCTTCGGCTTCCACTGTCAAACCCCCTTCCCTGACTCTGACCTTCCTGCCTCCTTCTCAAAAGGGCTTTTATAATTTAACTGGGCCCACCACAATTCTGCTGGACTGTCTCCCCATCTCAAGATCCTAAATTTAACCACACCTATAAAATCTCTTTTGCCATGTAATGAAACATAGTTACAGTCGGGGAATCAGGATGTCGACATCTGAAGAGAAGGGAAACCAAAAGCAAAAATATTTCTCACACTTTTGGTATTAAAAAGTCTTTGTTTTTTTCTTTACATTTGGTAGATTTTTTTCTAGAGAATCAGAATAACAATTATTCCTTTTAGCACTTTAAAGATATTCCACTGCTTTCTGGCTTGCACAGCCCGAGATGGGAAGTCTGCTGTAATTCTTATCTTTGTTTCTCATAAGTAATAAATATTTTTCTCTTTCTGCACCTACATTTTTCACTTTTTCACTGGTTTTCAGTAATTTGCATATTATGTACCTTGGTATGTTCTTCTTCATGTTTCTTCAGCTTAAGGTTCATTGAGATTCTTCAATCCCTGGGTTTATAAGGAGCCTCAAGTTTGGGGAAATGTGAACCATTATTTCTTCAAGTATTATTTCTGGTCCCTACCCCACTGGAACATCGATTACATATAGGTGATACTGTTTACAGAACACTTCACCCAACAACACTGTTTAGTGTACATGTACTATCCACTAAGACAGATATACTGTAATCCACTAAAATATCTCAGTAAAGGTAAAAGGACTGTAATCTTAGCAAATCACGAAGAAACAGAAGTTAAAGAACACAATTTTAAATAATCCATGGGTCAGAAAAGAAACCACAAAGAAACTTAGAAATTATTTTGTAATGAATGAAAATAAAAAGATAAAAATTTATAGTCTTCAATTAAGGCAGAGCGTTCAGAGAAATTGGTAAAAAAAAAAAAAAAGATATGTCTTAAAAAGCAATGCTGTAGCTTCAAAGTAAGAAACAAGAAAAATAAAAGCAAATGAAAACTAAAGCAATTAAAACTGAAAAAAAATAAAGAACAGGAATCAATAAAACAGAACATATAAATACAAAAACCTTAGAGAAAAATCAATGAAACAGAAAGCTGTTTCTCATAAAAGATGGAAAAAACTGGTAAATGTTAAGCTAGACTGATGGAGAAAAGAGAGAAGGCATGAATTCCAAATATCAGGAATGAAAAGTGGGTCATATATATACATCCTGCAGCTAGTAACAGATGCTCATAAAAACAGAAGCAACTTTATGCCAATAAATTCAACAAATTTGATGAAATGGATAAATTCCATAAAAGATACAAACATCCCAGGTAGAAATATACAAATTCTTTAGCACTTTATCTATCAAAGCCATTGAATTTGTAGTTTAAAATCTTCCACAAAGGAAACTCCAGGCCCAGATGTCTTAACTGGTCAATCTACCGAACATTTAAGTATAATATAGTATCAATACCAAAAAACTCTCTTAGGAAATAGAAGAGCGTAAAATACTTCCTGACACATTTAAAGAGAATGGCATTATCCTGACATACAAACAAGACAAATATATTAAAAGAAAAGAAAACTGCAAATATGCTTTATGAACCTAAACACAAATTCCTCAATGAAATATTTGTAAATCAAATCCAATAATATATAAAAGTAGGCCAAGTAGGGTTTTTCCCAGGAATTCAAATTGATTTGTTAACATTTGAAATCAATGTCTGGAATTCACCATATTGACAAAAAAAAAAATGACAAAAACATATTTAAATTTCAATAACCACACAAAAAGCATTTCACAAAATTCAACATCCAAGTTTTATAAAAGCACTAGGCAAACTAAGAATCATAGGGAGCTCCCTATCTAAAGCTAACATCTTTTTCATCTTTTATAAAGGTGAAATTATTCATTTCAATTAACTAACAAACAAACAAGGCCTATCGAAAGAAAGGGAAGAAGTAAAACTATCTTTAGTCACAGATGACACATTGCTGGTAGGAAAATATTGCCTACATAAAAAGTTCTAAGAGTTCCACAAAAACTCTCTCAGCACTAATAAACAAGTTCAGCAAGTTCACAAGATATAAGATTGACGTACAAAATCCACTTCATTTCCAGGTAACAGCAAGGATGGTTTGTTATTATATAGAAATACAACTGATGCCAATTCTCTTTTTAATTTGATCTATGGATTATACAAATCTCCCTAAAGATTCTGGTATGCTCTTTTGTAGGAATCGACTGACTGATTGTAAAATTATATGGGAATGCAATGGACCTATATTTACAACAATTCTGAAAAACAAGAAGAAAGATGGGAACTTTCAGGGCCTGATTTCAAGACTTACTGTAAAGCTACAGCAATCAAGACAATGTGACAGATGCATCAGGAGAGACAACACAGGTCAACAGACCAAAGAGAGGCCCAGGAAATAGACTCAAGTGTATGATCAACTGATTATTTTCAAAGGTGCCAAAGTAATTTACTGAGGAAATGAGAGTCCTTTCAAAAATGACTGGACTATGAATATGGATAAAATGAAATGCGACCCTTACTCATACCATGTAAAAAATAACTCGAATGACTCATAGCACAAAATGTGAGAGCTAAAACTATAAACTTTCTGGAATAAAACAAAGGAGAATATCTTTGTGAGCTTGACACATGCAAAGGTTTCTTACATGAGACACAAAAAGCATGAATCATAAAAAAAAATTGTCCAACTGACTTCATCAAAATTTTAATTAGTTTTTCTAAAGATCTATTAGAAAAATGGAAAAGGAAAGCCACAAATGTGAGAAAAACGTTGAAAATCATAAATCTGATTAAGGATTTATATTGAGTTATATAAATACTACTTTCAACTTAATAAAAAGAACATAAACCATCCAATTTAAAAATGGGCAAAAGTTTGAACAGACTCTTCACAAAAGATATACAAATGGCAGATTAACAAATGAAAATATGCCCAGTATCATTAGTCTTTAGAGAAATGCAAATTAAAATGACAATCAGATATCGCTACACATGAATAAGATGGCTAATATTAAAAAGACTGGCAATATTATATATAGTGAGTATGTGGAGCAACTGGAATATTCAAACATTGCTGGTAGGAAAGTAACATGGTACGGCTACTTTGGAAAACAGTTTGGCAGTTTCTTTAAAAATTACACATATACTTCACATACAATCCAGTAATCTCACTCCTCATTTTCACCCAAGAGAAATAAAGACAAAAGGCTTGCATGCAAATGTTCATAGCAAATTTATTTACTATAGCCCCAAACTGGAGACAACTCAATGCCATCAATAAGTGAAGGGAGAAACAAGTTGTGGTGTATCCAAACAATGGAATCCTACTGGGCAATAGAAAAGGAAACGCATGTAAGTGAAAAAATTCAGACACAAAAGGCAATTTTTTATATGAAATTCTAGAAAAGGCAAAACTATAGAGACAGAAAAGAAATCAGCCGTTGCTTAGGCTGGGGCTGTGGGATAGGAACTGATTACCAAGGGACAATGCGGGACCTTTTCGGGTGATGAAATAAATATTTTATAAGATTATTTGGGGTTTAGTTACATTACTATATATTTGATAGTATACTTAAAATGGGTGAATTTTTGCAAATTATACTTCAATGAACCTTTTCAAAAAGAGCAAATAGAAGAAAACATATAATAGTTTAACAGTAAGAAAAAATCAGAAAGTTAAAGACACATTCATTGCATACATCAAGTAAGCTAATGCACTGGATATCAAAGATCCTAAAATTATGCTATCAGATATCAACTGAAAATTTTCCTTTATCATTTTCATTCAGCTAAAAAAAAACCAACATTTCTCTGAAGCTAGATTGTGAAAATGAAGTTCAAGTATAGTTATATTATTTCATCAGAGTGCTTTTTCATGCTAATTTTAAAAACTATTGAGAGGTCATAGATAACAGAGCTGTGATGAACTGGAGTGTTGTTCGGGAAATAGTCATGTCTCTCTCTCCTTCCTTGGGCAGAGTATGCTTCCCCACTCCACCGACTTTATGCTTGGCCATTGGATGGGCATTCAAGATGTTTGCAGAGGGTTTCCACCAGCCTGCAGGCTCTGCTTTGCCTCTAGCAGCCCTGTGAGCTCATAAGAGCATGGTCCATGCAGAGCATGCCCCTCTAAACTTGTTCTAGTTTGCCAGCTGCAGGAATGCAATATACCAGAAACAGAACGGCTTTTAAAAAGGGGGATTTAATAAGTTGTTAGTTTACAGTTCTAAGGCTGAGGAAATGTCCCAAGTAAAACAAGTCTATAGAAATGTCCAATCAAAGTCATCCATCTAGGGAAAGACACCTTGGTTTCAAGAAGGCCGATGAAGTTCAGGGTTTCTCTCGCAAGTGAAAGGCACATGATGAACACAGTCAGGGCTTCTCTTTCATCTGGAAGGGTACATGGCGAACACGGCATCATCTGTTAGTTTTCTCTCCTGGCTTCCAATTTCATGAAGCTCCCTGGGAGGCATTTTCCTTCATCTCCAAAGGTCGCTGGCTCATGGACTCTCTGCTTCATGGTGCTGCAGCATTCTCTGCTCTCTCTGAATCTCTTTCATTCTACAAAATGGTCCCTCTTTTATAGGACTCCAGAAACTAATCAAGACCCACCCAAATGGGTGGAGACACATTTCCCCCAATCCAGTTTGACTGGGTTACATCTCTAGGGAGATGATCTAATTACAGATTCAAACACACAGGGATTATTCTGCCTTTACGAAATGGGATTTAGACTAAAACATGGTTTTTCTAGGGGACATACATTTTTCAAACCAAAAAATTCAGCAACATAAAAATGGTTTGGACTACATTGTTATAAGTTATTTATTTTATCTCTTCTTTGGAAAATTTATTTGCACTTACAGAGTTGTTTAAAGTGATCAGAGTAAAAAAAAGATTATTTGCACCTACACAGCACTGAAGAAATTTTCTGAAAATGTTCCTAATCTTTTAAAATTTCCTTTACTAAAGCAACAGAGAATTGCTCAATTCAGAAAATACATGAAAACCTAAGGAAAAAAAACCAACTAATTCAGCATTGCTGAATATTTTTCACTTCTTTTAAAAATCTGTAAATGTTAAGTTTCTCAAGGATCAATACCAAAGTCTTCTTACCTTTATCCTCTTTTATTTGTTAAAAAAACGTCTGTTTCCATGACTCTAAATACCACCTACATAACTATGACTCTTAAATGTATACACTGACACAGCAGACATACCAGTTCTCATCTTTTTTATTCAATCACCTCTAAGCCTGAGGGAAAGAGTAGCCATTCACTAAAATACACGCTTTCCCTTTTGCAGAATAGAAGCTTGGGCGTTGAAACTGGAAAGTAGCTGACTAGTTAGGGTCTATATTTCCAAGCATACCTTTCCCTCTATGTGTGAACATATGAATAACTCTTAAAATGGAAAATTTGTGGAAGTGAGATGTTACTACTTGGCCAATGTTTTAAGTAGTGTGTCTGTCTTTTCTACAATCCTTCCTCTTCCATATGACAAAGGTGGGACCCAAGATAACCTTTGAGCCTGTATGCTTATAGTGATGGAACCCAAGGTGACTTTGAAAGCATATCTTGAATATGTCTTCTTGAAATCAGAAGAATTGATTTCAGCTTCTGAATGACTGGTTGGAACAGAGGTAACCACACTGACCAGGAATTCTGATTTCGATAGTTGCAAGGGGGAAAAAAGACACTTTCATTCTCTTTTAAACAAAAAGCCTTTCTCCTAGGGACATGACCAAACATAGCTTTGAGGGACTTCAGGTAAAAGGTACAGATTCACAAAACATTAAGAAAAATACTGTATCAGTTAGGGTTCTCTAGAGAAACAGAATCAACAGGGAACACTCACAAATATAAAATTTATAAAAGTGTCTCACATGACCTTGGGAACGCAGAGTCCAAAATCTGCAGGGCAGGCTGTGAAGCCAACGATTCCGATGGAGGGTCTGGATGAACTCCACAGGAGAGGCTCGCCAGCCGAAGCAGGAAGAGAGCCTGTCTCTTCTGAATCCTCCTTAAAAGGCTTCCAGCGATTAGATTAAGCATCACTCATTGCAGAAGACACTCCCCTTGGCTGATTTCAAATGGAATCAGCTGTGGATGCAGCTGATGTGGTCATGATTTAATTCTATGAAATGTCCTTATTGCAACAGACAGGCCAGCACTTGCCCAACCAGACAAACAGGTACCATCACTTGGCCAAACTGACACATGAACCTGACCATGACAAAACTGGACCTCAGAATGGGGCATGAGGAGTAAATGTGAACTTTCCCCAAAGCCTGGAACCAGACTAGCCATCCCACAATCTAAAGCAGAGCCACTCCTGAGTGAGGAAATCAAAAGCTTGCTGTGGTCTGACAATGAGTACAGTGGAAGCTTATTACACAGCACTGCCATGACAACAGGTGACTAACACAACAGCTAACATTTGCGGGGAAATAACAATGTCTCAAAGGAGCTAAAAACTTTACATGCACTATCCATTTAAAGAGTGACTGCTGCTGCTGTCCTTGTTTTATGCATGGTGAAACTGAGCCACAAAGAGGATAATCACGTTAATCAAGTCTCAGCGGTAGTTAAGTGACGGAGCAAGATTTAAACCCAGAACGTTATAACTTTACCACTCGCTGGCTTATTCGCCGTATGCTTGTGCTCAAAATGTAACAACAGAGTGTGTAGTATCAGTCATTTTAAAGTAGCTCAACCCAGATATTATATTCTGTATTTAAGAAAGTATCAGACTGCAGTGCAGATACTGATTACCAAGTCCCAGCTGAATTTAAGCCCCTATCCTTCTTGGGCAGCTAAACAATGGTTGTGATACCCCTTCATGGCAACATGCTCTCTCCTTCTCCTCTACCAACCAATGTGCTAATCTTCACACATTTATCCAAACAACTATCCATTTACTCTACCTCAACTCCTGGGCTGACAGTGGCTGGCAACCTGTGCTGCCCTGGCTCCTTTATAAGCTGTTGTGGTCTCCCCATGACAGTATTCCTAACTGGTCACTAACATAAATTCTAGTCTCATCATTAGCCCTCACTCGCAGAGGCCCTCACTCCCTGACCCTCCAACTGCACAGAGAACAAATACTTCATGAGGTGTGAAGTCTCTCAACTTCTCTTCCCAGCTATTCCCATCTCTGCCTCTCATTACACCTTACTCTCACGTCTCAGGTAACTAACCCACTCCCATATTCTTGATCCTCTCTCTTCCTTCCCATATCTGGCTGTATTTAACACCTTTCATTTTCCTCTCTACTTGGAAGCTCTTTCTCCCATATCTTAAACCAACTTTCCCACAAATCATTCCTCATGTTTCCCATATCTTCTACCCGCCGCTCACCAACTATTTGTTTCTCCCACAAACTTGCTTTCCCTATCAAACTTTATGACAGAGCAGTCTCTATCTGCCATCTTCACTTCTATCATCTCCAGTTCCTTCCTGAACACATTAATGTTTCACTTCCTCTTCTGTAAACTTTATCTAAACTATTCTCTCAGAAGACATGAATGGTTTCCAAATTGCCCAAGTCAACTGAGTTCTCTCAATCATCATAGTAACCAAACCCCCCTGTAGCTTTAAGTGACACTGTTGACTACACACATCAACTCCAGCCTCCAACCCAGCCTGCACTAAACTGCCCCTTCTCCTGTGACCCTATACAACAGTCATTGGTGCCACTACCCATTTAGTCACCCAAATAGAAGCATGAAGGTGAGCTGGTCTCTTCCCAATCCCTCACCACATCACAGCTTTGTAACACCTCCCACAGTCCAATTCCTACTGTTGCTGCCTTCGTTTAGCCTCACAATCTCCCAGTTGGACTACTCATAAAGTCTCCTGGCTGGTCTTTGGAATCCAGTTTAGCATTCAATCTACCCTCCACTCTCTCAAACTAGTCTTTCAAAAATGAAAATTTAATCACATAACATCTCACCTCTCTCTTCTGTATCTTTTCTCTAATGCTTAAAACCTTTCAATGGGTATTCAATGAGTATCTGTGGCCTAGAGGATGAAGTCAAAATGTATTGTTAGAGAATACAAGGTGTTTTTATGTCTATATCTGAAGTATTATCTCCTGATCACCTCCCTGCACCTAAATTCCATCCATACAAAACGGCCTACAGTTTCCCTATACAAGTCACATTGTTTACGGCATCTCACCTTTGGCTGTACTGCTCTCCTCATGCGAAATGCTCTTTAAACTTTCCCCAGTCCTGTTTATCTGATGAAAACCTAACAGCCTTCACCATTCAAACTGCACATCAACTCCTCATGAAACAAGTTTTGTTCCTTATATCCTATCCCATTTTAACTTGCTTTGCTGCCACTATAGCTGCGTATAAATATAGAGTGGAATTTGCTTTTTATTACCAACTCCTTCTCCTGGACTTTGAGCTCCCTGGGAGCACAGACCATGTCTTAGGTACCTGTGAATGCCCAGGTTTTAGCATCTGTCTGACACACAGTACACTCATACATTCCTTAAAATTGTCTCTTCCTTGATATCTTTAGCATCACACTTTTCTATTTTTCCCAAACTACATAACTCCTTTCAGCGTCTTTCTTGAGTTCTCCTCAGCCTCTCCGGGATTTGGTTTTTCTTCTCTCTTAGTTCTAATAACTCAACTACTCTGCATATATTGTCCCTTATGATCTGCCATTATTGCCTCCAATTGCCCAGATATTGATCCGTGATTTTTATTGTCATTCTAATACTCTCAATAAGTACAACTCATTTACTGAAAGAATGCGGTATGCCAGCAATTACACTACACATATCATCAATGTGTTCTCATTTAATCATCATAGTAATCTTTATAGTAGGTACTATATCCCATTTTAGGATGAATAAACACATGGAATTTCAATATTTATCCATGTCATATACTTAGAAGGTAGTAAAGCTGGGATTTAACCCCATGACAGGGGAAATTTCATTCCACTGCAGTAAGTACTGCTCCCTCACACACTCCTCCAAATCAATATGTCCAAAACTTATAAGAAATAGAAGAAAACATTTGAACACATAATATATGTGCTAGAATCCAGATTAAAGAAAAAGCTGTTAGTAGAACAAAGACAGGTAATAATGAAGTAGGAACAACAAAAGACTCCACTGTGACAAAAAAGATAATTGTCACATTGAAACCACAGGGAAAGAATGAAAAACAAATAGGAGAAGTAGCAGTTTTTGGAATTAGTAAAACTTACCAAAATGATTTAATATGGGAAAAGAGAAAAAATAGAATTATTATTAGATTTCCAAATTCAGCAACTGGGTAAATGTGAGCTAGAAATTAAGTGAGAAAAGCAAGACAAATCAAATTAGGTCATAGAAATGTTGAGTTTTGAGTGCCTGAAAAACATCCAAGGAAGCAAACCCAGGATGAAGAGGAAACACAAATAAGAAGGTCAAGAAAGTTGCTGCTGCTGCTGCTGAACTGGGAATCTTTGACATGTATGTGGGAGCCCCAGCTAGGAGAGGAGAGAATACGGAGATCGAACTCATAACATGTAAATTTAGAAGATCATTTTGGGAAGAAGATAATTCAGCAAAGAAGTAGTTTGATAAAAAAAAGTAAAAGGAGAAAGTGGCATCACAGATAATAAGGGAGGGAAAAGTTTCCAGAAATAAATTCCTTCAAAATGAACGATGGCAAAAGTGTGTCCACTTATTAGTCAAGAATAAGAGAAAGGTCCATTCTCCAGATACGGCCTGTCCTTTTCCTTTGGCCATTCCCTCCCAATAGAACACCCTGCCCCGGCTCCCACAGTACTTGCTGATATTCATTCCCATTCTCCAAAGCCCCGTACAAACACCTCCTCCAGCACACCACATTACGTGTCCCCACTTTCATAGGGGTAATAATTTGCTTCGAGTTAACTGAAAAGAGTGTTTCAAGGTGAAGCATCCTTAACTCTAAAACAGGAAATACCTGTATTGAGAGGAATGAGGTTAAGAGGGAATTAAAAGATAACAATAAATAGTGTATCGAAATCTTCCCTGAAGTTTAGAGTCATGAAAATATTACAGAACATCAAAACAGGAATGGCACAGACAGGCTTCACTCACACTGCAGAAAGTAGATAGAGCGTCGATATTGAGGCTGGATGTGGGCAGCGAGTGAATCAGCGTGAGAGAGAACCACGGTACCTAAGAGCTGAGAAGCCTTAGCATCTATTATATGCCACCAGCACAATCTACTATTTTTACAGTGCTTATTCAAGTAGTGAATAATACTAACTAGATTTAATTCCTTCTTGTTTTTTTTTAATTAGGCTACGTTTTATTTGAAAAAGTAATACATGTATATGGTTAAAAGAATGAAGACAACACAAATTATATGCAATGAAATGTGCATGTCTCCTTGCCAGGGGAAGGAACTATTGAAAGTTATCTTAATAGTCACAGAAATACTCACTGAACCGTTAGCTAGATACCCCAATATCATTGTCACTGGTGATACCAAAAAGACTACAGCTACTTGGAGAGATATTCTCAGAACTAACAATATGGCCACATGTATTATATTTCTATGGATATATGCCATTTTTTCTATAGAAAATCTAAGTTCCTGTGAATCACAGGCTTTGTATCCTATATATATTTGCATTCTTGAACATGCATATATCTTATGCAGAAAACAATGTTTATTTAACAAAGTTAATGAGGCCACAGAGATGATACATTTCTTCACTTTAACATTAGAGAAACTATAAAGTATATGGCAAGTAGAAAAATAAAAATAGACTTTGAAACTAACGTATTTTTTTATTGTGGTAAAATACATGTAACATAAAATTTCCCATTTTAAATATTTTAAAGTGTACAATTCAGTGACACTTTAGTGCATTCACAATGATGAACAGCAATTATCAATATCTACTTACAGAACTTTTTCATCACCCAAAATGGAAACCCCAATTCCATTAAACAGTCTCAACCCATTCACCCCATTCCCAGTCCCTGGCAACCTCAAATCTTATTTCTTTTTTGTATCTATGGATTTGCCTATTATAGATATTTCATATATGAAATCATATAAAATATGGTCTTTGCGTATGGCTTCTTTCACGCAACATAGTGTTTCAAAGTTCATCAAGCTGTAGCATATATCAGCACCTCATAACCTTTTTATGGCTACATTCCATTGTATGGACAGACCACATTTTGTTTTCTCCATTCATTTGTTGATTCTCCATTCATTTGTTGATGAACACGTTGGTTGCTTCCACCCTTTTAGCTATTGTGAATAGTGTCTATTTGCTTTTTTTTTAATAATTAGAGAAGTTGTTTATTTACAGAAAAATCATGCAGAAAATACAAGATTCCTATATACTCACTCTCAGAACAAGCACCGTTTTCCTTTTATTACATTTTGAATTAGCAAGGTCCCTTTGTTAACAATTGGTAGAGCGGTCCCCTTATTATAGTTGATAATATTATTACAATTAACTATTAACTACAGTTCTTAATTTACATCAGGATTCAGTGTTTGTGCTGTACAGTTACTTTTTTTTTATTCCCCAACATGTACAACCAAAATTTTCCCCTTTTAACCACCTTCAGATACAAATTCAGTAGTGTCAATTTCATTACAATGTTGTGGCACCACCACCACCTTCCCTTACCAAAACGTTTCCAGCACCCAAACAGAAACTTTGTACTGACTAAGCAATACCTCCCTATTCTCTGCCCCCACCCCAAGCAGCAGGTAAACTGTAATCGGGTTTCTGACTCCATTATTTTGTTTATTCCAATTATTTCATATCAAGCACATCTTACAAAATTTATCCTTTTGTGCCTGGCTTAGATCGCTCAACACAATATCTTCAAGGTTCATCCAGGTTGTGGTCTGTATCAGAACTTCGTTCCTTCCTAAGGCTGAATAATATTTCACGGTGCATACACCTCATTCTGTTTATCCATTCCTTGGCTGATGGATACTAGGCTTGCTTTCATCTTGTGGCAACTGTGAATAATGCCACTATGAACACATCGGTGGGCAAATATCTATTCAAGGCCCTATTTTCAAAGTTTTGAGGCACATACCAAGAAGTACGATTGCTAACTCACATGGTAATTCTATACTTAACTTTCCAAGGAATGGCCAAAATATTTTCAATAGTGGCTGCACCATTTTACATTCCCAAC
The DNA here is from genome assembly GCF_023851605.1 of Tamandua tetradactyla. Taxonomy (NCBI): domain Eukaryota; kingdom Metazoa; phylum Chordata; class Mammalia; order Pilosa; family Myrmecophagidae; genus Tamandua; species Tamandua tetradactyla. The sequence continues at coordinate 169,589,326 of NC_135333.1, forward strand.
AATAATGAGTAGGTATTCCTATTTCTCTACGTTTTCTCCAACACTTGTTAGTTTATGTTTCTTTTTTTAATAATAGCTATTCTAGTACATGTGAAATGGTATCTAGTGGTTTTGATTTTAGTTTCCCTAATGGCTAATCGTGTTGAGCATCTTTTCACGTGCTTAGTGGTCATTTCTATAATCTTTGAAGGAACGTCTATTCAAGTATTTTGCCCAATTTTTAATTCAGTTGTCTTAATTTTTTGTTGTTGAGTTGTAAGATTTCTTTATATATTCTGGATATTGAAATCTTATAGGATAAGTGGTTTCTAAATATTTTCTCCCATTCTAAAGTTGTCTTTTAATGGTGAAGTAAAAGGTTTTGATTTTGATTAAGTCCCATTTTCACATTTTTCTTTTGATGTGAAGTCTAAAACCACAGCCTAACACAACATCCTCAAGGTACTCCCCTTTGACCTCTTTCAGTTCAGTTCTTAGATTAGATCTTTCATTCAATTTGAGTTAATTTTTGTACATACTGAGGTGGAGATCCCCTTCATTCTTTTGCATATGAACACCCAGTTTCCTAGCACCATTGTAGAAGAGACCGTTCTTTCTGTATTGAGTAAACTTGACATCCTTGCCAAAAATCAATTGGCCATTTCTCTTTCTAAGCCAGACTCTGCAAATAAACTTCTACCCTCCCCTCTACATGGGACATGACAGTCAGGGATGTTAGTCTCCCAGGCAATGTGGGACATGACTGCTAGGGATGAGAGATGCCTTCTTGACCAAAAGGGAGAAAATAAATGTAACAAAATAAGGTTCATTGGCTAATAGAGTTCAAACAGAGTTGAGAGGTCATTCTGGAGATTACTCTCATGCAAGCTACAGCCAGAATTTACAAATTGCCACAGTATGCCAAGCTCCAACCAACAGTATTCCTGAAAACCAAGCACAAAAATAATAATAATAATTGGCTGATGTGGGAAAATGTTTACAATGAAATGTTCAAAAACATAAAAATAAATTAAATTAAAAATTCAACTGGCCATAGATTTGCAGGTTTATTTCTGAACTCTCAATTTGCTTCCATTCGTCTATATGCCTGTCCCTGTGCCAACACCATCCTGTTTTACTAGAGCTTTGTTATAAGTTTTAAAATTGAGATGTGTATGTCACCCAACTTCTTTCTTCTTTCATAATATGGTTTTGGTTATTCAGGGTCCTTTACCCTGATTTGATGACTGACTTTTCTATTTCTGCAAAGTAGTCTATTAGAATTTTGATTGGGATTAGTCTGAATCTGTAAATCACTTTAGATAGAACTGACATCATAATAACATTTAGTTTCCATCCATGAACACCCAATGTCCTTCCATTTATATAGGAGTAAATCTAGATAACCTAGATGAAATGGACAAATTTCTCAAAACACAAGTAAGGTTTTACTTCTCTCAGCAAGGTTTTATAATTGTCTGTGTACAAGTCCTTTACATCCTTGGTTAAATTTATAACCAGATATTTGATTCTTTCAGTGGCTATTGTAAACCGAAGTTTTTACTTGCTTTCCTTTTCAGAATGTTCATTTACTAGTGTTTAGAAACACTACTTGATTTTTTCATATTGACCTTGTATCCCACCACTTTGCTGAACTTGTTTATTACCTTTAGTTGCTTCCTTATGGATTTTTTCAGGATTTCCTATATATAGGATGTCATCTGCAAATAGGGAGAGCTTTACTTCTACCCTTCCAATGTGGATGCCTTTTATTTCTTTATTTTGCCTAACTTTCTGGTTAGAACTTTCCACACAATGTTTAATATGGTAATGATAGTAAGCATCTTTGCTTTGTTCCTGATCTTAGAGGGAAAGCTTTCAGTCATTTACTATCAAGTATGTTAATGGTGGGTTTTGCATATTAACCCTTTATCATGTTGAGAAAGTCACCTTCTATTCCTAATTTTCTGAGTGTTTTTATTAAAAAAAAAACTGGTATGGGTTTTGTCAAATGCCTTTTTTGCATTGACTGAGATGAAATATTTTTTTCTCTGCATTCTATTAATATGGTGTTACTTTAATTAATTTTCTTATGTTCAACCACCCTTGCATAATGGGGATAAATCCCACTTGATCATGGTGTATAATTATTTTAAGGTGCTGTTAGAGTCAATTTGCTAATGTTGTTTCAAGGATTTTTTTCATCTATAATTACAATAGATTTATCATTCTGTTTGCTTGGGGTATTTTTATCTGGCTTTGGTATTAGGATGATGTTGACCTCCCAAAATGAGTTAGAAAGTGTTCTCTCCTATTCAATTTTTTGAAGTTTCAGCAGTACTGGTGTTATTTCTTCTTGGAATGTTTGGTAAAATTCACCAGTGAAGCCATCTAATGGTGGACTTTTCATAGTTGGAAGGTTTGTTATAGCTTCAATCTCTTATTTTTTGTCTCTTGTGGCCTCCTCTTACTTCCTGACTCAGTTTTTGTGTTCTGAGGAATTTGTCCATGTCATCTAAGTTATCTCATGTGTTGGCGTTTACTTCTTCATAGCATGTTTTCATAATCCTTTTTATTTCTGTGGGGTTGTGTGGTAGTTAGATTCAGTTGTCAACTTGGCCAGGTGAAGGCACCTAGTCTGGTGCTGTGGACATGAGGCAATGGTACATGAACCTCATCTGTTGCTGATTACATCTGCAGTCGGCTAGGAGGCGTGCCTGCTATAATGAATGATGTTTGAGTTAGTTGGCTGGTGCTTAAATGAGAAAGCTCAACATAAGCACAGCCCAAGTAGCTCAGCATTCCTCATCTTAGTGCTCGCAGCTCAGCCCAGACCTTTGGAGATGCAGAAAGGAATCACCCTGGGGAAAGTTGTTGGAACCCAGAGGCCTGGAGTGAAGGCCAGCAGAGATCACCCTCTGCCTTCCCACGTAAGAAAGAACCTCAGTTGAAAGTTAGCTGTCTTTCCTCTGAAGAACTAATGAAATAAATCCCCTTTTATTAAACGCCCGTCCGTCTCTAGTGTGTTGCATTCTGGCAGCTAGCAAACTAGAACAGGTTGGTAGTAATACTGCATGTTTAATTTTTAGTTTTAGTCATTTGTGTCCTCGTTCCTTTTTTCTTAGTGGAGCTGAGGTTTTGTCAATTTTATTGATTTTTTTTAAAGAACCAACTTTTTAGCTTTGTTGATTTTCCCTGTTATTTTTATTCTCTATTTCATTTATATCCACTCTAACATTTGCTATTTTGTTCATTCTGTTCTCTTTGGGTCTAGTGTGCTCTTCTTTTTCTAGATCCTCCAATTATGAGGTTAGGTCTCCGATTTGAGATCTTCCTTTTTAATATAAGCATTTATAGCTATAAATTTCCATCTCAGCTCTACCTTTCCTACATGTTGTACATTTTGATATGTTCTGTTTTCATTTTGATTTACCTCAAGATACTTTCTTATTTCCCTTGTGATTTCTTCTTTGACACATCGATTAATAGTGCATCATTTAATTTTACCTTATTTGTGAATATTCCTGTTCTTCCCCTTTTATTGAATTCTAGCTTATTCCACTGTAGTCAGAGAAGATACATGGTAAAATTTCAATGTTTTTTTAATTTGAGACTTGTTTTGAGACATAAAATATGATTTATCCTAGAGACTGGACTGGAGAAGAACGTGCATTCTGCTGCTGTTGGATAAACCGCCCTATATATTTCTTTTAGGTTAGCTGGTTTATAATTTCATTCAAGCCTTCTGTTTCCTTATTGATCTTGTCTAGATGTCCTGTCAATTATTGAAAGTGGTGTACTGAGGTTCTCTACTAAAAATGTAGAACCATCTATTTCTATCTTCAAATTTGTCAATATTTATTTCATATATGTTGTGGCTATGCTGTTGGGTGCATATATATTTATAAATGTTATGTCTTCTTGTTTAAATTGAACACTACATAGGTGTATAGTGACCTTCTTTGTTCCTAGAAACAGTTTTTTGACTATTTGGTATTCCTATAGCTGCCCCAGCTCTCTTTTGATTACCATTTGCATGGTATGTATTTTCTACCCTTTCACTTATACTTGTATATTTAGTTCTGAGAGTTTAATCCATTTACATACAAAGTAACTACTGGGATAATGCAGCACTCTCTACTACACTGCTATTTGTTCTTTGTGAGTCTTATGCCTTTTATATCCCCCAATTCTTCTATTAATGAAAAAATTTCATATTTACTTGATTTTTTTTGTAGGGAACAAGTTTGAGTTCTTTCTCATTGTTTTCTGTGTCTATTTTTCAGGTATTTTCTTTGTGGCTATCATAAGGCTTAAATTTAGCATCCTAAATATGTAACAATCATGTCTGATTTGATACAAATAACTTCAATAGCATACACGAACACTACTTCTAAATCATTTTGTCCCATCTTTTGTTGCACTTGGAACAAACTATATCCATCAACATTTTATGTCCAAAATCATAGATTTATCACTATTTTTAATGTATGAGCAACTAGCATCTGTAAGAAGTAAAAACTGGATTACTTACTGACATCAAAGACTTGTATGCATCTTATAATACTGGATAATTTAGAGGATAAGCTATAGAATATGTATATAAGTGTCAAAACAGGCTGAGTGCATTAAAAACTATGATTTTGCAATTTGACTTATGGAAAAATATGACAAGTCTGTAGAATAGAGTATGCATAACTTAAAATTCTAAGTATTTTGCTGTTGATTAAATTTTTAAAAATCTAGCAGTAAAACATGCACTGAGATGCACACTGATGTTTAAGTTTTCTTCTTTTCTCTGATTGCATTTTCATCTACAAATATTAGAAGCTACTTTGTGGTCTCACTCTACATCCTGAAATTTTTCCACGCAATGGTGATCATCTACCTTTTTCCAAACTGGCCGATAAATTCTGATAACAAACCCTGTGGACTCAATGAAACTATCAGCTCCTTCTAAATGATTTCCCAAATTTATAGTCTTTCAGATAGAAATTCTGCCATAATTATTCAGATGTCTGATTTAAGTAATTTTTTCTACAAAAGTACTTAATTACAGTAAATAATGATTATCAGAGTCTTTCTACAAAATGAACTTCCTTTATTTTAAGCCTAAAGATACAGAAAAAACTTTTGTCCCAAGCACAACAAAATACACAGGTTCACTTAAAATTTTAGGAAACTAAAGAAAAAAGACTTTGGAATTCCTACAGCTGTCACATCATTAACCATAAAATATATGCAATTTACCACAGCCACAACTTAATCTCTCATTCTAAATAAAGTGACTTCTAAGTAAAGCATTTATCTTAATTACGAATATAATTTTACAAATTTACTTCTAAAACTACTTTGAATCTGCTATTTTGGAAAAACAAGTCATCTTTTCTCTCTTTTCTCATCTTATTTTAAAATGCAGCTTTAACCTTTTGTAGGGTGGAGAGAAAAAAAGGCTTAATAAAGTAAACCTTGTTCAGTACAGTGGGAATCTGTACATGTCTGTAGTGCTACACTTGAGCTCATTAATTTTAGTTTCATTTGATCATGTTTGTCTGCAATTTTCTACTCCTGTGAGATTCCGATGTTAGGTTGAAGTATTTGTCACCAATTTTTAAAAATTATTAACCAAATCAGTAACACCACAAAAACTGACCAGCTCTCTAACAGATGTATTTTGTGGGCATTTTACAAGGTCACAGCCATTAGAAAATCAAGCATTTTGTGTTTCAACTAAAGCTCTCCATATTGAGCTACACTGTAGAGGTAATAAGTTCCTGCATCTTCAAATAAGAGATTTTGGAAAAGTTTCATGTATCTTGATAACTTATCCAATTTTAGTTGCAGTGATTGTGAAAGGTATATCAATAATAATCCTAAGAACAAAATTTATTCCCTAAGACCAATAGTGTTATGAGAAAAATATTAAAATATCTATAAAATGAAATAAGAGGCACTGGGGATGAAAAAGAAGGGAAGGGGACAATGAGTTTCTGATGAATTTTTACTTAAGGAAACATTATTATCCACAAAAGGATAGTTTCTCCTTTTGAGAGCAAATCATATGATACTCTCAATGTTATACTTCTCAATATATAATAAAGAGTAAAGAATTTGTTTTGAGGCACTAATTTCCTGGACTCGGCCAAGAGAGGTTTATAACTTGAAGTAAAAGAAGACCATCATTAGCATTTCATTTTCGGTTATGAGCCCCAACAGAGAACACAAGCTCTCAGCACTCTGTGCCAGGTCCTGCTGTTGTCCCAGTGTCCCCACTCCCTCCCCACTCTGATTAACTCCTGAAGGAGATCCAAAACCAACCAACACAACACTACAGCCATGGATAATCCTGTTTTACTCTGCTGAGTTCCTCTTTCTCCAATACTATAATTAAAGCTCTACCACTGTCTTAACATCCGGAATAAATGGTCCTAAGTCTGAATGATTAGAAATCCCCAAATGGGAAATTATTATAAAGAAAACAATAAGTTTTAATAACAAGCTTCTTCCAAGAACTCAAATAACCCTCCTAATAATACAACAGTTTATTAAAGAACTCTTGCAAAAAGAGGAGGAATTTTTCAAACACTTTAAATTTAAAAAAAAAAAACCTTCAATATAACAATTCTCATATTTAAATAAAGAGAACAATAAGAAAACGCTAGATCAGTGACGACCACTGTTGTGTATGAGTGCGTGTATACCTGGAGACAAAGGGCCTCAACTCTAACACATAGCTGGGATGCACTCTGTGAAGTCCTTCTTTCCTTTAATCCCTGAGTCCTCCCCATGGCCGCCTGTATCAACATCCATTAGAACACCTTTGTCTGGAAGCTTCTAATTGATGAGCTTGGGGTATGTTAAGGATGAAAGAGAAAGGCTTAGTCAATTCCTTGGGTGAATGCATTTCACTTTTAGAACCAGAAGGAAAATGACTTAAAACTAAGGTCAGTGGTCATATCAGAGAGGTGGGCAAGGACTTATGCTGCCCATGATATGTCTTAGAGAAATGAATAGGGCACTGTTCTCCATTTATGGTCACAGTATAATAGAAATACTGTTATTTATATTGCAATAAAGATATATCAATATATAAATAAATAACAACAGTACCATTTTATTTTTGTAGAAACTGAAGCATACAAAGGACCTTAGGGATATGAAAAGGGATTTAGCCTAAGTCAAGAGTGAAGTTGCTAAAGCAAGAAGCCAGCTGTATCCCAGCCCCTCCCCTATGGCACTGGAAGATGATCTACCTTCTCTGAATCTCAATTTCCTCACCTACAAAATGGGGAAATTGTAGCTTTTATCTCATAGAGATGACATGGAAGTAAATGAGTCCATATACATAAAGCACTTAAAGCAATGCCCTGCATACAGTAAGTGCTAAGGCAGCAGACAAATATTACATCCATTTTACAGATAATAAAACAGATTCAGGGCTCCAGGACGCTAAGCTACAAGAAGTCTATTCAAAAACAGTTGTGTGGAAATCAAGCATGGCAGTAGAACAATCTTCTTAAAATAAAACTTTAAGCAAACGAACATTGCCAGTATCTTGTTTTAACTGCTGACTATTTTTGTCTGCTAGGGGTTAATTTCCCAACACTTTATGTATCTTTTAGCATTTTTCTCACTTTTTCCTTTTTCCCTCCCTTCCTCCCGCAGGGTCACTGTAGGGAGAAAATATATACATTTGTGCTCAATCTACTGTTTTCAACCCGAAGTCCGTGATATAATACTTCCTAAATTTTCAGTATATACGATAATCCTATTACACAAAGAAATATGTGCCTTACGCATAGCTGACAATTAGTAAATGTGATTTAATAGATGAGATTCAGCTAATAACTACAGAATGCTTAATATGTTCCAGCATTGTGATAATCTGTGACAATTCTATAATAAAGATTTGTGGGTCCCACAGATGCCCAAAGGTGTTTACAGGGGTTTCATGTTATTAAAGATGAGCATGATATCTGCTTTGATTTTTCCTTCAAAACAATCAATTAACCAAACAATTATATAAATTTTTTTTGCTTTTTAAAGTGAATCATTTGAAAATCCTATAGGGTTGATTGAGTGAATGTGCATTGGGTTTTGATATCTGATAAGTGGACTCTCAAGTATGTCACACAATTGACTGATATTGTCTGTGGAAATTTTCAACATTAGAAAGTTTTTAAGTGTGCCTAATCTTAATTATTATTGGATAATTTTTACCACATAGACAATGATTAAGGACAGATGCTTCAGGGAAATTGCTGAAATATAACAAACTAATGAGAAATAAAAGCAGTAAACCTTAGGCACATTTGTCTCGAGCTCATTGTCATATTTTATTTCATACTTTCCTCTGTGCAAAAGTCATTAACATACATAAAAATCTCCAAGAAAATCTCAAAAAGCAAATATTAAAGGATAAACACATGCTAGAAAGTCTATCCATATGGCTTTGCATTTACTGAGAATACAGCCTCTCCTGCTTGCACTATGCAGACAACTGAAAACCACAGCCTCAATTTTTCATCTTGTCAACAATGGAAAATAGAACTGAAGTCAGTTTTGTAAATAAAAAATGAGGTATCATGTTGTGAAAGTATCCCGATGCTGTAAACATGGAGTAAAATTACAATTTACATTTTAATTAAAAAGCACACAAAATATAACCTATCATTTAAGTCTTTTAAAAAATACAACAAATATGAAGTGTTCCAGGAACATGATGCATACAATCTATATGCAAATGTTCAGAAAATGGGCTGAGAAAGGGACATTCGGATAGAGGTAGGTAGGTGAGTGGGTAGGTAGGCGGGGATGAATGGATGGGTGGATGGGTAGATGGGTGGATGGATGGACAGATAGCCGGAATAAGACAAATGTGAGAAAATGTTAAACTTGTCGTATCTGGGTATTTTGTGGGGGGAGGTAGGGTACATTGGAGTGTTTTGTATTATTATTTCTGCAACTGTCCTGCAAGTTTGAAAATATTTCAAAATAAAAAGTTAAAAAAATACAACAAAGTAAATATCATGTACCATTTTTTCTATCAAAAATTTAAATTAATCTTTAATATTTATAATTATATATGTCAACATCATAATACAATTTTTTAAATACTGAATTAAAAATACGTGTTGAAATATATTCTACAAGAAGATAACAGAATTATTTTCTAAAAGCTTAATAGTGCTCAAGAAACCACATTTTACCATAAAAGAAGTTCAAGAGCACATAAGGGTGAAAAAAATCTGCTCTTAGCTAAATGTGATTATTTCCATTCTACCAGTTATGACAATAACATTCAGAAACATAAGTAATTTGGTCAAGGTCCTTAGCTGGTAAGTGGCAACACTGGGATTTCAACCTCAGACTTGTGACTCTAAGCTCTTTCTATGAACTCACATAGGTCTTCTGAATAAGAAGTTATTTCCATATACTAGGAGATTGCTTCAGTGTACCAATATCAAATAATGATACTGATATAATTAAATGAACAATTCAGTGTAAAAAAATTTTTTTCCTCTCTATCTATGTACTAAGTATCAAAACTGAAATACTGACGTGCTAGCAATCTGGCTACCAACCAATCGAAGCTAAAATTTCCTTTAATGTTACCGATGACTTCCTAATATCAACGCCAAAGGCCTTTATTCCATTTTCATTGCTTCTGCAGTGGGACTTTCCCCTTAAAGTGCTCTCCTTTGGCTGCTGTTAGATCTCCAAATTGCTTTCTTTCCTCCTACATCTCTATACAACCACTATACTGACAAACATCAATAATTAAGTTCAGCCAACGGACTCTCCAGATACAGACATTGCTGATTAAATTAAAACACAGATTATAGAGAGAGATCAATATTGTGAAATACGACAAGATCCACGATGCCATCCAACTCTAAACTTCCAGGTCCCCAAGTCCTGACCAAGGACACACGGCTGTGGACGGCTGGATTAGAGACGCACGTCAGATCAGACATTAGGGAAGCATGAGTCCCATCCAGGCCCAGCCTAGACACAGGAAGGCTGCAGCCGGAACCAGCAGTGCCTCTCCAGTCTTCAAGTGGGCTAACACAGCAGTACTGGCAAGAATATTGTAAACAACGCACTCCAGCATTGAAAAGGAAAGAAAAGGCTTACTCATCATCATCCTCAGACTTTCTCATCTAAAAAAGCCTAGTCCACAGAAATTCCAAAACTTAGTGTCATGAGTCTAGAACAAGACATCTCGGAGTGCCCCGTTACATCACACTGCAGTCTCTTTCACATGCCCTGTAGTTCCTCATACCCAAAGTGGAACTCCTAAAAGTCTCAAATCTGAATTCCCATCTGAAAGACATAAAACAACTCCCTTCTTATCTTTCTCAGAAATCTCAAACTGCTTCTTCTGTGCTGATAATGCCAAAATATAATCTCTTACATTCAACCCTTTCCCGAGCTTCCTTCCAAAACGTCAATCTGCTGGGCCGCCATCTTGCACAGTCACCCCAAGGTCAACATGTCTGAAACCGAATTCATTGTCTTCCTGACAAAGTCAGTTATTTAGCTCCTTATTTCTGTTGTTTTGTGAGCTACAGAGGAGAGTGGCCTGAGTCCTCCCTTCTCCACACTCTCGCCCATCCACAGCCACTGTCTCAGTTTCCAGACTGCTGGCTTATGCCACACAGGGGGCTGGCTTAACCACAGAGGTTTACTGGCTCATAGTCTCAGAGCTTGCTTCCTCCAGGGTCAGCACCGTTAGGGCTCACTGGCAATCCTCGGATTCCTTGGCTTTCCCATCACCTGGTGATGTCCTCTCCTGTCTCTTCCAGTTTCCACTGACTTTCAGCTTCCTGCTTCTCCCACGGCTTTCTCCCCCAGTGTCCTATTTCCCTTTGTTTATAAGGACTTCAGCCATATTGGATGAAGCTTGCCCTCCTTCAGTTTGGGTTCAGCTTCAGTAGCAACATCTTCAAAGGTCCTGTTTACAAATGGTTCACACCTACATGCCAGGGGTTAGGACGTGAGCATGCCCTTTGTGGGGGAGATGATTCAGTCCCCACAACCCCCAAGTCTTATGCATTCACCCTGCACATATTTCTTTCTTGACCACTCCATTCTCTTGCCCCATGCCTCTTTCCCAGAAAACTTTAAGTGTTATCTCATTGACACCTATGCAAACCATATCTCCCTCTCCCTCTGCTCAATAACTATTTCACACTTAACTCTCTGTTCAAAATCTTCAATGGCTCCCCACTGTCCAATGTCTCTCATACTACTTGTGCAAGTATTCAAAGTTCACATTGGATTTCTGTCTTTCTCTATAACATGTTTTGGGGTTTTTGGTTTTTTTTTTTTTTTTTTTTTGGTTTTTGGTTTTTGGTTTTGTATTTTTGTCTCTGATACAACAGCCATCCTATTCAAAGTGTTCCAAACACAGCATGCAGTCCTATTTATAAGATGTTGCTGTGAGGAGAGTTCTTTCTGCCTGGAATGCTCGGTCTTCACTCCTACTAACTAAATCCTACCTTTCAAAATAGGATCTCTATTTCAAGTCTCTCTCATTTTACCCGTGTGAAAATGAACCATTTCTAACAATCCTTGCCAAGAAACATCTAAACTCCTAAAAAAATCCATCAAAAGAAAACTGGGTACACTCCCATTTATCTAACCAGAACTCTGAAAGTAAAGAGAAGATAATGATGCACAAATGCAAATTTAATGATGTATAAATGCAAATGTATTGTTTCTTCTATAGTCAAAGCAGTTTTGCTCCCACATGTTCACTTTCTATCCTCAAAGGTAGAGACTTAATTCTATTTTCTCTCAAGCCATTAAAAGTTGATAATGCGTTTATTACTGTGGATAGCTAGCGCATCTCATTCTAGAAAGCGTCATGCTATTAAGGTTAAGTTTACATAGCCACATGGACCAGAAAACTTCATTTGATTTGAACACCACAGATTGCAACCCTGATCCTTCCTAAAAATCTTATTAATGCCAGTCATGAATCTCAATGGCCAGCTTACAGAAAAGGAGCTAAAGTGAATGTTTCACTTATTTTCTTCATGGACTTTCTGGATTTTCTTTATGGGTTTAAAATGGAGGATTTTATTATTAGCTACTTCAAATATTACTGATATTTGTCTCAGGTTGCTAGGACTGCCACAACAAAGGACCAGAAACAGGATGGCTAAAAAACAGAAATTCATTTCCTTGCAGATCTGGAGGCTACAGTCCAAAATCCCAGAGCTGGCAGGGCAAAGCCTCCTGTGAAGACTGTCAGGAACCTGTTTCGTGCCCCTCTCCTGGCTTCTGGCCCTGCTTGCCCACAATCATGGCATTCTCTGCCTCAGCCATCCTGTGGTGCTCGCCCTCTCTCTATATCCAAATTTCCCCTTCTTAGGAGGACACCAGGCACATAGGATTGAGGCCCAACCCTCTGCAGGATGGCCTCATTTTAATTTCTGTAATGACCCTATTTCCAAATGTCATGGTCAGGAACATGTGTCAACTTAGCCAAGTTGTGGTGCCTGTTTGTCTGGCTGGGCAAGTGCTGGCCTGTCTGTTGTAATGAGGACATTTCATAGAATTAAATCATGATCATGTCAGCTGCATCCACAGCTGATTCCATTTGTAATCAGCCAAAGGGGAGTGTCTTCTGCAATGAGTGATGCTTAATCTAATCACCGGAAGCCTTTTAAGGAGGATTCAGAAGAGACAGACTCTTCCTGTTTCAGCTGGTAAGCCTCTCCTGTGGAGTTCTTCCAGACCCTTCATCGGAGTTGTCGGCTTCACAGCCTGCCCTGCAGATTTTGGACTCTGCGTTTCACGGTAACGTGAGACACTTTTATAAATTTTATATTTGAGAGTGTTCCCTGTTGATTCTGTTTCTCCAGAGAGCCTTAACTAACACACCAAATAAGGTCACATTTTGAGGTTCTTGGGATTAGGACTTCAACATATCTTTTGGGGGGACACAACTTGTCTTAGGTTAGAAAAGCTGCTATAACAAACACCACACAGTGGGTTGGCTCAAACACCAGGAATGTACTGTCTCGTGATTCTGGAGATTGGAAGGCCCACAGCAGGGCAGTGACGGCCTGTCCAGGGCCAGCTCTCTCCTGCACTCACTCCTCCAATCGCTACTGACCCCCCGCTTCTGGCTGGCAGCACCCTAACTTCCTTTGCTGCTAAGGTTCCTGTCAAGTGGATAAAGGCCACCCTAATTCACTGGGCCTCATCTAAGTAGGCTCCTTGAAGGTCTTGTCCACAAATGAGCCCACCCTTAGTTAATAATAACCTCTCCAAGGCCCCACGTACTAATGGGTTCACACCCACAGAAATGCAGACTAAGAGGTAAACATGATTTTTTGCAGGGCACATGATTCTATCCCCAACACAATTCAATCTATAACAATATTTAAAAAAATAACATATTTAAAGTACATCTTTCTAAAATTGGTTTGCATAACCAATTTTAAGAGTGATTTTTCTTTAAACTTGCAGATAGTTCTTTCCCACAGAAATAAATACATTTCCAATTTTGTAGCACAAAAAAATGGAAATCATGATTTGGCCTATCAAACTAACTCTAAGTGTTCATTATTTTTTTCATTTATTTTGCAAATACTTATCAAATAACTACTACATGCCAGATATTTTTCTAGACATTAGGAATATAGTAGTAAACAAAGCAGATGGTGCTACTGCTCTCAAGAAGTTTAGAATCTAGTGAAGGAACCAGATAATAAGTATACATGTCAGATGATAAAGAAGGAGAGTAGAAACAGTACTGGGGGGGAGGGACAGAGAGAGCCTCACTGACAGGGAAGATCTAGGCAGAGATCTTAAGGATTGTTACTATTCATAAATTATGAACACCGCCATAGTCAAAATCCAGGTGAGACTGTGATAAAATAACCTAATGATTCCTAGTTATTGCATTTAATATTTTCTCTCCAACTGAAATAACTACCAGAGTAAATATAAAACCCTAGCAGGAAGCAGTAGATTGCAACCACCCTCAATCATTTGATATACAGACATTACATCTTTCCACACTCTTTCCACTAGCCACAGATTCCTTACTGAAAGTTGGCCTGTACTGCCCATGTGAGACACAAGGCCAATTTCACGGCTGCTGGCTACAGCTCAAAAACCACCTCTGAGGAATACATGAACATTCCTGTTCAGGAAGGGCTGAGCACCACCGCCCAAATGCGGGCCTCAGGGTATTACCCAGGCCTGGGCACGGTGATTCCATCTCTTTGCCACAGCAATTGGCTGTGGGGTCAACATGTGACCAAAGTTAGAACTTCACTAGCATCTAGGGAGAGAAGCCTTTTTACTCTGGGTGGGGGGTGGGGAGCAGAGGTTGGAGAGGTTGGGTTTTTTAAGCAAAGGGAGAGGAAAGTAAACCTTACACTGCTTACATTTTTTCCACCATGAAAGGAAAGCCTGCCTGAAAAAATGAAACCAATATAGAGGAAAACAGAGCTTAGAGACGAAGAGAGGCAGACTGCAGATTACATTGTTGGAGTACTTAGCCACAGCCATCCGTAACAGCCTGGGTTTTTCCTTTACATGAGTCAACAGATTCCATTTTTGCTTAAGTCCGTTCAAATTGTTTTTGAGGAGATAATGGAAAATCGACAAGGTAGACGTTGCAGAAATTTAGAAAATTCTTCTTCCAATTTTCAACACCGACCTGGTGTCATCTATGTTTGGGTGTCACCTGTTTGATGGAAGTAGATAAAGTTTCAAAATAGGTGCTAAAATCTGATCGCAAGGCATTTCAAAGCAATGGAATCTAATCCTTCGTATGGAAGTCAGCGCAAACAAAATGAGGGCCAAAGCTATATTTGTGACCGTAAGAAACTAGTACTGCAGAAAAAGTCTCTCAGGATTTAAAGACCCTGGTAGCAAGATAAATGGAAACTACTACTTTGGAAGAAGGAATCAGTACACAGAATTACAGGAACTCTAAGGCAAATCAAACCAAAGCTAAGACAGTTCACTGTAAGGAAAAATAAAGAGAGAAATCGAGATAAGCATATCCAGATACACCATCACATACACAGGTGTGCAATCCAACTTTCAGCTATGATTTTTAAAAGTAATTATTGACTTGTTCACCAGGCATTTAAAATGATCTATAAAATTCTATTTCATAGTGAATTTCATAATGTTAGACAAATCGTTTCCAAATACTGTTTAGAAAACAAGATCTCAGATTCTTTTTCAAGCAAGCATATTAAAATTGCTAATTTTGTTTATTTAAATGTGTCAATTAGTGAGTGAAGTAATGATTATTCATCTCTTGATATGTAAGTAATACATAAAAAATTATGTGTGTTCATATATAAGTACTCTAAATATAAGTAAAAGACATACTGTCTATGCAATAATCCAATGCTTACAGATAACTATAATATTCTCCTGCAAGAAAACAAAATGTGCAATTATCTTACGTAAAGGCCTAATTTTTGTTATATAAGATATACCACAATTTTAACTGGTAAGATTTTAATTAATAAATGCATCTTCAAATGTGGAACTACCTATAACTACAGGAAAAGTTTCTTTGAATGAGAATTATAAAAATCAACATGTATGGAGAGAAATTATTTGCATTATAAAATACACTATGAAGCCAATTCTAGTAAGCTGTTTACCAAGCTGAATTTCTCTTTTTCTTGGGCACTTAGCTAAACATAGCTTCCCCTGCAGGTTGGGCTGGCCAGGTGGCTTTGTGACTGTGTATTTGTCAATGGAACGAGTAAAGGTGATGTGCACCATTTACAGGCTCATCCCCTAAAATTTCCCTCCTCCATGGACCGACAAATCCTCCTAGCTATGTATTCTGCATGATCATCAGCATTTTGCTGCCTGTTTTACAGATGAGCCAGGTGACCTTGTATTCTACTTTGCTAGCTGCTGGAATGCAATATACCAGAAACAGAATGGCTTTTAAAAAAAGGGGAATTTAATAAGTTGCTAGTTCACAGTTCTAAGGCCGAGAAAATGTCCCAATTAAAACAAGTCTATAGAAATGTCCAATCAAAGGCAACCAGGGAAAGACACCCTGGTTTAAGAAGGATGATGACGTTCAGGGTTTCTCTCTTTAGTGGGAGGGCACATGGCAAGCACAGTCAGAGTTCCTCTCTCATCTGGAAGGACACACAGCGAACATGGCGTCATCTGCTAGCTTCTTCTCTCCTGGCTTCTGGTTTCATGAAGCTCCCCAAGAGGCATTTTCTTCCTTCATCTCCAAAGGTCACTGGCTGATGGACTTTCTGCTTCTCATGATCATGTCATTCTTCTCCGCTCTCTCTGAATCTCTTTCATTCTCCAGAATATTTCCTCTTTTATAGGACTCCAGGAACTTATCAAGACCCACCCAAATGGGTGGAGACATGTCATCACCTAATCCATCTTAACAACCAGTCTTGATTGAATCACATCTCCAGGGAGATGATCTGATAACAGTTTCAAACCTACAGTATTGAATAAGGATCATTTTGCCTTTATGAAATGGGATTTAGATTAAGACATGACTTTTCTAGGGGCCATACACCCTTTCAAACCAGCACACCTTGGAAGTTTTTGTTCAAGATGGCAGACCACAAAATGAAAGAAGTCTGGGTTGCTGGATTTCCACTTAAAGAAGAGCTACCCACCTATTTTGGACTTTAACTGAATGAGAAGTAAACGTCATTTTATTTGAACTATTATGTTTTGGCTTTTTTTGAAAAGAACTCAGCCTTACTTTAATAGAATTTAATATATCACTAATATGTGATCACTTACATTCATTATTTGTTTGATTACACTAAGAATTTTAATTTTAATATCCAGATAGTGAATAAAAATATACTAACTTCAAAATGAGAAACATCTTAGTGCTCATAAGTAGCCAATCCATCTCTGTATGTTGCATTCGAGCAGCTGTAGCCCTAAACAGTTACCAAATGCTTGTTGTTTAATCTGTGGTGGGTTCTGGGTTGAGTATTCTGAAGTCTTAACCTTTATCTTCACAACAATCCTGCAGGATGAATGATTATCACTATTACTCTTATTATAATCATCCTACTCACTACCATTATCCCCATGCTTCAGAGGAGAAATCTAAAGATCAGTGAAGTATTTATGTAAGGAGTAGAACTGGGACTCCAACACAGGTCTGCTTGAGTTCAAAACTCCTATTCTCCACACTACATGATGTTGCACATTACACATACGTGCCACTGAAGAAATTAGCTTCATTTTTCATGTGGGGACTCAGTAAGTTAGCGAAGATGAGGGTAATAATTCTGGCAATAAAGGCACTTTAAGTGTTTGCGACAGTGACTCCAGGCTAGACAGGAGTCAGATCACAGAATCAAGGGCAAAAAGGAAATCTTGTTCAAGGCTGGAATAGATTTATATCAGCAATGCAGAATGGAAAATATATAACAGGTCAATACTCATCCCATTTATTTTTCACAGGGAGGCTATTTCCATTTCATCAATATACACATCTCACTGGTTTATTTCTTGGTTCATTTTTTAACACCTTTCAATTCCCTTCAAATTAATTTTCCTGACTACCTGTTATTTCTCTAAATTCAGACTGCTTCACATTAGCAACTGCTTGATAGCATAGACTGGCAGGAACCACTAAACAAACTGCTGTAAAATTATAAGCAATGAAAATATTTGGCTTTCAAAAAGCATAGACTGTAGAAATAAGAATTCTGATGATGCAAAGTGAAAATAACCCATGACAACTTTGCAAACTATAAGCCTACCACGAGTGACAAAAGAAAAATTAGGTACATTGGACTTCATCAAAATTAAAACTTTTGAGTATCAAAGGATTTTATCAAGAAAGTAAAAAAGACAACCTAATAAATGGGAGTAAATATTGGGAAGCCATGTATCTGATAAGGGTGTGATATTCAAAATACATAAAGAACTTCTACGACTCAACAACAAGAAGACAAACAACCCAATTAAAAACAAGGCAAAAGACTTGAACAGACATTTCTCCAAAGGAGATATATAAATGGCCAATAAGCACATGAAAGGATGTTCAACATCATTAGCCACTGAGGAAATGCAAATCAAAACCACAATGGCATGCCATTTCACACCTACTAGAATGGCTACCATTTAAAACATGGAAAACAACAGATGTCGGAGCGGATATGGAGAAATAGAAACCCTCGCACATTGTTCATGGAGATGTAAAATGATGTTCCACTGTGGAAAACAGCTTGGCAGTTCCTGAGAGAGTTAAGCATAGAATTACCATATGAGCCAGCAATCTGACTTCTAGATTTATACCCGAAAGAACTGAAAGGGGAACTTGCACTCACATTTGCACACTGATGTTTATGGGGCATTATTCACAATGCTCAAAAGGTGGAAGCAACCCAAGTGCATCAACTGATGACTGGATGAATAAATGTGTGTGCATAACAATGGAATGTTATTTGGTCACAAAAGGAATGAAATTCCAGTGCAGGTTACAACATGGGTGAAACCTGCAGACATCATGTTGAATGAAACAAGCCAGATATAAAAGGACAAATATTGTATAATCTCACTGATATGAAATAATTAGAGTATAAATATTCATAAAGTCAGAAACTAGAATACAGGTTACAAGGGACAGGTTGAGGTGAGGAATGGGGAAATAAATGCATAATTGTGTACAGGTTTTCTGTTTGGGGTGATGGAAAAGTTTGGGTACTAGATGGTGGGGACGGTGGCATAACTTTGTATATGTAATTAACGCCACTGAATTATATAATTGCTTCATTGAAAATGGAGAAAATTTTAGGTTATATATGTGTTACCAGAATAATTTAAAAAAAAACCATAGGACTGTACAGCACAAAGAGTAAACACTAGTTTAAACTATGGGCTACAGTTATTAGTATAATTATAATAACATTGTTTCATCACTTGTAACAAAGCTACCATACTACTAACAATAGAGAAAATTCCATGTGCTTGGCAGGGGAGTGTATGGGAACTCTATGCTATCTGCATGATTTTTCTGTAAAACTACAACTGCTCTAACAAAAAACAATGATTACAAGGACACATGGCAATAAAAAAACCTGAGATTGAAGCAGGCCACACAGCTTCTTTTCCATTTACTGTTTTTATTCTGAAATAGAAAACCCAAATTCTTCAGCTGTTCAAGAAGTTGAATGAATTCCAGTGTTCTTTAATCATGGGCCAAGTAGTACCATGATAAAGTATGTTAGAGGCATAAGCAATTTCAGGGTTTTTTTCTAAGTTACTGATCCATTAGAATTAATTTGTTTTTCAAGGTGAAAAATATTTCCCTGGACACAGAGACAAGTGATTATCATTGCTGACATGTCTCTTTAAGCTCAGGCTCTAGCCTCATCTCCTTTGGCACCAGGCAGCAGAAAGGGGTGCCTTTAGGATGGCAGATTGTCCAAAGCCTTCATTCTAAAAGAGGTCTAAGAATCTTCCCGAATGTGCACCTTGAAATAGAATTACAAATTAGGTGCATTATGGCAAATGAACAAAGCAAATTTGATAAACAAATGAAAGTTATCAAAAATTAACTTCATCATTCTCTGGAGAATGAGTTTACAAGAAAGCAGAATTATAATTAAGCTTTCAAGAAAATATTACAATTAGTTCCTGAATATGAAATACAGATTCTCATAGAATCATGATAGCTGAGATCTGTTAAGAAGATTCAATTCAAGTTAGAAATTATACATGGATCAGAAAGATAAAAGTATCAACACAAAAACTGGCTGGTATGATACCTACAGAGTAGATAAAATAACTTCACAGACTTCATAAAGTTAAAATATATAAAAATTTTGAATATTTTTGGAGAGCAAACTACTACCTTTGGATACCTTAATAGAATGCCCATAATAGTGAGAGATATTTTAGTTTTAAATACAGTTTTAAATGTGCAAATAATACTATGCATTAGTTGCGTGCATTATAAAATTTAAGAATTATTAACAATTTTTAAAAAACAGCATGCTGGCTTAAGCCCCTTTTCCTTATTATTAAGTGAAAAAAGCATTAAAAATGACTCCTCTTAACCTATATAGGGAGAAAAACAGGAATGAGTTTGAAAAGTATTTAGTGCAGAAATATGGAGGAGTTTGAAAAATAATAATATAAATTATGAGACATTCTTCTATATTCTTCCATTAGATTTCCTTTATAAATACCATCAAGAATCAAATACGGTACTTGTAATATAAGCTTTCCTTATTATCAGTGAAAGAGATGTATTACCACATAAGAAAGATATTACTTGACTTAAGATGTTATGATTTTATGTTGCAAAGAAGTCTACATAACTGGCTATGTCATTTTCAAAATAAACTGGTAAGGTATTTGCTGTTTAAAACATTAACCAAAAGGGACAGCTTTTTGGAGATTACAAGGACTCCATGTTAGAGCTGTTCTCATAGATCCGCATCAAAACTCAGTTACCAAAGCGATCTCTGATGTGCATGGCGTGTCGTATCAATTCAACAGATACCTATTAACCATGTGAGCGAGGAGCTATGGTAACCACACACACACACACACACACACACACACACACTGATCTTTCTTCTGTCATCAAGACGCTTACAAGCAAAGACAATAAAGAAGACCCATGTAAAAGCAATGCAAAGCACACTATGAAATTTACATTAAAAATGCAGAAATAAAATGTAACGATACAGATTCAAACAGTATGAGAGGATCAAAACCTGAGAACAGTGGTTTTCAAAAAGTAGAGACTAGAAAAAAATGACTTTATTTAGACAAAACATTGTGAACATGGACACGGAGACAAGAAAGACGAATGCTTGGGGTTAACCCATTTTGCTGGAAAACTATTTATCGAAGGGACTAATGGGAGATAAAGCTGGACAGGTGAAAAAGCCGACCACGGAGGGCCTTGCATGCCAGAGTTTGACTTTAGCATTTGACTGTGCCATTGTGGACCACACCAGGTTTTAGACTGGGAGAGAGATGATGGAAAGAGGCCCCCCGATTTGGCAATAGCATTCAGAATAAACTGGAGCATGTGAAGAGAAGAGACTAGAAAAAGACACACCAGGTAAGGGAGCCTTGTAATAACTCAGGTGAGAGGTAATGAGAATCTGAACTCTAAAAATACCAGGAATGATCAAAAAGTGAACCTAGAAAATATTAACGAAAGACAGAACAACCTAACAGGACCAAGTAAAATAAAGTGGCCGCCTGCACTTGGCATTGCCCAGTGGGACTCTTTTCCGAGAAGGGATGAAACAGCAGACAAAGCACTTGGCTTGTGGGGTCTTTCCAAAGAACTGAATCATGGAATGCATCCTGCAGAACTGCAGGTAAGCCACACCTGGTAACAAACCAGTGGTCCAGGAGAGAGAGCTTACCAGAATGGACAAGCATACCACACCTGTCAATGTGTATCTGCTCCCCACTTTGTTACAGCCCTCTAAGTAAAATGGAAACACAACCGTCAGCCATTCAAAACATTGGTTCACTGCCTTCCATGTGTGCCCATATCAGCTCCCCTGTTTCCCCTCCCCTCCTCCACGGAACTCCTTTCCACATGAATCGGAAACTGCTCAAATAAATTCACATAAATAATCCCTTGTCTAATATTTTACTTAACAGGAGCATGAACTTGCAAGCCACTGGACCTAAGTTCAGATCCCAGCTTCATTTTCAGGTAGCTCGATAGCCTTGGGCAAGTTATTTTACTTCTGATTAACTTATTTCTAAATTGAGAATACTACTAAAAACTATCTCATAGGACTGCTGTGAGAAATAAATGAGGTAATGATTTTAATGCACCTAGCATGTAGTTTGTTAGTACTTGAATTCTAGCTTCTATTATTATTATTTTCAGAGATCACAGCTCGGCAACTCTTCACTGATTTTTATCAGCTCTGTCTCACTGTTGATTCTTATTGCAGTCATTGTTATTTAACCCCCTAGGATGTTTTGTGAGAACTACTCCCCCAAAGAAAATCTGTCCCATCTTGAACTTATACCACTGAATTTGGGGATACAGAATTTTTCTCTTAACTCCCACTGAATTCTGTCTTCTTACATTGAACCAAGAATCCCAAACTATGGAGAAAATTTTTCACATAAACTATTTGCCATGTTCACTATTTCTAACATCTGCAGCCATGACAAGGATAGATGCCTGTTCTTCCCCCAATAAACGTTAACAAAGGGCGGGCCACGCTGGCTCAGCAGGCAGAGTTCTCACCTGCTATGCCAGGCACATGGGTTCGAGTCCCGGTGTCTGCCCATGAAAAAAAAAAAAGTTAACAAAAACCAACCAAGGGACAGAGTGTTTAGCGTTTCACTAGAGAAATTTCCTCCATGTTGACACTAAATTATTATTCAAAAATCTGGGCAAAGTCGGACCAAGTCTGTGAAACATAAAAATCAGGATGGCATGGCATGTCTTCAGCAACATAAAAGAAAATAAAACACTCTTTCTCTATGATTGCCAAAGATCCATGTTGAACTTTTTTTTTAACTGATGATGAAACTAAGGCTTGGAAAGATCAAGTAACTTGCCCAAAATCACTCTGCTAGAAAGTGTTAGAACAGAATAGGTATTCAAACCCAAGCCCGTGCAATAAATGCTAGACTAACTTACCTTTCTATGAGAGATGATTGAGATTCCACTGTTGATGAGAAAAAGAGGTCTCCTTTTACTCTATAACAAATCTCCCAATAATCCAGCATGTTCTTCATTGATCGTTTATTGACAAGACTATACTAGCACTCTTGCAAAACTCTACAGTGTGTGCATCTATTCATCCAATGGACTTTTTTTGGGAGAACACGAAATGAGGCACTGCAATCACAGGCTGTAATTAGAGATGATTTATATATGGGTCCTCCTGTCAAAGGGTCTAATAAAGTACAACACAAATATGGATGCCCATAAGACAAAGCAGAAAGATGTCTGTTGTGAAAGGTCAGCGCAATTATACTGGTCGTTCAGAAGAGTGGCTGTTATCCTAGGAGCCAATTATCTCAAAATTCTTCCTAGAATCACTGCAGGCACAGAATACTCCCAGAGTTCTGGGGATAAAAATCCTACTATTGAGATTCTCAGTTTTTCTTCCAAAATTTTAATTTCATGTCCCTTCCTTGCATATGCATATACATGCTGTGGTAGTCAGATTCAGTTGTCAACTTGGCCAGGTGAAGGCACCTAGTTCTGTTGCTGTGGACATAAGCCAATGGTACGTGAACCTCATCTGTTGCTGATTCTATCTGCAGTTGGCTAGGAGGCATGCCTGCTGCAATAAACGATGTTTGATTTAATTGGCTGATGCTTAAATGAGAGAGCTCAACATAAGCACAGCCCAAGCAGCTCAGCACTCGCAGCTCAGCCCAGGCCTTTGGAGATTCGGAAAGGAATCACCCTGGGGAAAGTTGTCGGAACACAGAGGCCTGGAGAGAAGGCCAGCAGAGATCACCCAGTGCCTTCCCACGTAAGAAAGAACCTCAGTTGAAAGTCAGTTGCCTTTCCTCTTAAGAACTAGCAAAATAAATCCCCTTTTATTAAAAGCCAGTCCGTCTCTGGTGTGTTGCATTCCGGCAACTAGCAAACTAGAGCACATGGTTAATATTTCAAAGTATTAATAGAGGTCAACAGAATTCTAGTCCTAGTTTCTAATTGCTGAAAAATAGAAGGTTAAGTGAATACAAACATAGGCTGAGTACACAGCTTCCTTTAGTCATAGTTTACAAAAACCTGTTCAACTATTTAAGACATGACTTGTGGAAGTTGGAAATTTTCTTCTACATACTATATCCCTAATGAGATAATAATCAACACTGCATAAGATTTAATTCCACTAAATAATAATATATGCTAAAGTGTCAGTAAGAAAAGTCCTCTATGTTCCAGAAAAGTCATTTCCCAGAGTGCTTGTGCATCTGATGGGAACAGGATAGCAAGGCAATTCCCACAACTCTGAAATCAGTACGTCCCTGATATTAAGCTCCAGAAATTGGTTAGGATGTATTTGAAAGTGAACTTCTGTTTTTAGGAAAACTAATTCAATTCTACTGACCTCTAAGTCTTGATGAACTGGGGCACTAAATTTGGTTTATTTCCCTAAAGGAGAGACCCTCAGAGAGTGTTCCAAAGCAGTTTATAGAAGCTTGGTACAAAAACTGAAAAGATGAATCCTGAAGGCTTGAAATACTAAAACAAAGTATCCCACCTCAGAATTCTGACATGTAATTAAAGCTGTTGCATTGGAGAGGAAAGTGAAATAACAGGAAAGAGGTAAATAGGCTGAGTGAAACTGTAAAACCTGCCAACACAACCCCTTTCAAACAGTAAGTCACAGATGATACGTGGGTCCAAATTCTCCCTTAGAAGAAAAAAACAAAAGGTATAATGCATTTGCAGCCCTGAAGCATCTTATTTATTTCTAGGATATATAGGCTGATGAGGCGATAACACCATTTCAGTTTTATATCTTAAAAAAAAAAAAGCTTTGCCAATACCTACACTCTGAATCTGCTCTAATGATCTTTGTTATTAAATTTCTCTATCACACGGCAGGTTTACACTGAAGGGCTGTGCTCATTATATGCACACATGGAGCCAAAGTGAATGTGTGACTTGGAAAAATGAAGTGAATAAAAACTTTTTTCAGATTATTTTATAGCCTTTCAAAAACTTAAACTTCATGGATTGGTAACAGAATGTAAAGACATTTATAAGATGTCCTAAATCAACTTGGAAAATGGCTCTGTGTACGTATTATATAAGCCTTTAAAAGAGACTGACTTTGAAATTAAAATTTATGCAAGACAAAAAGTGATTTTAACTTGAGCTGGCCTTCACAGCATATGCTAAATTTCCAATCGAATATATTCAATCATAATAAAAATTTAAATTTTAATTCATTCGTTTTAGTAATATTGTTCAAACTACCTTCAGGCTAAATTTTAATAAAACCAAAATCTGATGCAAAAATAAAAGGCCTTACATAAGAGAGCTGATTTTGTATTTCAAATTACTGAATCAGAGTGCCCTCTATTGGGGGAAAAAGGGCAGCAAACGCAAAACCGAAGTAAGAATTTTAAAAACTCAAGCACGTGTTTATACATAAAATACATTCATTAATAATATGAATGCTACAAAATGTATTTCTCTTCATGTTTTGACTCCTTCTAAATTACTTTTGCAATTATTGGTCATATTACAATGATGAGGTTGGAAGTTTCGTAGCATCTTAAATTCTAACTGAAACAGGCCAAATGTCTGTTCTTTAACCAGTAATATGAGTAATAAATACACAAATATGTTTTTCCACATTTAACATTCATATAGAATATAGAAATAATTGCAAACTAAGTTTGGATTTTCCTTGATGATAAAGTGAGCATGTTTCTAATTAAAAAGACCTTTAGAAGATCTTTCGCTGGTGAGATGGAAGGGTCATCTGAACTCTAAAGGAGCTACAAGATTTATCCCGGTTTTAAAATTCTAAATTTGTATGTTCACAAGACTTCTCCATTCACACTCATCACTTTGGGCCTGAATTAACCTAGAAAATTCCTGGCAGATTTCTGTCCTTCAGCCCAAGAGCGTGTGACCCCAACTGCAAGTTAGAACAACCTGAGGGCTTTTTAAAAGGCCTCAGCCACCCAAAAACATTGGAGTTGCTCGGCCTGGAGTGGCACCTGGAGAGGCCACTGCTGATTCTCCACCAGGTAGAATCTCTCTTCCCCGGACACCCAATATGCAGTTACCACCTTCATCTTTATCTATCTTGGTGACAGAATTCCTCTACCCGAGAGTTCATTCTCTTCGTAAACTTCTTACAAGCTCTCCAAATCTAACGTCATCTGCCACTACCCTCTGACCATTTGCTTTAGTGGTAACGCTAAGTCCAGACTGCCTGTGTTCAAGTGTTGGCTCTGCCACTTACCTGCTGTGTGGACAAGAGGCTATTCCAAAAACAGCTCTCTGTCTCTCCCTTTTCTCTACTAAAATCGGAGCAACAATACTACCTGTTTCATCAGGTTACTGTTATAAGGAAAGAGCTCCATAAGGGTTAGGCTATTATTATTACTTATTCAACTTGACTTCCCACAACTCCCCAAGGCAATCCATTCTCCTCTGATCATGTGCCAGTTCTCACTTCTGTGCATTTGCACCTACTGCTGCTGCAGCCAGGCTCACCTCCCATTCATTCGTGAAGTCATTCATTCCTACGCAAGCTGCAGGCACATTCCCCCTCCCTCCAGGACCCAGTTTACTTCTGTCCTACACCCATGAAATCTTCTACGAATACCTGTAAGTCTTCGCTTTGTCTCTCCCTTTCTTAAATTCCTCTGGCTACCTGGCCTAAGTGTCACTGGGGATTAAGGCCACTGGCTCCAAGCTTGTACCCGAGGTCAGCCACTTCTGCCACCTGATCCACTTCCCAAATCTATGCCTCCATTGCTAAGATCCATGTGGTGACAAAGCGGCTTAAATTAAATAAAGCATTAAAATATCAAAGAGCAAGTACCTAATCAATGTCAGCCCTTACCATCTATATGTGTTGTTTTACTAATTAGTCTTATCTGCACGCTGAGATTGAAGGCTCCTTGGAAAGGGAGTTTTGTACACCTTGACGTCAGGAATCACGTCTTAGGCATAATTTCCAGGTACAATTCATAGCAATTCTCTAGAAAACCATTTTGATAAATGGAAACAATACTCAAAAAAAATCAGGAATGAACCCAAATGAAACACAGGCTACAGAGAAAGGTCAAACGAAATGGATTACTTTTTAAATGTTCAGTCACAAGTTTCTATCAGATCAGTCTTCTCAAAGGCCAATTTCAATGAAGCCCTTGATACACTTTTAAATTTTCTCATCTCCTAAAGATAAATACCAAAATTCCTAGGCTGGCGTTCAAAATCACCTATGAGCTGACCTTACCTTACCTCTCCAATCTTATCTGCCATCCTTCCCCTTCTTAAACTCTTTTATTCCAGATAAATGGAATTACTTATTCATAGCTCGTATCTACCCTTAGCTTTTCCTTCTCATATAACCTTTCATGTTTTATAGGACAATATTTGAAAACACAAATTTAAAAGTTTGCCACAGGAAACAAGACTGGTTGTTTATGAGAGAGTATGAACTCAAATATGAAGTATTAATTTCTTTCTTACTACTATTACAATATAGTCATTAACTAACAACAAAAAGTCCATTTGGCCAGCCTTTCCCCAAACTATGTCATTTTCTCCATATCGAAAGCACGCTGCCATCACTTCCTGCAGCCTAGAGGCCAGAACCAGGGTCTCCATCCCAGGGCCCAAAAGATAAGCCCTGAGCACAAGAGGGAAACACCGGAGCCTCTATCTTACACTGACTCTTTACTGCTTTGTCTGCTTTGAATTTCTTGTAGTGTACGTCTTACAGTTTATATCCTAAGTAGATGATAAGTAAGCACATTTGGGATGTTTGTTCAAAAATTGTTTACCTAATGTCATATACAATTAGAAAAGTTTAGAAACCACTGGTCTAGAGAAGTCGGGTTTTCAGAAAGTCAGAGGGTTTAGAAGCAGAGACCAGAGGAAACCGGTTTAGAGGTTTAGAAGACCAGCCACGAGGATGCCGGAGAGCTGGAGCCGCCTGCAGAGCTCAGGCTCACAGCTTCTGAAGCCCCCTCCGCCTCATCTCCTCCAGATCTACCCTCGTCTCTCAGCCCTCAGCTCCTCACTGGCTCACGGAGGGTCACCAGACGCTACATAAGGTTCGAGGGAAGAGTAAATCAGGTCACAGTAAAATTAGGGCAGTGCCTCATACACATGAAGTGCTCAATAAACACGAGCCGTGATGGCTGCTCCTCTGTGGCAGCGCCCCCTCCAACCCATGAACCCTCCCCTCCCCGAAACTTCATCAGTCAAAATCAGTCCTGGTGACTAACCTTTTTATAAAACTAGGATGGGAAGATGCTATTGTGACAAGATGAATAAGGATTATTCCTGTGCCCAAGCAGAACAAAAAATTCTTCATCCAATCTGTTTTTCCCAGGAACCTGGACTCAAACTCAGATTTAGCTTAACTGCCTGTTAAGAAATCTGTAGGGATGGGCCTTAAAACCTAAATACTATGTACTGCTCATGTAAGACAGATATGTTTTAATTTCTAACAAACATTCAAGGAAATGTTGAGATGTAACTGGTTTGGAATTTGGAAATAGCACATATCTGTTTTAGGTTTTTAACAGGGAACTTTGTCTGACATTAAAGTTATCTCTAAAAACATTTCATTAATATAAATCTTGTACTTGGTAAAATATACAATTATTCACTTCAATGCAGATGTAATTATTCATCATTATTCACAAAAAGTTTTTACTGGAACCAATAATATGACGTTTTAAAGAAGCCTGTTCAGCAAAAAACTAAAAAGCAGGAATAAGAGCTACGACTAGGCATGGAACTAGGCTACCAAGTACCATCCCAAGGAAGGTGCTGCAAAGACTTTAAATAATTAAATCAATTTAAATTTTCCTTCATACCAATGCATACTATAAACCCCTTCCCTAAAATTATATATAACAGGTTTACAAATCATAAGTTTATACATTCTCTACAGTTTTTCTTGCTATTATATTAATATAAAAACCCAAATGAGCAAGAATCTCTACTTTGCGGTTTAGTTCCTGACTTACAGAAAAGAACCTACTTAGGACTTGCGGAAGATTATTAAAATATGCAGGTCAAACCCTGCACAACATCTCTATTCTATGACATAAAGAATAGTCTTTACACACACACACACACACACACACACACACACACAACTAATCTCTCTCTCTTCTTATAAAGGGGGTTAGATTCCGTTCATATGGAAAAAGGGGAAGAATGGCAAAAGCAAGGTTTTCTTATTTCTTTAGGAGCCAGTGTTATGACACCAATAAAACTCAAAGAAGATGGTCAAAGAAATTATGAGCTCATGTGCAATGAGCGAGGCTAACCGCAGAGAGGCCAGCACACACTGCTGGTTGATTTATCAGAGCAGCCCTTCCCTCACACGCAGGGGGAACAAGCCTCAACAAACACATGGCACAAAGCAATAGGGAGCTTGGCACGTGGTACTGAAGGAAACTGAGGCTGGGACAACAGGTGAGCCCCGGATCTCAGGTGTGCACACTGAACTGACAAAGACACACGCGTTGTCCCCCCCCCACAACCCTTACTTACTACACTCTGGCTTCCATTTTTCCCAAGTTCTTCCTCTGAAATCTTGCTCAGATTATCTAAGTAGTGGTCTGAAATGGTGTGGCACAGATCTTCAAAAGAATAATCCTTTTCTTGACACAGTTTTATTTCATCCAAGAGTTTCGATAATTCTCCAGTCACGGTTTCACCTGTAAGAAGAGAGTAAAGTTTTTTAGAAGTTTAAAGGAAGACTGTTATTAAAAGTTAATGTTAAATAATAAAAACACGACTGGTTTGGTGATGGATTTCAAAATATGACAAACAAGATTAAGTAAGCAGAAGACATTCTGCAGAAAGCAAGATAATAACTGTAATTAGCATAAGAATAGTAAAAGACAAAGAAAATTCCAATTTTACCTACTTTGATTATTTTCCAAGAAAAATATAAGTATTGAAGGCTTACATATAAGTAGTATACATAAGAATCCAGAAGTAAAACTTCATAGATGGTGGTATTTAATTTTCAGTAATCCATACTGGTATTTTTCATCACTGACAGAATTAATTCGACAGGTCATTTAACAAATTTGAAATGGTACTGAAGACCTAAGTTCAATAACTAAAAATAGCGGAAGTTATTTAAACATAATTACATCAGTAATTAATACATCAGAGTTCCTAGATGTGATATAAAAGAACAATATAGA
Source organism: Tamandua tetradactyla (assembly GCF_023851605.1). Taxonomy (NCBI): domain Eukaryota; kingdom Metazoa; phylum Chordata; class Mammalia; order Pilosa; family Myrmecophagidae; genus Tamandua; species Tamandua tetradactyla. Next base: position 169,619,206 of record NC_135333.1, read on the forward strand.
AAAACAGCTGAATAATATGCAACCTCTGTCAAAAAAAATTGAGTATTTTATGGTACATGCAAACATACATTTTTCCAAACAGTGTCAGAAAAACTCTTTGTACTTATCACTTATCCTGAAAAAAATGGAAACTGAGGCTGGGATAACAGGTGAGTCTGTTAAAAAATGCTTCAACAGTTATAAGCCAAATAGTAATTTTTTATTCTGCCTTAAAATATATTTTAGAGAAAAACATCTACTATGAAATATCCACCTGAAGATAAACTTCATGGGACCAGGTTTTGTGGTCTGTTAAATTTTACACAAGAGTCAGCCTTTCTGTGCATGTAGGCCAAATTTGTAACTCAGATCTAGTGTACTTTCTGAGGGCTTTAGAATGAATCACTCACTTTTGGTCTTTTGGGAAGCAGACTCAACAGGAGACGAAGTCCGCGTTTCCTGGGACGTACCGTCAGGCACGCACTCTTCAAGGGTGGTGGGTCTTCCCACGTCTTCTAAATATCCTGTGCATACACATTTTTGAAATTACATGTTTGATTTATTTTAAATTCAACAACTAAGACTTATGTTCTATTTCTGGCCAGCAGGTTTTTTGCATAGTCTAAATATATCCTAAATTGTTAAAAAAATGGAACTTTATGATTGGCTATTGATTTTATGTTTTTTAATTACAAAAAGAAACCAGATACTTTGGAAGAGACTCATGATCCATTTTTTTCTGAAACCAAATTTGACAGACCATTTCCTTAATGACCCACCTGTCAGGAGATAAACTTTCTAACCTCGAGATTTAAAATTCCCTGAAAGACACTTTGAATGGACTTGATCCTTAAATCAAGAATTTCAACCTCAGATAGCTATGAAACCTAGTCCAATAACATAACTGATAAAATATAGATATTAATTTATAGGTATAATTTACATATTAACTTCTATTTCCATAAATAAAGCAATGTTCTTTCTCATTATTTTTGAAATAATGTCTCACATTCAGTTTATCCTTCATTTCCCCAATTTCAACAAAGACATAAATAACAGCAATAATAAGTTAAACTTAAATACTGCTTATAATATACCAGGCACTGTTCTAAGCATCTGATAAAAATAAACTCATTTAATCTTCACAACACTGTGAAACAGGCACTTTATCATCCCAGTTTTAAAGACAACTTGACTAAAAAAGGAAGATGAATAACTTCCCTGTGATCACACAGCTAACAGTGGTGAGGCCAGGTCAGGAGGAACAAGAAAACATCTCACTTTTCTGTTAATCATAAGGAAAACAGATTTACATGCGGGGTTAAATGCCATCTGATATTCAGCCTTCATGCAGAAAAGTTAACCAGAGAGCAGTGCCCTGTCTAAATTCCAGCAAAGACCTAAAATGAAAGCCTGTATTTTTAGAGACATCAAAATTCTAGAATTTTAGCTGAAGCTCTAAATTTTTAAATGTTGACGGCTAATTCAGCTTTTATGGAAATACAGCGTGGGACAAAAATATGTGATCCAAACAAAACGTATTTGCTTCTGCCAAAAGCATTCAGCTTACAAATGGCTGATTTGACGCCTCTATATACAGACTAAATCAATAAATATCTTTCATTAGGGAGCATTTACTTGTACTTCTTTATTCAGAAGGAAGCTTTTTTTTAAAATCCAGATAACAAAGTTAGTGCTCTTATGCCAACTAATTCTGTCCTAATGCAATAAAATAATTTCTACCAAAGGGCAAGTATACTAGGCAAATTCTACTAGGAAAACAACCTATGGGATTTTTGCCCTTCAAATTTTTGTTTCATGCAATAATTATGTAAATTGAATTCCTTTTCCAGGACACAAATAATAATTTTATTTACATAGATTGACTTTATTTCAAAAGGGACCTTCTTCATAAGTTTTCAAATGTACCAGGGTTTTGAAATCCAGTAATGCAAAAATAATGTGTTCATATTCTGAAATTTTGCTAATAACTTAAAAATTCAAAGACATTCTCTATATACCCCACACTTAATGGCATGCCTTCTGAATCTTGACCACTTAAGAGGCATAGATAGTTATTCCTAGGTAATAACATTTCCATCTAAGTTGAACCAATAAGACATTTAAAAATGTCTGTAATTACATCAAGTCCCTTTTTAATGGATGACATTTATTTTGCTTCTCCCTAAAAGACACATTCTACACAATCCTCAGTTTTTTAAGTTCAGTGAGAGGCAAAAGTCTAAAACATAGTACAAAATGCCTAGAGGAGGAAGACTATAAAAATAAAAAAATTTTATTTGCCACTTTTTAATTTTTTAACTACTTTTTCAACCTGACTCTAATTTGAATTAGTATGAAAAGCCATGCTTTTCTTCTTCTCTGATTCACCTTTACATGTGCTGGCAATTAACTTCTTTATCAAGAAGAAAACTGTAGGGAGCTTGAACTTTCATGAGCTGTTTTGTAAATAGAGAGCACAGTAACCTCTTTACCCCTCTTTGGGCTTTGTTGACTCCTAGATTTACATATCTCCTGCCTAACTTGGTTTTAATTCACTTATCTCCCGGCTGTTCTTCACCTTCCCCACTGCATAGTCAATGAAACCTGTCCCCCCACGCCCCCTCCTCACACGCCCACCCTCTCCCCTTCACATGTAGCCAGTCTATAACCATTGTAGGAGATGAACAAAGCCAAACAGTTTAGGGGCTACTGGGAAGGAGGTTTTTCAGGTCTATTCACCAGAGCCATGAAGAAAGCATTAGAATCTAAATTTTTTCATACAGCTTTACACCAAATGGGGAAGTATGCAATCTGCAAATGAAAAAGCAGTACCTAGCTGGTTGTCAAACCTTCCACAGACCTACCTACTGCACCGAAGTCGTAAATGACCTTCTGCGAAGACAAAGTTTGACAAGACTGAATTACCTCCCTGTACTACAGCATTAGGAAGTTGGGGAGTACATCCTCAGGTGACCAAACAAACAAATTGGGGTATACACATACAATGGAATATTATTATTCATCCATAAAAAGGAAGGCATCACTGATAATTGCTGTACCTTGACAAACCTCAAAAACATTATGCTAAGTGAAAGATGTCAGACACAAAAGGGTCACAAACTGCATGATTCCTTTCACATGAAATATCCAGAATAGGCAAATCCAAGGAGACAAAAAGTAGATTACTGGCTTCCCAGGGATGGGGGAGAGGAATTGGGTAGTGATTACTTAGTGGCTATAGAGTATTATGGGGTGATTTAAAAGTTCTGGGACAAGAAAGAGCTGATAATGATTGCACAACATTGTGAATTCACTAAATGCCACTGAACTGAGCATGTTAAAATGGTTAATTGCATGTTGTGTGGACACACCTCAAAAAAAAAGTAGAGGGAGTGAAAATGACCTTTATCTTTTCAGCTAAGTACAGTATTTCTGCTGCTGTCAGCCCAGCATTCATGCCCCAGCTCTACCACACAGAATATGCTATATGAGTGTGAACCAGTCACTTAATACCTCAGAGCTTCATTTTCCCTCACACACAGAAAGGAGAACAGTGAAATCTGACTTATCTACCTCACCAAATTATTAAGGAATTTAGACAAAATAAGAGAAAAGCCCTGAAAATGTTTAAGTATTATTCAAATGCAAGAGATAAAACATCATCGCCACTCCATAATCTTATTAACTTCATACTACATGGGTTAAAATATTTTAATATCAAGTGAGCAAAAAATGTTAGCTTCTTTTTTATTACTGAGTAGTTGAAAAACAGAAATGAAACTTTAAAAAGTACTGTTGGTGGGAATGTCAAATGGTACAACCGCTGTGGAAGACAGTTTGGTGGTTCCTCAAAAAGCTAAATAAAGAATTGCCATATGACCCAGCAATACCATTGCTGGGAATTGACTCAAAGGAATTAAGGGCAAAAACTCAAACGGACATTTGCACACCAATGTTTATAGCAGCATAATTTACAATTGCGAAGAGATGGAAACAGTCAAAATGTCCATCAACAGACAAGTGGCTAAACAAACTGTGGTATATACATACGATGGAATATTATGTAGCCGTAAGACAGAATAAAGTTATGAAGCATGTAACAACGTGGATGGACCTTAAGGATATTATGCTGAGTGAAATTAGCCAGAAACAAAAGGACAAATACTGTATGGTCTCACTGATATGAACTGACATTAGTGAATAAACTTGGAGAATTTCATTGGTAACAGAGACCATCAGGAGATACAAATAGGGTAAGATATTGGGTAATTGGAGCTGAAGGGATACAGACTGTGCAGCAGGACTGAATGTAAAAACTCAGAAATGGACAGCACAATACTACCTAACTGTAATACAATTATGTTAAAACACTGAATCAAGCTGAATGTGAGAATGATAGAGGGAGGAGGGCTGGGGGCACAAATGAAATCAGAAAGAAAGACGATAAAGATTGAGATAGTATAATCTAGGAATACCTAGAGTGTATTATGATAGTGACTAAATGGACAAATTTTAAAAATGTTTTTGCATGAGGAAGAGCAAAGGAATCTCATTACTGCAGGGTGCTGAAAAAAGATGGTAATTAATATTTTAAAATTTCAACTTATGTGTGAGACTAAAGAAAAAAAGGTTTATTCGGTATAAAATTTATATTTTGACTAGTGCATCTCCTAATATAACTTATATAGACAGCTTAATTGAACACCCTAAGTACATGGAACCTCGAGTAGGACATGAGATTTTGTTGGTTTATCCAGAGTGATGCCCCACTATATCCCACCGTGATTTGATCAGTGAATAAAAAAGTATATGCAAAGTCCCCTTTGGAGAATGGTGAGAATGGGGAAAAATTCAACTTCCCCAAATTGAATTCTTGATATTCTAACAAGCAGTGTGGACAACCAAAGCTTAGGCTGAGCCCCCAGTTTTCAGGTTTGTCCACATGAAACTTAATCCCACAAAGAATAGGTCAAGCCTACTTAAAATTAGGCTTAAGAGTCACCCCCAAGAGAACCTCTTTTGTTGCTCAGATGTGGCCTCTCTCTCCAACTAACACAACAAGCAAACTCACCACCCTCCCCCTGTCTACATGGGACATGACTCCCAGGGGTGTGGACCTTCCTGGCAACGTGAGACAGAAATCCTAGAATGAGCTGAGACTCAGCATCAAGGGACTGAGAAAACCTTCTCGACCAAAATGGTGAAGAGTGAAATGAGATAAAATAAAGTGTCAATGGCTGAGAGATTCCAAACAGAGTCGAGAGGTTATCCTGGAGGTTATTCTTACGCATTGAGTAGATATCACCTTGTTATTCAAGATGTAATGGAGAGGCTGGAGGGAACTGCCTGAAAATGCAGAACTGCGTTCCAGTAGCCATGTTTCTTGAGGACGATTGAATAATGATATAGCTTTCCCAGTGTGACTGTGTGATTGTGAAAATCTTGTGTCTGATGCTCCTTTTATCTACCTTGTCAACGGATGAGTAGAACATATGGAATAAAAATAAATAATAGGGGGAACAAATGTTAAAATAAATTTAGTTTGAAATGCTAGTGATCAATGAAAGGGGGGGCTAAGGGGTATTGTATGTATGATTTTTTTTTCTGTTTTCATTTTATTTCTTTTTTCTGAATAGAAGCAAATGTTCCAAGAAATAATCTTGATGATGAATATGCAACTATGTGATGATATTGTGAATTACTAATTATAAATGTAGAATGGAATGATCAAAATAGGAATGTTTGCATTTATTTGGTGGGTTTTTTTGGTATTTGAAAAAATTTTATATATATATATATATATATATATATATATATATATATATATATATAAAGTACTGTGTTCCAGTTTGTTTCCCAGAGCCTGCACATGCCAAAAAAAAAAAAGGGACGTGTTGATATTTAGCAAAAGTCTACCAGAAAAAACATACAAATAATGAGTTCATTAAAAAGCAAAGCACTCAAAACCCAAAGAAAACCGTAATACAGTATTCACTGAATCTTAACTCTAAGGCACACTTGTCCTTCATTCAATATTGCTTACCTTGTAATAGTGCTGCAATCTGAAGAGATTTCTGAGACGGATGTTCTCTGAGAATGTCTGAGACGGTTCTACCTAAGCTGTCTTTGATGTTGGCATCAATTCCTGAAAGAAAGAGAAAATCCCACTAGAAGTACACCCCTGGGGTTACTGCTAAACAAGTGTCTCTCATTTCAAATGTATAAAGACAAAGCACTAAGGAGGTTTTAAAAAATTAAATTAAACACACACACACACACGAGATTTTTGCAAGAGAGAAAGCAGGGGTCTACTGTTACCAAAGTATGGGAATTCTTAAAGGGTACTGACTTCATTAAGACTGCTTTTTAGGACCCTATAATGCCTTTTAGGTTATAGCTAGCTAAAGCAAAAAATATCATTGATTTAGAATGTAATGTCATAAAGTATAATGTTCATGTGATTCATATATTCTGCATAACATGATAAAAATATTTACTAAATGAGAATCATGTAGTGGGTCAATAACATAAGAACAGTCTTAGCATACTTGAGCATTCACAAAAGCTGAAAATGCATCATTATTTTGGACAATAAGACAAATGTTCCATGGTACATATTTGTGCAAAATTATTCCATGACAGCCACATTCACCATCTATCTTGTGAACAAATTTCTTCAAGTGTGTAATTGAAACACCTTTGGAATTATTTTAGTTCTAAAAGCATGCATTGTACCAAATCATTTATTTTAATGAAGCAAATAGCTTTTACTGCCCCCAAACTATTTATGAATTCCCAAATACCAACTACAAACCGTATTTAAAAAAAAAACAGTTAATAGGATCTGGCCCCAGTGTGAATTCATCACAATAAGATTATTGAACATTTGCATAAATTTACATTGGGATGTCTAACCAGTGCGTATTTAATTGGCTGCCTCAAATCACTTATTATGTCATTGTTTCACATGTCGAAATTAAATATGAAATTTTAGCTTTGTATAAGCATGCTCAAAATCCGATAATCTACGAAAGTTTTCTCGTTTATTTTTTACACAGGGAAATAAGCACACTAAATATAGCCCACCACACAAAGACTCACATCAACTGATTTACAAGGATAAATGTGGACCAAAGTCTTTTAATCCTAAAAAGAACATGTGACCTCAGTTCCAATTACATTTAACGCCTGTCAACAAAACACAGGAAGATAAATAAGTCTGCTTTGTTTTTCCTTTAGAGCATTACCACCTAAAAGGTTCCCTCTACTATAAGCAAAAGCTACTCCACTGATGAAATAACTAGAAGGAGAATTTACAGTATTGCTAGGGAAGACTACTCTCTGTTTATGACAGCTCACAAGAAAAAAAACATAGAGAAAATACATGTTTTTTTAAAAACCAAGGGGGGGCCACGGTGGCTCAGTGACAGAATTCTCACCTGCCATGCCAGAGACCCATGTTCCTTTCCCAGTGTCTGCCCATGTGAAAAAAACCAAGAAACTGTCATCACCTCGCAGGAAACAATTCCTCCTTTCGCAGCTGGCAGAAATCTTTCCCGTTTAGAAACCAGCGCTCCCTCATCCCGGATCCCTTCAGACAGTCTTATAGGATGAAGCGGTTAAGCTTTGCACTTCTCCTGGTTTTTAATCTTCCTAAACATTCCTCCTAAATGTGCCCTTCCTAGCCTCCTGCCTGGCATTCTAGAAATACATATTTAGAAGCCCCACACTCCTAACTTTAAGAGAAAGGCTCTTTCTACCGGCAGGGTCCCAGCGCCCTTGGAGACTCTGGTGAAAGGCTGATCCTTCTCCAAGGAAATCTCCGCACTGCTGATTCACAGGGAGCTGAGGGGCCGGCTAGGCCTCCGCTCACCACGACGATAAAGAAAAGGCGGAATCTGTCTTACCCTTTCCCCATCACTGGTTATTGGGTTTTCAGACAAACAAAACTTAAGTAAATACATAATCATTGAAATCTTACCGATTCGGTTTCTCACAAACTGCTGAGATTCGAGAATCGTTGACATTAAAATAACTGACAGAGAGGATTTAGCCTGTTTTTCACACCAATTTAGCTAACTGCTAAACTTGTATGCTAAACTTTTATTTGAAACGTCAAATGGGTACTCAATTGGGATCTAGTCCTAAATTTCTATTTGGTGATTTCTCTAGTGTATTTCAATGTGATTTAAATGAATAAAATTGTAATTTCTAAGATCTTTTCACTAAAACATCCATTTAGTAAAGAGGGTGCATGTTATATATCAATTTTCTCTAAACACTGAGGCTCAGCCATTCATGACAGGAATACATGTTCGCGGTTTGGAGCGAAGGCAAGAAGGCGTGATTTGTGGAGAAGGGCAGGTCATTTTCCTTTGTCCTGAAATGGAGACAGCATCTGGCAGGACAAGTTCTCTGGGGAATGACGGTAGGTTACCTGTTTCTAACAGAACCTGCACAACATCCACCTTTCCAAACAAGGCTGCTTCATGAAGTGCGCTCCCCTTTTCTGTCTGGTAAAAAAGAAGAGAAAAGAACAGAACAGAACAATTGCATTAGTCACGCTAAGAGGTTAAAAGCAATCTGTCATTGTATGTGTTGGGACCTGTTCTCGTTACTCTCCGCACCCCCTGGCAGAAAGACAGGGTGGAATAAAGGAGGGATTCGACAGGCAGAACCCAGAGGCTGGGCTTGCAAAGCAAAGCAGCACAGCTTCTGAGGAGTCATTTGAACTTGCTAAGTTATATGGGTAAGCCACTTCTCTCAACCTCAGCGTCCTGACGTGTAAAATAAGAGTAGTAGCATCTACCTCACACGTATCCAGTGAGACCACGCAAGCAGCATGCACTTATTAAACGCTAACTACATGCCACAAATAGCTCAGGCATGTTCTGAGTCATGGGAGTAGGATTCTGGTGCTCACATACTCTCATTCTATTTGGGGAGATAGATGCATAAATAAATATTCATGATAAACGAAGTCTAAGCAGTCTAATATGGCTTATAAAACTAATGATCTGCTCCTCGTTTTCCTCTAAATCCCCTCTCTTGTCCTTCCCTAGACCTTATAAACCAGCCTCCAGGCCTACAGAAATTCTTCACTGGTATCCTCCCCTGCTTTCCTTCCCAGGGGTCTCAAAGCCTAGGTCCTGTGCCTGGCAGGGTCTCACTCTTAGCCCCGTCCACCTGGCCACCACCTGCACCACTGGTTCTCCCACTCTGGGCTGAACCAGAATCTCCTAGAAAGCTTCCTAAAACCCAACTGTGGTGCCCGAGTGGTGCAGTGGTAGAATGCTCGCCTTCCATGCAGGAGACCCAGGTTCGATTCCCAGACCATGCAGCTAAAAAAAAAAGCCTGCCTGCCTTGCCCTGCCCTCGGAGTTTCTGTGTTCCCAGCCTGGGATGAATCTCCGCAGCTCTAACAAGCTCCCGGGTGATACTGAGGGTCTAGCACTCACACTCTGAGAACAACTACCCTACACCATATGCACAGCTCAGTTTAACAGTAATTTCATTTAGGAAACTGCCCCTGGCTCTGGAGACAAGTGCTTTTCCTGCATTCCACATCAGTCTATCTTCCCTTCACCACAGCGCTGACAGTTCCCCATCTCACCTTCCATGTGACTGCTACTCCCTTCACGTGACTGCCTATCCCGTAGAAAGATGGGATATGTCAATATGGGCCATAAATACCTGATTTTTTCCACTGCTTGAAAAATATCCCTCAAAATGATCTATTTTTTCTCACTCTCATTCTGTGTGTATCAACCAACTTTCAGATCACTAATCTGATTTTCCTCCACATTGGACAAGATTTTGGACTTGTCAGAGAAATTCTTCCCAGAGCAGCACAACTAAAAATTCTGAAAAGAAAGTAAACAATGTTTTGGGTGCTGAGTTGGGGAAAAAGGGAATTATTTAGAGCCTAGGAAAAAAAAAAGAAAGAAAGAAAGCATGAACCCAGGGAGTTGGCCGAGGGAGGGTTCTTTGCAGGGGCTCTGGAGTCATGGTGGAAAGCGCCAGTCCAGCAGGGCAGAGGGGCCCGGACACAAGCTCTGCAGTGCCCAGAGCAAAGGTGCAGGGTAGCACCAGGTACCCTAGACACCGCCAGGTGCTCGGCAGAGGCAGATACTAATCTCCCCGAAAGTAAACACCTCAAGTTCAGGCCTCAGAGTTCCAACAGATGAAGACATAGGAGACATGGATGCGGAATCACACATCACTGAACACGAAAGAAAATAAGCCACTGCGGGCAACAATTAAAACAGTCTGTGATGGTGGCTCAGTGGCAGAGTTCTCACCTACCATGCCTGAGACCTGGGTTCAATTCCCGGTGCCTGCCCATGCAAAATAATAATAATAATAAATATATACATTTATCATATATGATCATACATGATCAAAAGAACTAAAATAGGATATAAAATATGACTAAAGAACAAGAGGACTATCAAAATTGGCCATATTTGAAAAAGAACTAAAGAACTTTTTTGGGTGCATGGTCCGGAAATTGAATATAGGTCTCCATGCAGGAGACCTGTGTACCCCCCCAAAATGAAATATATCATTTATCATGGATTTAATAACAAAATGAGAGAAAATCAAAGAAAAAGGTATTGAATTGAGTGACAGATCTAAAAACATACAAAGAATGTAATACAAAAGTATGAAAGATGGAAAACATGAAATATGTGATGTCTAATAAGAGCTCCAGAAGGCAAAGGAGAGAGAAGTAATAGTCAATGACTAAAAAATTGCTAGAATTTATGAGCTACAAATATACAATTCCAGGAATACAAGATAAATGAAAAGGATACATCCTGGACATATCACAGTTAAACTATAGACATCTTAAAAAAAAAAAAAAAGAGATAGAAAGTCTTAAAAGACTCCCAGGAGAAAACGTTTAAAATATAATAATAATTAGATCAATAACTGACTCCTGAATAAAAGCAATAAAGCCAGAAGAAAGTATAATAATAGCTTCCTGGACCAACAGTGAACATGTCAACCTAGGATTCTACACCTAGCCAATCTCTTCCAGCCAAACTTTCTTCTAAGCATGAGGGCTAAATAAACACATTTTCAGACAGACTGAAAATATGAGTGGTTACTACAGACCCTTACTGAAAGACCTTCTAAAAGATTTAATTCAGGAAGAAGGATCTGAGATGCAAGAAGTAATGGTGAGTAAAAGGAATAATAAACATAAGGTCAGGTCTGAATAAACTGACTGTATAAAAAAATAACAATAATGTCTACTTTTTACAGTAATTTGTTTTCCCAGATACTTTGATATGGGAAACTGGATGTTTTAGAAGTGAAGTAAACTATTGCACACAATGAAAATATACATCCTCCATCATAGATATACCTAATTCTTCTGGAAAGGTAGATGAAGAAGATCTTAGTTCCAGTGGTAGCTCAAGTTTTAGTAACCTTGGGCAAATCATTTAATATATTTGAAAATTCATGCATTCTATTAAAAAATATATTAAAAACTTAACAGGGCTATTACAAAGATTAAATAAGGTTAATACACAATAATTAAGATAAATGTACATACCATGGAATATAGTGTGGCTGCATAAAAGAATGAAGCTATGATGCATGGAATGATGTAAATGAACCCTGAGGACGTTATGTTGACTGAAATAAGCCAGAAACTAAAGGACAGATATTGTATGTTCTCACTAATATAAACTAACTATAATGAGCAAACTCTCAGAGTTAAAGTCCAAAGCATAAGTGTGCTGATTTGAAGGGATTTATGTTCCCTAGAAAAGCCATGTTTTAGGTTTCTTCTAATCTCTATTCAGCACTATAAATTGGAAACTTGATTAGGTCATCTCCAGAGAGGTGTGACTCAATCCATTGTGGGTATTAAACTTGTTTAGATAGGCATGTCTCTACCCACTCTACATGAGTCTTGATTAGTTACTGGAATTCTATAAAAGAGGAGACATTTTGGTGCAAGTTCCTTTTAAGAACAAAGAGAGAGCCACAACTGAATGACTGGAGAACAACAGAGTCTAGTCACGACGAAGCGGAGAGCTCATGCTACCAGAGACCTTTGGAGATGAAGAAGCAGGATGCCTCTGGGGAAGCTTCATAAAGCAAGAGGTCTGGAGAGAAAACTGGAAGATGCTGTGTTTGCCATGTGCCCTTCCAGTCGAGAGAAACCCTGAACTTCATTGGCCTTCCTGAATCAAGGTATCTTTCCCTGGATGCTCTCTAGACTGGACGTTTTAATAGACTTGCTTTAATTGGGACATTTTCTTGGCCTTAGAACTGCAAACTATCAACTTATTAAACTTCCCTTTTTAAAGGGCTTTCTGTTTCTGGTATATTGCATTCCAGCAGCTAGCAAACTAGAACAGGAAGTTACCAGGAAATAAAAAGAGAGCTGAGATTGGACAATCGATATTTAAGGAGTACAGAATATTCAATAAGGTTGACTGTAAATGTTCAGAAATGGGTAGCATGATACTGTGTGAGGGTAGCACGACACTGTGCGTGTAATTAACAAAACTGAGTGTGAGTGTGGCTGAAAGAGGAAGGCTAGAGTCATGTATGTCACCAGAGGAACTAGAACTGTATAACTTAGCAAAATTTAGAGTGGTCAATGATGGCGATTAACTGAATATAAGAAAGTTCTTACATGAACTAGAACATGACTATATGTCAATATTATAAGGTATTAATAATAGGAAGGTATATGGGGAAAATACAATTAATAAAGGTCTATAGTTAATGGTAACAAAATGCACATGCATTAATTGTAACAATGCACTGCACCAAAGCTAAATGTCAATAACATGGGGATATGAGGGGTATAGGACTTTTTCTTTGGAAGAAATGAAATTTCCACCATGGCTGTCAGAGCCTCTGCAAAGAACTCTCCCTCAGCCAACTCCCTGAGTTCATATTTTCTTCCTTTTTATTTTCCTGGGCTCTGAGTAATTCCCTTACTTTTTTCCCAACTCAGCACCCAAAGCATTGCTTACTTTATTTTCAGAATTTTTAGTTGTGCTGCTCTGGGAAGGGTTTCTCTATCATCAAATCCAAAATCTTGTCCAATGTGGAGAGAAATCAGATTAGTAATCTGCAAGTTGGTTGATACACACAGAATGAAAATGAGAAAAAAAAATAGATCATTTTGAGGAATATTTTTCATACAGTGGAAAAAATTAGGTATTTCTGCCCCACACTGACATAACACATTCTCTGGTACCAAATCTGTTCTAGGGTAGGCCACGTGGCTCAGCAGGCAGGAATGCTTGCTTGCGATGCCAGAGGACCTGGGTTCGATTCCCGGTGCCTGCCCATGTACAAAAAAAAAAAAAAACCCAAAATCTGTTCTAGTTTGTAAGCTGCTAAAATGCAATATACCAGAAACAGAATGGCTTTTGAAAAGGGAATTTATTAAGTTGCAAGTTTATAGTTTGAATGCTATGAAAATGTCCAAATTAAGGCATCCAGAGAAAGATACCTTAACTCCAAAGAAAGGGGTGATGAAGTTCAGGGTTTCTCTCTCAGCTGGGAAGGCACGTGTCACATCTGCTAGCTTTCTCTCCTCATTTCATAAAGCTTCCCCGGGTGTGCTTTCCTTCTGCATCTCCAAAGGTCTCTGGCTATGTGGACTCTGTCGGCCCTTAAGTTTTTTCCAAAATGGTTCCCTCTTAAAGGACTCCAAGAAGCGACCCCACCTTGAATGGGTAGAGACACATCTCCACAGAAACCATCTAATCAAAAGTTACCACCCACAATTGGGTGGGTCATATCTCCATGGAAACAAGCAAATGGCTTCCACCCAGCAATACTGAATGAGGACTAAAGAACATGGCTTTTCTGGGGCACACAACAGATTCAAATCAGCACATTCCACCTTTTAGAGCACAAAATGAAATGTCCTTTCCAAATGCAAAACACATTCACTCCATTACAGTATCACAAAGCCTTAAGCCATTTCAGGAACAACACAAATAAAATACAGATTCAAAACCTGTACAAAGTCTCATCAAAGTCAGCTCTAGTCATGGTCTGTTCTAAGACAAAAGATTCTCCTCTGGCTTGGGACCTATTACATTCAGAACAACTTATCTGCTGCCAATATATATAGGAGGGGCAGTCATAAGATAAATACCCCCATTTCCAAGGGAAAAAAATGGAAGGAACACAGGGGTCAGTGGACCCAAACAGTCAAAAACCTGCAGGGCAAACTCCATCCAATTTCAAAGTCTGAGAGTCATTTATCTTCAGGGCTTCTGAAAGCAGCAGTCCCACCCTTTCCAAGGGCCCACACAGCAGCCCTGCTCTCTCCAAATGCTGGTGAGGAGTTTGGAGCCCTGGAGGACACCGAAGAGACCATCTTTTTCTCAGCTCCACTCTCTCCAAGCATCAGGGCAGCACCCGGGCTCTCTGTCATCTTTGGGGCAGACGCTCAACCCCTCTGGAACAATGAGGTGGCAGCCAGGCTTTCCCCAATCCCCAAGGAATGTGCTCCACCCTCTCCAAGGCCTGAGATGGCAGAGCGTTCCTGAACAGCGAGGCAGAAGGTCTACCCTCTGCCTTCGGGCAAGCTCACCTTCTCCAAGTAGGATTTTCCTTCAATTCGTCCCTTTCCTATCCCTTTCCATTTATACAGACCCCACAACACTCTTGTTGCTTTCCTATGCAACAAGCTGGAATCATAACCATCAGAAAACAGGACTTTCCACAAATCTTTCTTGGATAACTCCATCTCCAATTCTGGCTTTTTCTGAAATGATGACTGCTTCCATATTTGGTTAAATCCTCACATGGGGCACTATTCTCTGAGGTCTCTCATTCTGGAAGCCCAGAATTTTCCAGACCATCAATTTCTGTTTTTTTTTATACCCAAGGGTTCAGTTCTCAATTTATCTCCTTCCTGTTACATTTCACTATAAGCTACAAGGAGAAAATGGCCACACTTTCCACATTTAATATGGAAATCTCTTCTACTAAATATCCAAGTTCACGGCTTTTAAAATCTGCCTTCCTTCCAAAACCAGTAGTCAATTTGGCCAGATTATCTGTCATTTTGAAACAAGGGTCACCTTCCTTCCAATTTGCAATAACACGTGCATTATTTCTGTGTAAGGTCTTACCAGAAGTGTCTTTAGAGTCCACATTTCTACCAACAGTCTCTTCAAGGCATTCTAGGCCTTCTCTATCAAGCTCCTCACCACTCCTCCAGATTCTTCCCCTTATCCATTTAAAGAAACATTCTAACATGTTTGGTATTTGCAAACTGCAGCACTCCACTTCTCTGGTACCAAAATCTGCTTTAGTTTGTAAGGTGCTGGAATGCAATATACCAGAAACAGAGCAGCTTTTTAAAAAGGAATTTATTAAGTTGTATATTTACAGTTCTAAAGCCATGAAAATGTCCAAATTAAGGCATCCAGAGAAAGATATCTTAACTCCAAAGAAAGGACCAATGAAGTTTGTGTTTCTCTCTGAGCTGAAAGGAGGAGGGCACATGGTGAAGTCTGCTAGCTTTCCCTCCTGGCTTCTTGTTTCATGAAGCTTCTCTGGGGGCATTTTCCTTCTTCATCTCCAAAGGTCTCTGGCTGTGTGGGTTGTGTTGACTCTAAAGTTTTTTCCAAAATGGGTCCCTCTTAAAGGCTGCAGTAAGTGACCTCATCTTGAATGGGTGGAGACACAGCTCCATGGAAATCATCTAATCAAAAGTTACCACCCACAATCGGAGGGTCACATCTCCATGGAAACAATAAAAAGATCCCACCCAGCAATACTGAAAGCCATGAAACTGTTCAAATTAAGGCATCCAGAGAAAGATACCTTAACTCCTAAGAAAGGGTCAATGAAGTTTGCAGTTTCTCATGTACACCTTTCTTGGGGTACACAACAGATTCAAACCGGCATACCGTAGTACTTAATACATAACTGTGATTACACCAGGAGCTACTGATTGTACACTTAGATGGACTGTATGGCATGAGAATAAAGCTGTTTAAAAAAAAAGAGAGAAATGTATGGCATCTTATTAACCTATAAAGCAGTGGCAGGTATTTTTATCATCAGTGCTATTTAAAAAACAATTAGGGGAGAAGATTGTGGGAAGATGCCAGAGTAGGAAACTCCAGGACCGTCCTTCCACCAAAACAACTATTGACCTGGCAGGAGCTGTCTGAACAACGACTGTGAAACTCCAGCATCTAGGGGAACCGTGTACAGAATCCAGGATAAAATGGGAAGAAGAGGCTGGTGACATGTGATACACACCCATAAGTCCCCCTCCCTGCAGCGCCATCCCTCTTTCCCAGCCCCATGGCAGGCGGCAGTGGGGACTGGCACTCAGGCTCTGGCATACCTTCTTGGTGCCGGGTGGGACATAAAGGCCTAGTCCCCCACCCCAGACGTGTGGACGGACCCAGATCTGTCCCACTGATCAGCAGCCCAGACAGCTGGGGGCTGGCTCTCTGGGCAGCCACTGTTCCAATTCCCCTCAAGCAAAGGCAGCAGCGGAATCTTAAAGATATTAACATTCCTCAAAGCTGCACTTTAAGGGCAGCATTAACTGGCTCTGAATTAAGAAAGTGCAGGGAGGGTCATGGTAGCTCAGCAGGCAGAATTCTCACTAGCCATGCCGGAGATCTGGGTTCAATTCCTGGTCTGGCCCATGTGAAAAAAAAAAAAGAAGAAGAAGAAAGTGGAGCTCTAAAAGCCATCAAAGACACTCTGGAGCCCTTGCTAGCCTCTCTCCACCCCTTCCCATCACAGGGTGGGTCTGCCTGTCCTCCCATGCTGGGTCCCTGGCCCTGGTCCCGAGTGGCAGAGTGGCAGAGTGGCCTGTGTGCATGGTGGGCTGCATATATGCCAGGGCTGGTCTATCAGGCAGAGGCCTGAGGGACTGAGCTGGGGAACATGACTCCAGCTCGCCCTCCCAGAGTTTGTCCTGAGGGCAGAGAAGTGGCTGGCAGACCTGGGTCAGTCTGATAAGCAATTTAAGTTGGAGCAGTTTGGACAAAAGTCTACTTGCATTAAGTCCCTCAAAAAAGCACGTAGAAGGGGGAGTTGTTCTACTACAAAGAGAGTAGAGGGAGCATTCACTGGGACTCCTGCAAAGTGTTAACAGGAAATTCCTAAGGCCTTGACAAGTAAAAGCCCACCTAAAAGAAGCAGGCTCTGGGACTCCAGTTCCACACATACTCAGAGAAGACAGAGAAGACCCTGCACTCCCCATTCACCTCTGGCTGATCTTCTGGATAGGAGATCAAAGCTGTGGAGAAGACCACCTGCCACAGCTGACACAAATTGCAAAGACAGTGAAAGGTGTTTTTTCTATTGGTTTGCTTGTTTGGATTAGCTTCTGGTATACAAGAAAATCTGTCATATCACTAGCTGGATGCAGATTTAGGGAGCATACAGCTTGGGGAATAAATCCCACAGGTAACACTTTAAAATGACCAGCGTACAACAAAAGACTACAAAACAAAGAAAAAGGAAATGACGATCCATCAAAAACAAGATAAAAATCCAGAAACCATCAACAAAAAGAAACAGAATTTGTTACCAGAGACTTTAAAATAATGATTCTCAATATATTCAAAGAGATAAAAGGAAAACACAGAGAAAGAACTAAAGGATATGAGGAAAATAGTGAATGAACAATATGAAAATCTCTCCGGAGACCTGGAGTTGAAGAACACAAAAATTGAAGTGAAAAATTCCCTCGATGGAGTCAACAGCAGACTGAAGGTGGAAGAAGAATAATTTATCTCAAAGGAAGACAACTGAAAGGATGCAAGCTAAGAAGCAGAAAGAAAAAGAATACAAAGACTGAACATTGAGTAAGATTCCTGTGGGCCACCATCAAATATACCAATAGGTAGATTTATAGGAGTCCCAGAAAGAGAGGGACAGAAGGAATATTCAAAGAAACAATCGCAGAAAACTTCCCAATTTAACAAAAGACATAAACATACACATTCAAGAATCCCAACAAACCCCAAAGAGGAGAAACTCAAAGAGAACCACACCCAGACACATAGTAACGAAACTGTCCAATGCCATGGGCAAGGTGAGAGTTCTGAAAGCTACAAGAGAAAAGCAACTAGACATGTACAAGGGAATACCAGTAAGATTGCCAATGTCTCATCAGAAACCATGAAGACAAGAAGGCAGTACAATGAAGTATTTACACTGCTGAAAGAAAAGTACTTCAAAAAGAGTATTTTATATCTGGCAAGACTTTCTTACAAAAATGGGGCAGAGATTAAGAGACTCCGAAATTTAAAAAGCAAAGGGAGTTCATTACCACTGGACCTGCCCTACAAACAACACTAAAGGAAGTTCTTCAGACTGAAAGGAAAGGACACTGGATAGAGAGTCAAAGCACCATAAAGAAAAAGAGACTGTGGTAAAGGTAACCATAAAGACAATTACAGACATCCCTACTCCTGTATTGTACTGAGTGTCATGAAATGCCACTTCTTACTTCTTACAGTTGCTAAAATGTATAAAAAGTAATGATAAATCTATGATTTGGGGCATACACTGCACAAATATAATTTGTAACAAATACCAAAAGAAAGGTGGGTTCAGAGGAATAGCAGAACAGCGTACATCTATGTTACAGAAGATACAGTCGTATCAAATTTAATATAAAGTTTTATATTTAAGACTTCTAAAAGAAAATACAAGAAAAATATATTTGGAAAGAAAAAAGAAGGGACTCAATAGCTACAATCTGTATATAGCAGTAGGCACTAACAAAAGAATTGTAAGTCAAAAAAGGTCTAAGATTTACAATGATAGCAAAATGGCAAAAAAGCGCATTATCGGTAATTACTTTAACGTAAATGAATTAAACTATCTAGTCAAAAGGTGGAGATCAGCAGAACAAGATTTTAAAACCATGACCCAACATAAGCTATTTACAAGTGACTCACCATAAAGTCAAAGATACAAGTATGTTGAAAGAAGAAAGAATGGGGAAAAAAAGCATACCATGCAAATAGTAACCAAAGAAACAGCTGGAGTAGCTGCATTAATACCAGATAAAGTAGACATTAAGTCAAACACTGTTGTAAGGGACAAAGAAGGTCACTGTATACTGCTAGAGGAGTCAGTTCAACAAGAAGACATCACAATAACAAATATATACATACCTGGTATGCCAGTTTGAAAGGATTTATGTACCCTAGAAAAGCTACCCTTTTCTTGTGGGAGCAACCCTTTCTTTTCATCCCTATTCAATAATGTAGATTAGAAACTTGATTAGGTTATCTCCACGGAGATGTGACTCACCCACTTGTGGGTATTAACCTTTCATTAGAGGGAGATGTGACTCCACCCATTCCATGGGTCTTGAATATTTTACCGGACTCCTTTAAAAGAAGACGCATTTTGGAGAAAGCTGGAGAATGACGAGAGAACCACAGAGCCACCAGTCAGCGGCCTTTGGAGATGAAGAAGGAGAGTGTCCCTGGGAAGCTTCATGAACCAGGAGGCCTGGAGAGAAAGCCAGCAGACCTTACCATGTGCCTTTCCAGTTGAGAAAGAAACCCTGAACTTCACTGGCCTTTCTTGAGTGAAGGTAACCTCTTGCTGGTACCTTAATTTGGACATTTTTATAGACTTGCTTTAATTGGAATATTTTCTCAGTCTTAGAATTGTAAACTAGCAACTTATTAAAGTCACCTTTTAAAAAAGTCATTCTGTTTCTGGTATATTTCATTCTGGCAGCTAGCAAACTAGAACCCTGGTAATGGAGTCCCTATGTATACTAACTGATTTGAAGGGAGAAATACACAATTCTATATTAACAGTAGGAGATTTTCATACACCGCTTTCAGTAATGGATGGAGCATCTAGAGGGATCAATAAGGAATACATACAAGACTTGAATGATACACTAAACCAGCCAGACCTATGAAACACGTGTAGAACCCTTCACCCAAAAGTAGCAGAATACACATTTTTCTCTACTCCACATGGATGATTCTCCAGGCTAGACCATATGTAAGGTCACAAAACCAGTCTCAATAAATTTAAAAATATTGAAATCATACCATATATCCTCTTCAACCACTATGAAATGAAATGAGAAATCAATAACAGAAGAAGAGATGGAGAAGTCAAAAATTATGTGGAAATTAAACAATATGCTCTTAAGCAATAGGTTAAAGAAGAAATGACAGGGAAATTAAATATCTTAAGGTATATGAAAATGAAAACACAATATACCAAAACTTATGGAATGTAAAAAAATTTAAAAAGCAGTACTGAAAAGGGAAATTAAATGCATATATTAAAAAAGAAGAAAGATAGCAAATCATAGCCCTTACCTCAAAACAAGAGGATCTAGAAACAGAAGAAAAAATTAAACCCAAAGTGAACAGAAGGAAGAAAAAAAAACAAAAATTAGAGCAGACATTAATGAAATAGAGAATTTTAAAAAACAACACAGAGAATCAACAAAAACAAAAATTGATTCTTTAAAAAATATCAATAAAATGGATAGACTTTTAGCTAGACTGACTAAGAAAAAAAGAAGGGATACAAATAATTAAAATCAGAAATGAAAGTGGGGAACAGTACTACTGACCTCACAGAAATTAAAAAAAAAAAGACTTAGAGGATAATATGAACAACTGTATGTCAACAAATTAACAACCTAGATGAAATGGACAAATTTCTAGAAACACACAAACTACCTACCCTTAAGAAGAAAAAGAAGGTCTCAACAAACCAATAACTAGTGAAGACACAGAATCAGTAATCATAAACTCACAAAGGCAAAAAAACCCAGGACCAGAGGGTTTCACAGGTAAATTTTACCAAGCTTTCCAAGAAGAATTAATACCAATCCTCCTCAAACTCTTCCAAAAAACTAAAGAGGAGAGCACTCCCTAACTCATTTTTTGAGATAAATGTCATCCTCATTAACAAAGCAAAGATACCACAAGAAAAAAAAAACTACCTAACAATATCCTTTATGAATACAGATGTAATCTTCTCAACAAAATACTAGCAAACTGAATCTAACAACATCAAAAGAATTTACACCATGATAAAATGGGACTTACCCCAAGTATGCAAGGATGGCTCAAAAGAAGAAACTCAGTAATTGTAATATAACCCCTTAACAGAACAAAGGGGAAAAAAAACACATGATCATCTCAATTAATACAGAAAAGACATTTAACAAAATACAACACTTCTTGGGTGGAAAAATGCTTAGAAGAGTAGAAACAGAAGGAAACATTCTCAGTGTGATAAAGGGCATCTATGTAAAACCCATTATAGTTAATATCATACTCAATGGTGAAAGACTGAAAGTTTTCCTTCTAAGATCAGAAACAAGACAAGGATGCTTACTGTCACCACTGTTATTCAACATTGGGCTGGAAGCTCTAGCTAGAGAAGTTAGACAAGAGAAAAAAATAAAAGGGATCCAAATCGGAAAGGAAGAAGTAAAACTTTCCCTATTTGTAGATAACGTAATCCTATATACCGAAAATCCTGAGAAATCCACAACAAAGCTATTTGAACTAATAAATAAATTAAGCAAAGTGATAGGGTAGAAGATCAATATGCACAATTCAGCAGTGGTTCTGTACACTAGTAATGACAGTCCAAAGAAAAAATCAAGAAAAAAAATTCCATTTACAATGGCAACTAACAGAATCAAATATTTAGGAATAAATCTAACAAAGGATATAAAGTAGTTTTACACAGAAAACTATAAAACATTCCTATAAAGAAATAAAAGGTGACCTAAATAAGTGGAAAGACATTTCATGTTTATGGATTGGAAGATGAAATATTGTTAACATGTCAATTCAACCCAAAGCAATTTACAGATTCAATGAAATCCCAATCAAAATTCCAAAGTCTTCTCTGCAGAAATGGAAAGGTCAATCATCAAATTTATATGGAAGAGTAAGGGACCCCAACTAGCCACAGCAATCTTTTTTTTTTTTTTTTTTTTTTTTTTTTTTTTTTTTTTTTAAAGACAGAGAGAAGGAAGGAAGGATAGAAGGAAGGAAGAGAGGAAGAAAGGGAAACATCTTTTTTTAAACATTTTCTTGTTTTATTGTATTTTGTTTCTCCGTTTTCGTTACATGGGCTGGGGCCGGGAATCGAACCGAGGTCCTCCGGCATAGCAGGCAAGCACTTTGCCCGCTGAGCCACCGCGGCCCGCCCTAGCCACAGCAATCTTGAAAAAGAAGAACCAAGTTGGAGGACTCAACATTCCCATATCATAAAACATGTAACAAAACCACAGTAATCAAAACAGCATGGCACTGGCACAAGGGCAGGTATGTAGGCCAATGGAATTGAACTGAAAGTTCAGAAATAAACCCTCACATTAATGGAAAAATGATTTTTTTTTTTGCATGGGCAGGCACCAGTAATCGAACCTGGGTCTCCGACATGGCAGAGAAGAATTCTGCCTGCTTGAGCCACCACACCATCACACTGCGCTGGACAAACTATTTTTGACAAGAGCACCAATGCCACTCAGGCGGGAAAGAGCAGTCTCCTTTACAGATGGTGCTGGAGAAACTGGATATCCACATGCAAAGAATGAAGGTAGTCCCCAATCTCTTATACAAAAACCATCTCAAAGTGGACCAAAGACCTAAATATAAGTGCCAGCACTCTAAAATTCCTAGATGAAAACATGGGGAAACATCTTTAGGAACTTGTGGTAAGCAAAGGTTTCATAGACTTTACATCCAAAGCACAAGTAAAAGAAAAAATACATAAATGGAACCTCATCAAAATTTTAAAAATCTTTGTGCATTAAAGAACTTTAACACAAAAGTAAAAAAGGCATCCTACAGAATAAGGGACAATGTTTGGAAACCATGTATTAGATAAGGCTTTACTGTCAGAATATAGAGAGAGAAATTCTACAACTCAGTAATAAAAAGACAGGCAACCCAATTAAAAACTGGGAAAAAGTAACTTTGGAGACATCTCTCCAAAGGATATATACAAATGGCCAAAAAGCACATGAAAAGCTGCTCAACATTAGTAGCTATTAGAGAACGCAAATCAAAACCACAATAAGGTACCACTTCAGAGCCCTCACTCATTGTTGGTGAGAATGTAAAATGGTGCATCCACTGTGGAAGACAGTTTGGCAGTGCTTCAGAAAGTCTGGCAGAGAATTACCATATGGCCTGGCAATCCCACTTCTAGGTGTATACCCAAAATAATTGAAACCACAGACTCAGACAGATATTTGCACACCAGTGTTCACAGTGCCATTATTTGCAATTGCCAAAAGAAAGAAGCAACCCAAATGTCCATCAATAGATGAATGGATTCAAACTGTGCTATATACGTACAATGGACTATTATTCAGCTGTAAAAAGGAATGTCTGATAGCTGTGACCCAGGAGCCAGGGTGGGGAGTTAATGCTTAAACGGTACAGTTTCTATTTGCGTGAAAGGAACACTTTGGGTAATGGGATGGTGTGGATGGTAGTGACATAACATTGCAAATGTAATTAATAACACTGAATTATATATTTGAATATGGTTAAAAGAGAAAATTTTAGGTTTTATCCGTATGTTATTAGAATAAAGCTTCTTAAGATAACATAAAACTGTACAACACAGTGAACCCTATTTTAAATGATGGACTATGGTTAATAATACAATTATTAAAAAGTTATTGCATGAATTGTAACAAATGTACCACACTAATGCCAGATGTTAAGAATAGGGGGTATATATGAGCTCTATTTGATGCGTGATTGCTCTATAAACCTACTACTTCTCTAATATTTTTATAGCAATTAGGAAAACCTTGTTTTAAATACATCAATGACACTAACATTTTAAAATTACTTATCTGCATAACATTTACATTAATCAAAAATTAAAATGCTAACTGTTAAATAGAAACTAGTGTTTATATATGATGGATAAACACAAGTCTTGAAAAAAATTTTTTAAAGGTTTGTGGATGATAAATGCATTTTCAGTCTGTAAAAATCAAATCATTTTTCTAAATCCAAGGTTGATGTAATTAGCTTCTTTCATAAAAGAATATGGGGACTGTCAAAATGGAATGGATCGCTCTCATAATTCTAAAATGAGCAGCGCTAACAGGAGCCATCAGCTACTGCTACGACGGTGTTATCACAAAGAGGGAAGAATTTAAATATATCAAATCCATGGACTTTTCCTTTTCAAAATATAGTTTAATTCCCTAATAGTTTTCTGTCTTTCACTGTACACCAGGAAAACTGAAGAGTATCTTGTGGAGGTGTAATCACTTTTTTTTAACTATCAGGTGCCCTGTAGCAGCTCCTCACTAGCAGGCTAGCATCTGCTGGGCTCACTCAGGTCTGTCCTCTCTGCTCACCTCGGTACTCAGCCCCAAACGCTCGACTGAAAACGGGCCAAACCTTGAAAAACGGTATTGTCCTGACATCCTATTTAGATCAAAATAGTCTACAAGCAAGGGTAAAATATACAAAGAAATAGCACTAAAATAAGTGAACTCAACCTTCCAAGCCCCAGGATTTTATTCCTGCTTTTTCTATGCATCAAATTTTTCCACTTTTTGGAATTCATCAGTTAAAATAAACATGATTTCGAAAATACACAATTGGGCAGACAGCACTACAGTAATACTTCCAGATATACCCAGTACCCTGATACAAAGCAATCACAACATCTCAGCACCTTTCAGGAAAAATCCTCTGAACACAACTAATTAGCGATGAGAAAAGCTGAGAAGAACTGAAACCACACATATGTTAATGTTACTAATATACATAATATGTTAATAATTGCTGATGAAAACAAAGTAAATTCTCATATTGATTGGAAACATCTATTCAAGTCAAGCCTCAGTAGTACCAAAACTGAGAAAAACCAGAAAGGGGAAGAAGAGAGAAGATACTGAGTTTACAGCCCTGAGCTTTAACTTTGCATATTTCCATGACTTCAGGTGTTGGGAACACCTGATTCTTTCTGTTTTCTCAAGGAAATAAAAGCAAACTTGTAATCAGAGAGGGATAGTATGGAAGGACGTGCTCAGGGCTTGAGAGGAGAAGTTTATGAACTAATCATCTAGGCAAGAAGGAGAGCAAATACATTACAAAAATATTATCTTTTGATTTAGACACACAACTTATTTCTCCTGCCACTATAAGCACTTGGAGGGAAAACTGCAATTTACTCAGCCTTGCATCTTGACGGCTCCTGACATGGGAACTTGTACTCTTTATTATTAATTTTCTGTAACCTTAATTTCATCTCCATTAATATTCATACCTTAATTTCATTTCCATTTATAATCATATAAAGTCTAATTGAAAATAATACATGAATGCTTTAACACTTGAAGTTTTCAATGAGAGAAACATAAAAAAATACACACACACACACAGCAAAATCACCAACATCATTAGGTTTTCAAAATTAGGTTCAAAATCCATACAAAAAAAAAAAGTCCATAGAAATAACTGCTAATATCAGGAGGGCTTATCTTACCGATTCAAACCTACCTTCCTAATACTTTAAGGTGACATTCTCTTTATTACAAAAACATTTAAGGCTAAATTTTCATAAAATTGATGGGCCACTAGCAAGACTGACAAAGAAAAAAGAGAAAGGATGCAAATAAAGTCAGAAATAAGAAGGGATATGTTACCACAGACCCTAAGGAAATAAATCATAGGAGGATACTATGAATAAATAATATGCTAACAAATTACACAACTTAAAAAAAAAAAGAAATTTACCCAAACAGAAATGATATGCTGTTGCTCACTAGTTCAAATATGTGTTCTAATTTAAGATTGCTCAGAGAGGAATGAAAAAGAAAACAAAACCACCACCACAAAAAAAAAATGCAAACATAAATGCTACATTTAAAAATATTTGCAGGGCAGGCCACAGTGGCTCAGGAGGCAGAGTTCTTGCCTGCCATGCCAGAGACCCGTTTTCCATTCCCGGTGCCTGCCCATACAAGGAAAAAAATATATATATACATATATATTTGCAATTACCAAGAAAAGGCAAGATCCTCCAAGACTATCTCTAAATATTAAAGATTTATTCATAATAACTTGAATGTAATTAAAGTCTAAAAGTATATTACTATAATTTACCAAATGGGATTACTCTTAATCCTGCTAATTCCCGACTGGTTAACTAGAGTAATTTAATGAATTTTAAATCCACTGGAACAATTTAAGGTTACTGGCTGGTATTGTTTGCTCTCGCAAGTG
Source organism: Tamandua tetradactyla (assembly GCF_023851605.1). Classification (NCBI taxonomy): domain Eukaryota; kingdom Metazoa; phylum Chordata; class Mammalia; order Pilosa; family Myrmecophagidae; genus Tamandua; species Tamandua tetradactyla. The sequence continues at coordinate 169,645,443 of NC_135333.1, forward strand.
AGAATATCAGTAAACAGCTCATTCAAATTTGATATTAAAAAATGTTACCATGAACCAGATGGGAAAAACTTCATGACAATTAATTTGAGTAATACAGTAAAATTAAATATTCACCCATGAAAAAGAATACAAGACCAAAATATCTGTGTTCTATCAACAAGCAACAAGAACAAAAGCAAAACATCAACTAAAGCTGTATCTGACGGAAGATTCGTTTCTTTGAGATATATCTTAGAAATATACCATAAACTCTACTTCCTGCAAAGCTTGAAGATGAAATTGTAGCATGAGCATCAGTGAAAGAGGTGCAGCGACCAAGTGGCTGCCCACCTGTGTGGGTACCAGCCCTGATGCACAGATATGCAGAGGTCTGAGCACACTGTGCCCCTTTCCTCTCGTAATGAGCATCAGACCCAAATGCGCTCAGGGGCCAAGTGGAAAACCGAAAGGAATGACACTGGCACGGACATAAAATGCAGAGAGGTTGGAACTCTGGAAAACACACACCCCATCTAAAGGCATTCAAATTCAGTATTCTAAAACATTCAGCAAAAAACTCATCTAAAGGCTAAATTATGCTTAGAACGCAGAGTCCTATTGGCCTTTTGATCAGTTCAAATGTCACCTCAGTCAATATCTTCCCACGTTCTCCCTCTTAAAATATATATTTCCTCTCCTACATCTCTATCTTTATCCTATCTTATCATTTATTATAATATCATGTATGAGTTATTCTTGATATTTTTTGTCTTCTCCACTAAATTTTTTGCAGAGATCTTTTTTATTTTTAAGTCTCCAAAAGTACAAAAAACAGTGTTTTGCACCAAAAAATGTGTTAAAAACATTTATAAAATCAAATCTATAAAAAAATCAAATCTAGTGATTCTCTTATGGTCATGTAATCAAATACAAAAAATGCAGTAATCTTGGTCATGGAAACAAAGTTACTCATGGATCTCAAACAGTCATAAAGTTCTTGATTATAAAGTAATCTGTGTAATTAAACTTAGAAATACACCAAAAGTGTTACAAAACCAGAAAATACAGATTAGAGAAATTCGACATTTAGACGACACACATCTTTTTTCTTTTAATTGGAGGGTTAGGAAAAAAATATTGTACTAATTTGCAAGATTGCCAAAGCAGAATACGTAAGAAATTATGAAAACAGAAAAAAGATATTACAAATATCTAAATAACTGAATACGACAGGCAAGCTCTAATGAAAACACTGATTCAGGATGCCAACCTTCAACCTGGGTAAGAAGGTCTAAAGGCTTTTAAATCTCAATAACTAAAAGCCTGAAAGGCACAGGTGGCAACCTTTGAGTAATTCCTAGGAAAAGTACCCCACAGCCACACACTAATTCCAAGTTTGTAGACTGCAAAATTGGCTACAATTACTTCTCTCTGGGTATTCACACCCCCTTCTGATCAAGGAACAGGCCTCCTCTCCCACCTCCTGGATATGGGCTGCCTTTGTGTCTTGTTTTGACCAAATGAATATGGAAGAAGCGGCATTGTCCTTACACCAAGTTCATACTTCAAAAGACCTCGTGCAATCCTGTTCTCTCTCTCGGAGCCATAACTTTACGTGTGAACAAGCCCATGTTGATCTGCTGGGTTATGACAGACACATGGTTCTCATCTTCACCCAGACAACATCCAGCCAACCCCAAAAGCAGAGACATTTCAGTGACTTGCAGTTGACTCCGACCCAGGAAGGGACCACCCAGGTAAGTTCAGACTACATTGCCAACACCAGAACTGCAAGCTAAATAAACATTAAGTTTATTTAAGTCATTAACTTTTGGGATAATATGTTATGCAGCAATTGCTTACTGATACATTGGGGAATAGGTTACAAATCCAACAGGAACCAAAAGCTTCTTGAAGATGGGAATGTTAACATCAACTTGGAAGCCAAGAAACAACCGTGAAAGGAGAAAATGACAGAACAGATTATCTCTGGAGCTGGCATTAATACTAACTTAAAACAGACTTTAAAGTAGGCTGCCTCCAGTACCTTAGAGCAGCTAGAAATAAAAACCTAAAACTGTGGAATTATAACTCATATCAAACTCTGAAATCTGTTCTACAACTAATTGTTGCAATGTACTTTGAAATTCATTGCTTTTATGTACATATGTTATTTAAAGAGAAGGAGGAGTATAACAGAGAAGGTAAGATTTAACAAATGAGTATGACTGCTGATCATTTATTGATATTTCTGTTGATTTCCAGTGTCGGAGCAGCTAGAAGAAAAAAATGAAAAATCATGACCCTGTAACCCATACTAAACTTTAAAAACTGTAATATAACTATTTGTTAAAATGTACTTGGAAATTTATTGCTTTTTCTGTATATATGTTATATTTCAAAATAAAAATAAATAAGTAAAAATGGTAAAAATAAAGTAGGTTACCTTTGTCTTGTAAAAACAAACCCTATCAAATGCTATCCTTCAAGGCTCAACTCAAATCAAACCTCTTCAATAATTTTTTTCTGATTGCCCTGAGGCACAGTGCTCTTTCCTCTACTAGCCCTGTACGGACCACACACTTTCAGTGGTAATAGGTCTGGACTTATATCAGAAAGCTAATTTCAGCTTCTGGGTTTATCAGCTATGCGTCCTGAGGCAAGTTTCTTAAGTCTTTGAAAGATGGGTCAGAAATATAATTTCCGTTAATTGGAAATTAAGTTCTCAATCCCACAGGACAGCTCTGAGAACTGAACTGAATTCTAAATGCTAAACACAAAGTGTATGCTCACAGATGTTCATTTTCGTCATTTATCCATTCATTAGACTTTGGTTAGGTTCCTAGTATATAATGGACTATGTGATACACACTGGGGGAAAGAACAGACAATTACGAATAACACCACACAGATCTGCCGGCGACTAACAATTTTTCATGGGTTTAGCCCTCAAACTAGAATAAGGTTAGAGGCAGGCCTTGGATTTCTTTATAGTTCCCAACAGCTTGTGGCACAGAACCCGGGCCTCAGTAGTTACAGAAATGCCTGCAGACTGTTTGCTTTAAAAACAGTCTGATTTCCACACATGGTCCTTAACATCGGTGTCTCAGAGCCCAGCCCAGGCATCGTCCCTTTAAGGCAGAGCTAAGGGGACACTCACCTGACAGCTCACGTCCATCCCTGCCTCCAGCAGCACCTGCACGACGGCCTTATGCCCGTTGCGGGCAGCGAGGTGCAGAGGTGTGTGCTTTCGGGTGTTGCAGCTCATCAGGCTGGGGTGCGCGCCGATGATCATCTTGACCACTCTCAGCCGGCCGTAGAGTGCCGCCAGGTCCAGCGGCGTCTCCAGCTTGCTGTTTCTGATGGTGGGGTCGGTGAGTTCCTCCAGGAGAACGGCAACCACTTCCGAGTGCCCATACTGGGCAGCACAGTGCAGGGCGGTCTCGTTTTCATTATTCTGTTCAAGGAAAAGGCACAAAGCCCGCGTTTTCAGAAACTCAGTAAATTAGCAAGACTGCACAGGGTAAATTAAAATTGGGATGCTTTGAGAACGTAAGTTTAAGATTTATTTATCTTAATATGTATGCATGATTGGGTTTTAGATTTGATATATGTATCCATCTTGTCTTATATCCAAAACACCACAGTTTATTATTATCACTGTCACAGGGAAAATCAAACTTTTTCCCAACTCTACAGATTCCAAGTCAATTTCCAAGAATGGTAAACGGCTCAGCCGCGATGGTTAGCAGCCCTGCTGGGCCCTGCAGTCAGCACATCTGTCCTATGCATCCACATCCCTGGTGCAGTCAGCAGCGGAAAGTAATAACATCTAGACTTCTAAAGGACTAGCTTCCAAAAGACAGTGAAGGTGTTAAACTCTTGGTAATGATAAATGTACAAATTAAGCTTCATTTCCTTTTCTACATAAGCTAAAGTCATTGCTTCTTGCAAAGAGAATGAAGAACTACTGACACCAAGTAGGGTCAAGCATTTTTTGAAACCTAATTATGAATTGGGAGGCAGATCTAGACCCACTTCCAGACAACTCACCAGGAGCATCACAATACTGCAAGTAGAGGGATCACAAAACGTTTACCTTGGAAATCAATGTGACTCCCCTAGCCACTTAGCAGAATCAAAGTGGGAACAGAGAAAACTGAATCAGCTGCAAAGCAGATGGACCCTGGAGACCATGAGGGTGGAGGCTGGAGATCAAGGGGATGTGAGCATGCCAAGAGGTGGGAGACTCAGGCAGGAGGAATGTGAGCAAGAATTTTTAGTAACAAAAGCACAATGATCCTGAAAGTGGGCTCTGTGGTCATCAGAGTCGCCATCATAGCTAACACATTGCATCAGACACAGTTGCATTCCATACATGTGTACGCATGTGGTCCTCACCACAACACTTCGACAAGGACTTCCCCACAGCACAGATGAAGAATCTCACACACCGCGCAGTTGAGTAATGAGCCTTCAATCATACGGCATCTTAGTGGTGGGCCAGGATCTGAGCCAAGGTGGTCTAGACCCAAAGTCAGCCTCAATCATCACAGACACAGTAATAACCACGACTACCACCACCATCTGCAGAATGCCTGAAGACTTTACATACATTGTCTCATTTAACTCTGACAACCACCCTGCAAAACTGTTATTATTGTCCCCATTTCATGGATGAGGGAGCTAATATACAAAAAATCTACATTACATGCCCAGGGAGAGTCAGGATTTTTTGGAACCCTTGTCTATCAAAATTCAAAACCCATGCTCACTCTTTCCACCATGCCATGCTGCCTTCCATTTGTTGCTATATTGTCAAAAACCAGGAGAAGGAAGCAAAGGATCTAAAGGCAGAACTCCTACAGATGGCACCCAGATAACCCCCTGGCTGGAATGGGAAGTAGCTGCTTTAATAAATGTTCTGACCATAACACGAGGATCAGGAGGGCACACGTCCAAAGAAATCCTAATATTGCAGGAAGTAGCAGAGCCTCGCTCTGAATGGTAGAAGACAGTAGGTAAGTTGAGAGCCTGGAGGGAAGACTTAAAAGCTTAAAAAGTAGCCTGGCAAGGATAAAAAAAATAAAAAGTTCTAGGAAAAGGCATTTTTATTTGAAACTTTACCTTTCAAATAAGTATCAGGAAAGCGCATTGGAAAACCCAGAAGAAAACCCCAATCCTTGGAGACATTCAATGAGAAGTTGAGATCTGATAGATGGGGAGTCTAGTGAGAGCCATCAACTCTTTGATCACCTGTGGGAAGCCACCCTGTGCTTGGTTTGGATGGACCCTATTTCCTCATGGAGAGTAACAACATATAGTTGCAGACTCCTTCATTTTCTCCTTGGGCCAAGCTTTATAATCCTGATAGGAATATCAGTCTTATTACTTTATATCCTGAAAATATGATATAATAATACGACACCTGACCAAAACAAATTTCCCCTTAATCTGAAAGAGATTCACTCTCCTTTTCAAAATATGCTACCTCTTTGAGAAAAGAGAAAGGCGAATTATGAAATAATGATTCCTCAAAGGCCTTTCCAGAGCCCCAAGACAAAGAAATTAGAAAAAAAATAGAAACTTTTTCTAATAACACCAATTAGGACTGTCCAGATCTCAAGAAAAATAATTTCCGTCATTTGAAACCTACGCAGGAGAAAATGTTGACAGATTTTATCCACGATCACCACATACAGTGGAAACCACACCATAGCACCTTGACAAAAGGCATGATCGTGAACTTGTGTCTTCATTCACAACATTCACACTTGTGGTCTTTGAAAAACTCTAATTTGAAATAAATAGGCTGTGATGAAGCATTGATTAATAATTGCTCGTCTATCAACCCAGAACATTCTAAAGGGTTTTGGAAGCCTTCTTTTTGTGACCAGACTGGTCCTCTCTGAAAAATTAGGATACTTTCAGACAACAGCTGGCAGGACAAAATGGGATTCCAAAGGCTATTTACCAAAAGATCTTGTTTCAAAGTAAAACTGATGGAAACTAAAACTAGTTGGGCTCAAGCTTTGATGAACGGTAAAGGTGCCCCAAATTGACCACTAATTCTGGGGCACTATGGAAAGGTGAAGGGGACCTGGGTTAAACGCTAATATGCCACTTTACTATCAACATATATCTGTGAAACGAACTTCCCTTTTCTGAAAAACAAGAACATTGCCTTCCCTATAGACTTACAGTGTAGTAGATAAATCAAAAGAGATAACAGAGGAAAATGACTTATAAACTTTAAAGTGATATTCAAATATAAGACAGAATTACTTATTAAAGAAAGCTGTGGTAGAAATCAAAGATAACTTTCAGAAAGCAGAATGACTATGGTGCATCATTTTAAAATCCAAACATAGTGCATAACTGATTGAGAGCTTGGGTTTGGCATGAGAAAAATCTGGGTTCAAATAATGGCTGCATTGCTTCAGAAGCTATGATATCTTGGGCAAGTTACTTAATCTCTCTGAGGCTATTTCGCCATATCTAAAATAGAAATACAAAACAGAAATAGCCTATCGGGGTGCTGCAGGGATTATTAGATAATGTATATACACTGCTTTGCACAGTGCCTGGCATGCAGTGAACACTGCATAGGTGGAGCATTTAGGCTGTGATATAACTGCCCTTGTAGAGGGCTTTTGCTTTAAGATTGGCAAAGTCTTATGACTTTATGCCTATATGCCTATATGACTTTAGACAAGTAATTTAGTGTTTCTGAGCCAGATTTTTCCTCTATAAAATGAGACAGATAAAAACACATCAGTAGGGCAGGTCACAGTGGCTCAGCAGTCAGAGTTCTGCCATGCTAGAGACCCAGGTTTGATTCCCAGTACCTGCCCATGCAAAAAAACCCAAAAAAACAAAAAATCACATCAACGATTTTTATGAGAGTTAAAAAATAAATTGCAGTAAAAGTATTTAGCATAATATCTGTTTTATCAGCTGTCTCAATAATTGTTAATTACTATTTTTCCTCCTTTCCTCCCTTGTTTAAATACATATGGGTTTATAAGTAACTAGAGCATTCCTAACCCAAGGTAGGTAGGGGAGCGAAAGAAAGCTAAAATCAAAAGTTACTTAAAAAACAACATTTCTGTATCAGGAATGTTGGAAAATTACACTATTTAAGAGAATATGTCAGCACTAAAGAAGTATGCACATAATAACAAGTAAACAAAAAACACTGAAAGTATGGTATTGAAAAAATTTTTTCCTCTTAGAACTTGTTGCCAATAGACACCACGAAAGCAAAAGAAGCAAATTCTAATCTTCCCAAACAGACATTTCTGTTTGTATTGTAATTCTCTGACCAACTTCACAGAAAACCATTTTCTCTTTAAAACGTGCCATTAAGTTATACGCCATTTAAAATCTTCCAAATATCACAGACAAAGAAGTCTTGAAAGAATCTGTCAACAAGAGACTGGCCCTGCAAGAAATACTAAAAGGAGTTCTGCCAGCTGAAAAAAAAGAGACAGGAGAGGGAGGTCTGGAGGAGGGCACAGAATTGAAGAGTACCACTAAGGGTAATTTAAAGAATACAAAGAGTAAGAGGGAAAAGAATATAGAGATCTGACAAATAAAATTAAAAAGATAAGATGCTGGAATCAAGAAATGCCTTTTCAGTAATAACTTTGAATGTTAAAGGACTAAACTTACCAATTAAAAGATACAGATTGGCAGAATGGATTAAGAAACATAATCCAGCTATATACTGCTTGCAAGAGACTCATCTTAGACACAAGGATACAAGTAGATTGAAAGTGAAAGGATGAAAAAAGATCATTCTTTAATTACAACGCAAGTTGTAATTAAAAAAAAGCAAGAGTAGCTATACTAATATCAGACAAAATAAACTTTAAATGTAAAGACATCATAAGAGACAAGAAGGACACTATATACTGATTAAAGAGTCAAGTCATCAAGAAGATATAACAATCATAAATGTATATGCTCCCAATCAAGGAGCTCTAAAGAACATGAGACAGACATTGGTAAAATCAAAGGGAGCAATAGATGTTTCAACAATAATAGTAGGAGACTTCAATATACCACTCTCCTCGATAGATAGAGCAACCAGACAGAAGATCAACAGGGAAATAGAGAAGTCAAATAACTTGATAAATGAATTAGATCTAGCAGACATATATAGATCACTGCAACCCAAAACATAAGGATATACATTATTCTCTAGTGCTCATGGAACATTCTCCAGGATAGATCATATGCGGGGGCACAAAACAGGTCTTTATAAATTTTTAAATATTGAAATTATTCAAAGCACTCTCTCTGATCACAATGTGATGAAGCTGGATCTCAATAACCACCAAAGAATGAGAATATTCACAAATATATGGAGATGAAATAACACACTCTTAAACAACCAATGGGTCAAAGAAGAAATTCCTAGAGAAACCAGTAGCTATCTGGAGATTTATGAAAATGAGTATACACCTTATTAGAACTGATGGGATGTAACAAAGGCTGTGCTGAGAGGGAAATTTATTGCCTTAAATGTCTATATTAAAAAACAGGAAAGAGCAAAAGTCAAGGACTTAATAGCAAACCTGGAGGAACTTGAGAAAGAACAGCAAACTAACCCCAACGTAAAAAGGAGAAGAGAAATAAAGATTAAAGCTGAGATGAACAAATGGGAGAAGAAAAGAATAGAAAGAATCAATAGAACCAAAAGTTGGTTCTTTGAGAAAATCAATAAAATTGATGGGCCACTAGCAAGACTGACAAAGAAAAAAAGAGAGAGGATGCAAATAAACAAAATCAGAAATGAGAAGGGATGCATTACCACAAATCCTGAATAAATAAAAGAAATCATTAGAGGATACTATGAACAACTATACACCAATAAACTAGACAACCTAGAGGAAATGGACAGATTCCTAGAGACACACAAACAAGCTACACTGACTTAGGAAGAAATAGAAGATCTCAACAAACCAATCACAAGTAAAGAGATTCAATCAGTCATCAAAATTCTTCCTACAAAGAAAAGTCCAGGGCGAGAGAGCTTCACAGGGGAATTTCACCAAACATTCTAGAAAGAACTAACACCAATCCTGCTCAAACTTTTCAAAAAATTGAGGAAAAAGGAACTCTACCTAACTCATTTTATGAAGCTCATGGCATTTTAATATCAAAACCAGGTAAAGATGGTATAAGAAAGGAAATCTCCAGGCCAATCTCCCTAATGAACATAGATGCAAAAATTCCCAATAAAATATTAGCAAATCGAATCCAACAATACATTAAAAGAATTATACACCATGACCAAGTGGGCTTTATACCAGGAATGCAAGGATGATTCAACGCAAGAAAATCAATTAATGTAATATAGCACAATAACAAATCAAAAGGGAAAAATCACATGATCATATAGATTGATTCTGAAAAAGCATTCAACAAAATTCAGCATCCTTTTCTGATAAAAATACTCCAAAAGATAGGAATCAAAGGTAATTACCTCAATACGATAAAGGGAATATATGAAAACCCAATAGCCAGCATTGTACTCAATGGAGAGAGACTGAAAGCGTTCCCCCTAAGATGAGGTACAAGACAAGGATGCCCCCTGTCACCACTATTATTCAACACTGTGCTAGAAGTTCCAGCTAGAGCAATCAGACAGGACAAAGAAATAAAAGGCATCCAAATTGGAAAGGAAGAAGTAAAACTCCCATTATCTGCATATGATATGATACTATACTTGGAAGATCCTGAGAAATCTACAGCAAAGTTACATGAGCTAATAAACAAATTCATCAAGGTGGCAGGATATAAAATTAATGTGCAAAAATCAGTAACATTTCTATATGCAAGAAATGACCTAACTGAGGAGTCCGTTAAGGTAAAATTTCCATTCAAAATACCAACTGAAAGAATCAAATACTTAGGAATGAACTTAAGTAGGGATGTAAAGGACTTGTACACAGAAAACCACATAACATTGCTAAAAGAAATCAAAGGAGATCTGAATAGGTGGATTCCCTGCCCATGGACAGGAAGGCTAAATATAGTTAAGATGTCAATTCTCCCCAAATTGATCTACAGATTCAACACAGGACCAATCAAAATTCCAACAACCTACTTTGAAGATTTGGAACAGCTAAATAACAAATTCATCTGCAAGGGAAAGAGACCCCAAACAGCTAAAAGCATCCCAAAAAAGAAGAAAGAAGTCAGAAGATTAACACTCCCTGACTTTAAAACCTATTATAAAGCCACAGTGGTCAAAACGGCATAGTACTGGCACGAAGACAGAAGCACTGACCAAAGGAATTCCATTGAGAGTGCAGAAATAGACCACCAAATCTATGGTCAACTGATTTTTGACAAGGCACCCAAATCCTCTGATCTGGGACAAAATGGTTTTTTTAATAATTGGGCATGGAAGAACTGGACATCAATAGCCAAGAGAATGAAAGAGGACCCCTATCTTATGCCCTACACAAAAAATTAACTCAAGGTGGATCAAACACCTAAATATAAGAACTAGCATCATAAAGTTTCTAGAAGAAAATGTAGGGAAACATCTTCAAGACCTACTAATAGGTGGTAGCGTCCTAAAATTCATACCCAAAGCACAAGCAACAAAAGAAAAAACAGATAAATGGGAACTCCTCAAAATCAAATGCTTGTGCACCTCAAAAGACTTTGTCAAAAAGGTAAAGAGATAGCCAACTCAATGGGAGAAAATATTTGGAAATCATATATTGGACAAAGTTTTGATTTCCTGTATATGCAAAGAAATCATACAACTCAACAACAAAAGAACAAATAATCCAATTATAAAATGCACTAAAGATATGAACAGGCATTTTTCTGAAGAGCAAATACAGATGGCTCAAAAGCACATAAATAGATGCTCATTTTCACTGGCTATAAGGGAAATGCAGATCAAGAATACAATGAGATATCACCTCACACCTATAAGAATGGCTGCTATTAAACAATCAGGAAACTATAAATGTTGGAGAGGATGTGGAGAAACTGGGACACTTATGCACTGCTGGTGGGAATGTACAATGGTGCAGCCACTATGGAAGACTGTTTGGCAGTTCCTTAGGAAACTGAATATCGAGCTGCCCTATGATCCAGTTATAGCACTACTTGGTATATACCTAGAAGAGCTGAAAGCAACGACACAAACAGACATTTGCACACCGATGGTCATAGCAGCATTATTCACAATCGCCAAAAGATGGAAACAAAGTACATGTCCATCAACAGATGAGTGGATCAACAAAATGTGGTATATACATACGATGGAATATTATGCAGCAATAAGACAAAATAACATCCTGAAGCACATGACAAGATGGATGAGCCTTGAGGACACAATGCTGAGCGAAATTAGCCCGACACAAAAGGACAGATGCTGTATGATTCCACTTTTATGACCAGCATAAAGGTATAATCAGAGACTTAGAATACAGGGGACTTAGAGATGGGTGAACCATTAGCTAATGAGATTGAACTCTAATGTAAGGGAATAGATAGGAATGAAGGTGATTCTCTAGTGGGTCTAGAAGCAATAGTACCATATTAAAGATGAACAAGATTGAAAGGGGTTGTATAGACCTACATGTCCTACTGACTCACACGAGAAGTATGAATGAGTTCTTGTAAGAATTACTTCAAAGATATGATTCTCATATAAAGAGTGTTTAAGCCCAGGGTACAAGGGGAAAACTGCTACTGCATGCTATGAGCTATGTTTAAAAAGAAACCATCAGCACTACCACAGCAACAGCAGAGATAAATAATGGGGTGAGGGACAAGAGTTAAGGGAAGGTTGAGATTTCCTATTTGGTGAGGGTGTGTTTATTGGTTTTCTATCTCTTGGGAACAATGAAATTATTCAAAATTGAGAATGTGGATGCACTGTGGACTTTGAGCCCTCTACATGATGCCCAGTGAATGCAGGTGGCTGAAGGATGCACTGATGGAGAAGTAGATTGGCAAACGATGGTGTATATTTATGAAAGAAGGTTGTGCTGCTACAAAAAGGAACAATGTCGTGAGGCATGCAACAATGTGACGAACATGCGAGACATTTGGTGAGACAAAATAAGCCAGAAACAAAAAAAGAACAATGGTATGGTCACCTTTAGAAAACACTTATATGAAAACAGGGGCCTAGATTATAAGCTTCTAGAGCAGAGACATCAAGTCTGGAGTGGTGATTATTATTTCTGGATTTTGAGAGGCTGTTTTATATATATAACCTGATATTTAGAGATAAGAATGAAGCTGAACAAGTTGTAGTTAAAGCAATTCAGAACATAGGGGTAAGGAAGACAGTGTCTATATTTTAGAACCACACATACTCTATGAGACCAATGGAAGAAAGGTTTATTTGATTTGGAAATGAAATTTTTTGTATGCATAATCCAATTCAACCTATCTGTATAGCTCATTTGAACAACTGAAACACAGAGAGCACAGAATGAGAAAAAGGTCCTTTAATCCAGGGGTCCTTTAATCCTGTACAGAATATAGTAATGCCTGGAAACATTCTAGAGTATATTAAACAGATAATCAAAAAGTATTGGCAAAGTCCCCTGAGGGAGGGGAGAAAGACTATAGAACTATAAACCTTGCCATCAGGGAATCCCCTGACACTATGTCAAACTTTAGGGACACCCAAATCAATAGGCCATACCCTCGATCATGAGGCTTACTCTTGTGAAGCTTATGTAGAAAGCATAGAAGCTTAGACTACCTATAGGCATGCCTAAGAGTTACTTTCGGAGGACCTCTGTTGTTGCTCAGATGTGGCCTCAGTCTCTCTAAGCCCAACTCTGCAAGTGAAATCATTGCCCTCTCCCCTATGGGGGACATGACATCCAGGGGTGAAAGTCTCCCTGGCGGCGCGGGAGAGGACTCCCAGGGATGAATCCAGACCTGGCACCATGGAATCAACAATTACATCCTGACCAAATGGGGAAAAGAAGTGCAATTAATAAAGAATCAGTGGCAGAGAGAGGTCAAATAGAGTCAAGAGGCTACTCTGGAGGTTGCTCTTACACAAGCTTCAGGTAGACTTTGTTACCTACCATAACCTGCCATCCTCCAATCAGGACCATTCCAGCCAATCCTAAAGAACACTCAGGGCAATATATAAGATTCCACAAGGGTTCCAGGCACTAGGGTAACTTGCCAGAAACCTACAACCTCCAGATAGGTCCCTGGTCCAGATAAGTCCTGAAACCTAGGGTAACTTGCCAGAAACCTACAACCTCCAGATAGGTCCCTGGTCCAGATAAGTCCTGAAACCTAGCCCAGCCTCTCCAGAACATCAGATAGTTCCATCTCCCTACCCCACATTAGTGACAGACCCTTCCAATATCAAAAATTTAGAATTGCCATAGCCCAAACAAACCCAATGAGAGGTATGGAAAGATCAAAGGTGATGGTGGAATTAAACATAGAAGATAGGGCTTATCAAATGATTATGAATGCAGAATCATTAAATTGATATTTCTTTTAGTCTCCAGTATTTTAGAGCAGCTAGAAGTAAAAACCTAAAATTGTGAAATTGTAACCCATGTCAAAGTCCAAAATATGTTCTACAGCTAACTGTGGTACTGTGCTTGGAAATTTATAGCTTTTTTGTATATATGTTATTGTTTACAAAAAAAGAAGGAAAAAAAGTCGATTGTGATGATAAAAATGTGTTTAATCCCTCTAGCCTCCTATATTCTGGAGCAGCTAGAAGAAAAAATATTAAAGAATCGTATTGTAGCCCATGACAAACTCTGGGATCTATCCTGTAACCAGTTTTTGAAGAGTGTTTTGAAAACTATTGCTTTTATTTCTTTGCTTTGTATATATGTTACACTATACAATAGAAAAAAAGTGTAAAAAAAAAATAAAAACAGGCAGAGAAATAAGACATGTTAATCACAGAGGAAAAAACATTTCTCAGAAACAAAAGAAGCAATGACAATGGGGTAGTATCTTTAAAGTATCAAAAGATTAATCCCATCAGCCTAGAATTCTATACTCAAGGAAATATTTTTCGGAAATGGTGGCAAAATAAAGACCTTTACAGACATACACAAAAAATCTTTCAAATATAGATGAATACTATGTGTTTATCTTATTTCCATGTATTTCAAAATTCATTTTGCTTTCAAAAGCTAACATCCTCTTCCTTAACCTTGGTTTGTTTACTTTTTTATTATTTCAGGTCTGCTTTGCAGCTTTACAGGCCGTTTTAAAAATAACCACCAGATGGCTCATTCCATAAAGGATCTAAGTTTTGGATTTCTGAGGAGCAAAAGAGCATTCTCACAAATTTCCTTTCAGAATGATAGGAGAATAAAGATAGCCGTATCAGTCTCTTTTTAAACAGACTGAATTTATGAGCGTATTCTCTTAAAAATATTCTGCATTTTTGGCAAACCGTAAGCATAGGAAATTTTATTGATTACCTTTAATAAGACACTTTCGATTCATTAAATGTTTTTTTTTCCTGATTAGTCCTTGCAATAACTGCATTTTGTAGAAATTACTTTCCTCTCCCCTTCAATGTTTACAACTGCTACGTTTTATCTTTTAGTCTGAATTTCAGTCAAAGGCCTGCAAGGTCTCTACCCATATAAACAATGTGCTAATTGGACCTTATTAGACGTGCCTGCCCTAGAGTGACGGACTTTTGCATCGATATTGGACAGCTGCCAACCGACAGCTCAATGCCAGGCTGTAATTCAACTGCTGGACTGCAAGCTGCTTCTCATGCACAGTGTTACAAAATGGGAACAGCAGGGGGCACGCAGAGCTCAACATGTTTATCACATTGTATTAGGAGGCCATATTGTACTTTCTGGAATCAGTGGCCTTATTTAGAATGTTGAGAACGACATTTCTTTTGTAATTATAATATTGGATATTATGTGGCATCTTCAACTTGTATTTGTAAAGATCTTGACTTTCTCTGTCATTACCATACTGCTGCTATGTTCTATGCTTATCTTCCCTGGTATATGTACATATATACACAGGCAGGAATTCTTAATTTAAAAGTAACAAGCAATGCTGTATTTTGCATTTTGATTCACAAAATTGTACACACTGTGAAAGCGCTGTGTAAATAGTAAAGCATTATGTAAATGATTATTGTTTTAGCATCTAAATTTTTATTAAGAAAACCTAATTCACATTGCAAATGTGAATCCTGTTTTATCTTTAAGTATTTGGCAGCTATAAAAATGAATGCTTAGATGATGCAGGCAAAAATATCACAACCACTTCCGTCATGTAGGATTTTTCTTGTTAACAAAATAGCTTTACAAATGCCCGAACTTAATGCCTATGCATCAAAGCCAATGTTACAAATTTTTCAAATTTCTCCACTAGGAAATTTAGTGAAAATGTCTTTGGTAGGGTAAAGATAGACACAATCAATTGTTCAATGTGGCTTTCCTTCACATAGCTCTAGAAAAATTATAACATGAGCAAACATTTGACAAGGGCACCTGTTCATTGACTCTGGAATGTGATGGTCCATGGTGAATAAGAATCTTCACGATTTCCACATCTCCTTTCCAGGCAGCCAGGTGAATAGGAAAATAACCTTTGTTGTCTGCTACATTTGTTGATGCCTCATATTGAAGTAGTTTGAGAACTATGTCCCTACAAAGGAAGAAAACAAAAAAGCAGAACAAAATAGAAGAGAAAATAAGCAGAACAACAAAGATTTTATTAAGCAGATAATTATGAAAATATACCAGGTGCTGGCTGGCAATTTCAGAGTAATCATCCAAGTCACTAAAACAAAATTGGGTTTGCTAGTTTATCTATTCAAAACTTTGTTGTTTACTTACCTGGAAAAGAATCACCACCAGGGGTTTACTAACATCAACATTAACTAACCAAAGAAACTACTTTATAGAATTCACTTGAGTATAATTTACCTTATTATCTGAAAATATTAAGGAAAATACACTTAAAGGTGCCTCCTCCCACTTTTTAAAGGAAGATATCTTTCCAGGTAGCCCATTTTGAGACTTAGTTTAAAAGAAGTTAAAAGCTAACTCCCATTTACAAAAAAAAAAAAAAATTACCATACTACTAAGAGACATTTAGGGATCCTGAATGCCATTCCTGTACAGAGTTGGAGAAAGCAATTGAAGACGAATATAAAGAGAAAGCAGCAAAGCAGAAGGCACAATAGGTAAGGGATTCTGACAAGCTAGCTGTTAACAAGCTCAGAGTTGAAAAGAAGTTTAATGATTCTTTAGCTATGACACACAACGTACTTTGAACCCATGTTCTTCCTACTTCTGTTCTCCCTTACCTTCCTCTTTCAAGCCTAAGAAATGATTTTAAGAGGGAAATTCCCTCAAGAAGACAAGTTCCACCACTACTCAACCCCAACACATTCTCCATATACCCTACCTATAGGATTTTATACTCAATCCCCACAACATTCTCAAAATAAAAATCATGAACCATAATATCCAACCTCAGGAGAAATTAATCAGTAGTTACTTGTATATGTTACATTGAACTTTGTATCAAACAATCAAAAACAGTAATTCTAAATTTTAAAAAAAAACTATTTTTATTTGGATGCATTTTTTAAAAGAAATTCTATTAACTCACTAAATGAAATCCTAGGCAGGCAGATATATGGACTACAGACACATACTCACATACGTACCTACATGCACACATAAATACATACAATTACAATATGTTCAAAGTTGCTTAGCACATACAATGCATCACCAATGGGGAGGGTAGATGTAACAGGAAGAGCTAAAATTTAAATATTTCATCAAATCAAACATAAATGGAAGCAATAAGTTAGAAAAGTTGTAGGGAGTTAGCACTCTAATAGACCATGAGAAAAATAGATAACACAAATGATGCAGCACAAAATTAAAATAAAGGGGGAAACATTGCCCACAACGTGGCACAAAATAACAGTGATGGCCTTAGCTGATAAATGATAAATACTAAGAAATAAAGATGAAAGAATTGAGAATGTGTTATAGAAATATTCAGAAAGTTCCAAGCATTCCTAAAGTTTCTAATGATGAAGTTTCAAAGAAAATGAGGATAAACCTCATTTTATAATTACTGTCTAAAAACTTCAATATCATTTTATAAGATCTCATTTTAGGATGCGTGGATTTGCATTCCAGCTCTGAGTCTAGTCTGTGGTCCTGGAAAAGTTATTCAGCCTCCTTTTTCTCTTGTGTAGAGGGCGCTGGATAATAATGCCTACTGCCCAGGAGTGTCAAAGAAATTAAATGAACTCATACAAGAAAAACCACTCAACAAATAGTAAGACACGATGCAAATATTCGTACTTGCGGCAAATTAAAATCCTTAATAAGTAAAGATGCTTCCAACCAATCACCTTTGAGTGATTTGTCGGAACAAAAGAGAGAGAGAATCTGAAAATCAAAGGAAACCTGAAGGTTTTTCAGATCTCAGCCTTTTTTACCTGCCTTCCATGCAACAGTGGGTGTACAGCATCTTCCCTTCTGAGACCAGGGATTGACTACTGGGAAGTAACGCGAATTCCGTTCCCACGAGTAACAAAGCAGCTAAGAAGATCCCGTTTAAAAGTGCCAACCCTTACTACTCTCCACTATTTACTTATCTTGGTTACTTTGGGCAAATCAAATAACCTCTCTCTCTCCCAGTTATTGTTTAAAAGAAAAAAAAGTTTCAAGATTACATTTTGCTGCCAGTCTCAAAGGATTGTGGTGTGACTTAAATGACAAACAGAGAGGACGACCTTTTCACGATGGTAAAAATACATAACATCGAAAGATATTCTCAAGGCAGGTGGTGGCAAAGCTGAATAACTCTAGTGAATTGTTTAAGTGAAAAATTTCATGGCTGCATGGTCAAATTAAATACCTGGGTCTAAACAGCAGAATTTAGCATATCCCCAGAAAGCCCTATCCAAACTCATTTATCAGAGAAAGAAAATTGTGACGAGTGTTTCAATTTCATTTCTCAATGTCTAAGCAAATAAAAAATATATTCTGTAATGTCTCCTACAATGCATTCCCTTTCAAAGGGTAAAGAGGAACAACTGATAGGATCATCAATCCTATTTCCTTTTATTCCCACTCAAACCATTTAGAATTTCATTTGTTCTTTAGCTCAATTTTTGCTGGCATTTTCTAGTAATGTATGAAATATGCATTCATATTTTATTACCAGGAAGATTGATGATACAATGAAAATATGCATATTTTACAAATTGACTAACTTACTGATCATCCATATTATGTAA
Source organism: Tamandua tetradactyla (assembly GCF_023851605.1). Lineage (NCBI taxonomy): Eukaryota > Metazoa > Chordata > Mammalia > Pilosa > Myrmecophagidae > Tamandua > Tamandua tetradactyla. The sequence goes on from NC_135333.1 coordinate 169,663,717, forward strand.
CATTATCATCATCTAATATCTAAATCAGAAAAGAATAATCTGCAAATTTATGGAATTGCCTTTGGTGAACACTAAGAGCCTAATATCTAAATACTATTTTTTTTTTTAAGTTGAGTTTCACATCTTATTCAGACTTCTGAAAATGGCTGGGCTCTGATTTCTAATGTGAAATTCAAAACATTTGTGAAATGTAAAGTGCCTGTCACATTGCAATTAATCTTTCTTATGCTACAATCCATGTATACCATAGGTAATATGTTTGCAATGCCTTTTTCATCCAGGTTCATCAGGAACAAACTAAATTTCAGGTACTTCCTCTAATGTCTAAAATAGAAGAGTAGTTCACACTAGAATCCTCCTAACTCAGTATTACTTTTAATTTGAGTCTTAAATCTTATTCAGATTTATCACCAAATGAAGATGTTGGATGAATTTGGTTACCCAGCATGAAATATTGTTATTTTGTTGACCAAGGTTTGCAGAACAGCAAACAGTGAAATCATCCCTACTTCTTAACATAAAGTAATATTCATGTTTATATTCAATAAATGTCAAATAAGAAATCTGATTAATGGGATCACAGGAAGAATAATTCCATTTCACAGAAGCAAGGCCAAATATCAAATTAAATTTAATAATAACTCAATTTAAATAACTAATATTTTACAACTTGAGGCTAATATATGTAAGTGCACGTAAAAATAAGGAGTTCTAAAGTATTGGCCTTTGCTACTCTAAGTTGCATTCATTTTGTGATAGACACTTCTGATTATTATAAAAAATGTCTTTCAAAAAGCTCAATAAGTGCTCTGAGGACAATTAAATTAATTGGGAAGATTCAATGTTTACCTCAGCAAGAATCTCTGTAAGTTATAACTGAAGATTTTTCTTATTTTTTGTGTCCTCCCTTGCTTGACAGCAGTCCAAATAAGTGAAACAAATGTAAATCAACCTCATATGGGCAGAAAATTTACAAACTAATGAAATTCTCAGATTCAGTGTGGTGTTTTTTGTTTCATATTTTCTTGAAGCTTTTACTTCTCTTCAATGGGAATAAGCTTGCAAATGCGGTCAAAAGATTTTAGAACAATACTTTTCTTTTTTTAACTGAAGCTTCCTTATGTACTGAATTTGTTCTTATAGATTTCTAGATAACAGGCAGCATACAGGCAACTTTCAACAAGTTATATAGTTATCCAGAAAGAAACAATCAAACCAAAGCTATTTCTAGGTAACTCAAAGTGTAACTTCCTGGACTAGAGTCTATGAGCTCTTAGAAGAGCTTTCCCTCCTTCCTTAGAAAGCCTGAGAAAGAGGAAATCCAGAGCATAAGCAGTTTACTTCCGGATTCAGGGTCCAATGTGGATTACGAAAACGGGGTCTTGGATTCAAGTATTAAACATTTAAAGAGTGAGAAGCAAGAACAGAAAATATTTTAAGCCCACACATATCAACGAATATGCATATCTCAAAGATACATTATATATTTCGTGATGACATCCTTCTAAACAGCATGTAAGAGTATCATTTTATAACTTAAGAAAAAAAAGGGGCAATTTGCTTAGCAGAGAAAGAGACTTAAAATTAAATATGAATATACAGGTTCAGTGATGCTTTACAGGGAAAAGATAAGATTTTTTTAAAAAAGAAAAGAAGGAAGTTGGAAAGAAAGGTTTAAAGAATAATGCAAAGGAAAGAAAGAAAGAGGAAGGGAGGGCAGGAGAAAAGGAGGGAAGGAGAGAAAGAAAGAATGAAGGGAGGGAGGAGGGAAGGAAGAAAACACCAACTACTATCCAGAAGAGAATTAAAGGATACAAATCTGTAGCAGATGCCTGAGAGAGACAATATATCCTCCATATTTTGAAAAAGAAAAACAGACCCAAAACCCAAGGTCTCAAGCCTGCTTATTGAAGTCATTTATTTACAATCATTACCAGCGGATTTGATTCAAGGACCTTTTGTTTTTCCTGTCACATGAAGGGAGATTTCTGATCTTCCATACATGACATGGGTAGGTAGAGATGAGATGTTCACTCTGAAAAAGTGTATTTCACATGTAAAGTTCTGCTCTGTATACGGATTAACTAGCATTGATAAGCAAGGCTCTCAAGAAAGCATGCAAAATAACAGGAATCAGGTTTAACAATACAACGGCCTTAGAATAGATGGGGGTTGGAGGGGGTGTTAGGGGGAAAAAAACCTGTGCTCAAAGCCAAAAAATGAACTACAGTTCTTGTACCATTACTTCCAGCCCTACAGTACCATGAACTCAAGTCTAGAAATCATGTTTTTGGAAATAAAAGAGAGTGGATGAATACAAGCAACAATTGCCGCAAACATGGAAATGACAGGTTTCTGTGCTGACTGCTAAGGCTTGTTCAGAAAGAACATAACATGATCAATTATTAATTGCCTACACTATGTGAGAAAAGCACAGGCAAAGAAGAAAAAATCATTAAAATCATTATTCATTACAATAAATTTTAATAAATTATATTAAATAAATGATCAATATAAATAAATATTAAATAATAAGTTATAATGAATTAATATTTTAATAAAAGCATTAAAATCAGCATTCTCAGGGAATACACTATTTAATGACAATGGGAGGTAACCCAGAAATACATAATGTGATGAAAAGTCAGCAAGACTTCAAGAAATCGCTGGGCACACAGCCACCAAGGGAGAGAACTGGGAGTACTGGCACTAGACTACTCGGGCTCTAGACTCAGCGCCACTCTGATCTCTAAGTGGTCATTATGTTTTCCCATCTACAAAATAAAAGACATGGGGGAGATGAATAAATAATCTCTCATTTTAAAAGCCCATGAGCAATTTAGACATGCAAAATCAAGAACTCTTATGTTCCACATGAAAATTCAAATTTCAAAATTGTAGCATTCTAGGGCATAACTGAGCTGCAAATAATAGCAAAACAGTGTGTCACTGTTATAATTAGAAAAAATGGAGAACACCCAGCCACTGTGTTCAATACACTGAACCTAAGGAAGTTATTAAATTTCTCCAGATCACATACTACCAGAGAGAGCATTAGAATCCTACTGCTTTTTCCTAATGCCTATATATGTTGACCCGAAGTAAAATCTTACTAGACAATGTCAAAAAGAAAAGATAAATTAGACCTTCAAATAAGAGATATATAAAAGCAGAGATACATAGTTCTTAGAAAATATCTGCAATAAAAGGGATCTTCAAGGAGATGTAACAAATTCCTCGTCGCTTCATGAGAATGTTAAGTATTACTTAAATTCACTTAAATCATCCTCATATTTTACACGGCCAATAGGAACTGAAAATTATGGAATGGGCACAAGGGAATCTGAAAATCAAGGCGGAATGTAAAAGAATACTGATCAATTTTTGGACAACATTATTTTGAGACGTGCCTCCCGTGCCAACCTGAGAAAGTCTAAGAAAAGTGGGACAGCTCAAGTGGTCAGGCTGGAGACAGTCTCCCCATGAGATGTGACAGAGTTCATCTACGAAACTGGGACTAAGAAATATGGTAGGACAATTAATTATTGTCCTAAAATCCACAATTAATTTGGCCAAAGAAGCCATCAGCATCGTATACTTCAACTAATTTTATTTGGCTTCGTGCCTGATGACCCATGTACAAAGAAGAATAAATACCACCTTTCCCCTCGGAAAGATGCAGGCGGTAGGGATTAGCCAATAAACAGCTGTAAACTGAATGACATAAGGTAATACAGTGCAGAACAGGAGCCAAATCAAAAGAAATGTAATTAGAGAATTCCAATGCTAAGAATCCAAATAACGAAACTTTAAGTTTATAATATTTCGTGTAATTAGGATGATTCTCCAAACAGAATGTTATTGTTAGGTTTTTGCAGTGAATTTTAAGGGAAAAAATGCCACGGTGACAGACAAATGACAACAATAAAAACAAATTTCTTGCAGTTAGAGCTTTAGGGTCATAAAATGTGGTCAAGTATCACTGTGTCCCTTGTATCTCCATTTGCAGAATAAAAGAAAACTGAGGTGGGTTACCACAACTGTAAAAAGGAAGGGAAATGAAATGGAAGGAATTCTTCCTATGTATCTCCCCCTTCCAATCTGGAAGACTAACGTGGCTCAACCAAGCGAAGAAAAAAACACATATTGAGAAGGGAGGGCGAGGTACAGGAGGAGTGGCAGGTTCACCTGAATCTTCACACTCAGATTGCACCTCTAAATCAGGATGACCTAGCCGAACCACGGGAAATAAGGTGGTGGTATGGGGACACATTCTTTCCCTCTCCAAACTGCACACCATCACCTTCCTTGAGACATAATTCTACCGTTTAAAAGTATTTGGAGCTGAGAAGTTTAAAAGCAGGTAGACCATCATGGGTGAAAAAGAGAAAGCATTCTGGCTACATTTGAATGATTGTGAAATGGTTCATATAAGTTTCTATGGATTATCACAGCAGAAATCTATCAAGATTTCACTCCTCGTGAATATTCCCAAGCTGGATGGAAATAGGGATATACCACAAAAGGGAGGGGATTGCTGTTCAGTGGCGCCATCCCTCCTCTCCCCAACGCTACACAATGACCAGCGTGGGTCTGCCCCATCATGGATCTGTAGGACATGGGACCCTTTTCGAGCGTGTCTTAGTTTACAGCCACACGCAGCTGTCCTCAGCAGCCCTTCTCCTGAGCTGAACTCTCGGCCTCTCCAAGTTCATCCAAGCCCAGTGGGCTCATGGTGATATGAGACAGTCATCGCCAGAGGTAAACAACTACATCCCCCATAACAAGGGTACCAGAACTGCACTTACTTATGTCCATTTAAGGCTGCGTGGTGTAAAGCAGTGTAGCCCGAACTGTCTGTGCAGTTCACGTTGGGGCCTCGCCAGATGCTGCAAATAAAGCATAAGCGCACAGTTAACGGGGAGCAGAAGCGTGCTCTGGAAAACAAAAGCATGAAGTCAGCAGCATGTCGCATATGAAAACTTAAGTCACGGAGAAAACGACTGTCATCTTTCATGCATTCCCTCAGAACAGTAACCTCATCCGTTAGATTAAGAGAATTTGGTAAGGAAGTTACTAGGGAATGCATGCCCACTTACATGCAATAAAATTTAGATCCAAAAATGCACTATTACTTTCTATTATTATGTATATACTAGAAGTACTTACACTCAGCCGGTATACTCTCTACCAAAGCATAAGGATTTACAAGACTTGCCTCTTCCGTTTTAACACACACATTCTGAGCTGGCAGTGATTTAAGTCATAAAATACTTTTGCATTATGGAAAGAATGTAAACTCTTCTTGCTCTTCTACTGCTACCAGGAAAATGTAATCAGTAATTCAACCTTGAAAATGTAATTGATCTGGACTGCTATGAACCATAAGAAGATTCCAACAATTAACCAAATTATCATGGGTTTTACTACACAATATATTCTGGAAATAACACGTAACAATTTAAAAGGGCCAATTTTATCCTTCATCACTACAGTTTAAAAAACTCTTTTCAGTTTTTGAAAAATCAGGCATTGCATGATACCTCCCCAAAAGCTGACCAAAAATGACTATCTGATGTTTATGATGTTATTAAAGCTATCCAAGCTAATACCCAATGGTAAACTAATTCATGTATTCCCAAAATATGTACAGTATACCAACTGTAATTCATATATTAAGCCAGGAACTGAAAGCACAAAATCCTAAGTCCAGATCCTTTTCAAGAACAAAAAAGAAGTAAGATAATTCAGGTACCAGGGATCATACTGGGATCTCTGAGACGAGACTAACAAACTATTCTGGGTAAGATATCACCACAGACTTAAAGTAAGAAAGTCAGTGAAAATGAGTTGAATGCACAGACTTGAGAGCTGATTAAAAGAAAGAATCAGTACGATGCAGGGTCAAATGGAGGGAGAGGAACAGAGGAGGAGTTCAGAATGGTTCAGATTTCAAGCCTAGATCACTGGAGGGAAGATGATGACACTAACATGGGAAATGGAAAAGAGAAAGAAATGTGATGGGACGGCACTGCAGAAAGAGGGTAAACAACAACTTCAGATGTGAAGACACTGAATTTTAAGTATCTGGCATATTTACGTACAAATAAGGGATTTCCAGAAGGCTATATAAATATACAATAGTTGAAAGCATGGCTCTCAAGTTAGACTGCTTGAGTTCAAAATTCGACTTCATTACTTGCTGGGGGTAAAGCCCTGGGTGAGATATTTAACCTTTCTGAACTTAAATCTCACATCTGTAAAATGGAGATGCTAATAACAGAACTGCTTTATGGTGGTGATGTGAGGATCAAATGAGTCATGTCTATAAAGTTGTTAGAGCAGTCTAGAACACAGTACTAACATGTAGTATACGTGTTAGAACACAGTTCAACAAATTGTTAAAACCAATTATTAAATAGAAGCTAAAACCACAGGAGTGGCTGATATCCAAATCTATAAGAGGGAGGTCATTCGAATTTAACATCTCAGTAACAAATCTGAACATGGAGCAAGATCACCCAACTACATTCTCACTATAAGAAACCCACTGTAAATACAGAGATGCAAATAGGTTAAAAGTAAAAGGATGGAAAAATATATAACATGGTAACACTCCTCAAAAGAAAACTAAGTGGCTATGTTAATATTGGGCAAACCAGATTTCAGAATAAAGGCTATGACAAGGGATGTGAGAGAGTCATTTCATAATAACAAATGCATCAATTTATCCAGAGGATATAACAATGTAACAAGTTTTGCATTTAATAACAGAGCATCAAAATTTATGAAGAAAACTTAATAGAAGTGCAAAGAGAAACAGACATATCAACAATTATATTGGATATTTCAGCTCCCTCTCTCAATAACTTGGGAACAAGTAGAAATAAAATCAGCAAGGATATGTAAGATTTGAGCAATCCTATCAACAACTTGACCTAATCGGGACACATAAAATACTCCACCCTATGATACCAGAATATACATTACTTTCAAGTGAACACAAGACATTTACCGAGATGTATCACATTGAGGGTCATAAAACAAGTCTCAATACATTAAAGAGTTCAAATCATACAAAATATGTTCTCTCACTACAATGGAATTAAACTAGAAATCAATAATATAAAGGTATCTGGAAACCCCTAAATATTGAAAACTAAGTAACATATAAGTCAAAGAAGATGTCAAAAAGGAAATCAGAAAGTATTTTAAACTGAAGAGAAAGAAAATACAGTACACCATAATTCTGGGGATGCAGCTAAAGCAATGCCCAAAGGGAAATTTATAGCATGAAATGACAATTTTAGATGAGAAGATAGGTACCAAATTGACTTCAGCTTCCACATTAAGAAACAGAAAAAGAAGAGCAAATAAATCTCCAAATAAACAGAAGAAAGGAAATAGTACAGATCAGAAATCAATGAAACAGAAAATAGCATAAAGTAGAAAAAAGAACAATGAAATCAAAAGTTGCTTCTTTAAAAATTTCTGCGACGCCCCGCAGCAGCCGACCCGCCCGCCCTCCTTCTCCCCCCTCTTTCTCCGCCGGCCCGCCGCGCGGCGCCCACGCCCCGCAGCAGCCAACCCGCCCGCCCTCCTTCTCCCCCCTCTTACCCCTCCTGCTCCAGCGGCTCTCCAATCACCACGGTGCCCTCTTCCCCTGACTTCACCGGCTCCTCCGCTACCAGCCTCGACAGCCTTGCCGCCCTCACCTTTCCTCCTCCAGAACAGCTACTGGGGGAGTGGAGATAATACAGAGCAGCTCCCGGAGCCACGAGGGAGATCAAAGGGACGGCGCACCCCATCCTGGAATGGCTGACTATCTGGGAGAACCAGCTCCGGTGAGATCACCAAGGGGCACGGGCTTTCCTGGGTGGGACGGCAAGCGACCGGAGTCCCTCCCTTCCACCTTCCCAGGCCAGCTGGTAGAATTGGACAGGCGGTCCCCTTAGGCCGCGGCGGCTGGTGCCCCCACCACGCGAGGCCCCCCGGACCAACTGAGATAGTTGGGTCAGAAATCCCCAGACTGCGGAGAACAGTGACCGGGGGATCCCTTCCAAACACGTGACTCCCCCGTCTGGCTGGGAACAGTGCACTCTCCTGGGCTGCAACAGCTGGCGCCCTCCCGCCATGCTTGGCGCCCCGGGCCGACTAGCTAATTCAGCCAGCAACTCTCCCGTGCTGCGGCGGCCGGCGACCCTCCCCGCATTCGGAACCCCAGGCCGGCTGGCATTCTTCCAAGACGCTTCGGCTGCCGAACTTCCCCTACGGCGAGAATTTTCCAGAGTTAAAGGACCCACAGCAACTTTCACTGGTGGAACCCGTAGACAAACGTGTGCCACGAGCGCCACCTACTGGGCAGGATAAGAAAAACAGAACCCAGAGATTGCACAGAAAAATCTTTCAACCTGTGGGGTCGAACACCCAGGGAAATCTGACTAAATGTGCAGACGCCAGAAAATATAACGGATCACGCCAGGAAAATTGAAGATATGGCACAGTCAAAGGAACAAACCAATAGTTCAAATGAGATACAGGAGCTGAAACAACTAATGCTGAATATATGAACAGAAATGGAAAACCTCTTCAAAAACGAAATCGATAAATTGAGGGAGGACATGAAGAAGACATGGGCTGAACATAAAGAAGAAATAGAAAAACTGAAAAAACAAATCACAGAACTTATGGAAGTGAAAGATAAAGTAGAAAAGATGGAAAAAACAATGGATACCTACAATGACAGATTTAAAGAGACAGAAGATAGAATTAGTGATTTGGAGGATGAAACATCTGAATTCCAAAAAGAAACAGAAACTATCTGGAAAAGAATGGAAAAATTTGAACAAGGTATCAGGGAACTCAAGGACAATGTGAACCGTACAAATATACGTGTAGTGGGTGTCCCAGAAGGAGAAGAGAAGGGAAAAGGAGGAGAAAAACTAACGCAAGAAATTATCACTGAAAATTTCCCAACTCTTATGAAAGACCTAAAATTACAGATCCAAGAAGTGCAGCGCACCCCAAAGAGATTAGACACAAATAGGCGTTCCCCAAGACACTTACTAGTTAGAATGTCAGAGGTCAAAGACAAAGAGAGGATCTTGAAAGCAGCGAGAGAAAAACAATCTGTAACATACAAGGGAAACCCAATAAGACTATGTGTAGATTTCTCAGCAGAAACCATGGAAGCTAGAAGACAGTGGGATGATATATTTAAGTTACTAAAAGAGAAAAACTGCCAGCCAAGACTCCTATATCCAGCAAAATTGTCCTTCAAAAATGAGGGAGAAATTAAAACATTCTCAGACAAAAAGTCACTGAGAGAATTTGTGACCAAGAGACCAGCTCTGCAAGAAATACTAAAGGAAGCACTAGAGTCAGATACAAAAAGACAGAAGAGAGAGGCATGGAGAAAAGTGTAGAAAGAAGGAAAGTCAGATATGATATATATAATACAAAAGGCAAAATGGTAGAGGAAAATATTATCCAAACAGTAATAACTCTAAATGTTAATGGACAGAATTCCCCAATCAAAAGACATAGACTGGCAGAATGGATTAAAAAACAGGATCCTTCTATATGCTGTCTACAGGAAACACATCTTAGACCCAAAGATAAATATAGGTTGAAACTGAAAGGTTGGGAAAAGATATTTCATGCAAATAACAACCAGAAAAGAGCAGGAGTGGCTATACTAATATCCAACAAACTAGACTTCAAATGTAAAACAGTTAAAAGACACAAAGAAGGACACTATATACTATTAAAAGGAACAATTAAGCAAGAAGACATAGCAATCATAAATATTTACGCACCGAACCAGAATGCCCCAAAATACGTGAGGAATACACTGCAAACACTGAAAAGGGAAATAGACACATATACCATAATAGTTGGAGACTTCAATTCACCACTCTCATCAATAGACAGATGGATCCTCTCATCTAGACAGAGGATCAATAAAGAAATAGAGAACCTGAATATTACTATAAATGAGCTTGACTTAACAGACATTTATAGGACATTACATCCCACAACAGCAGGATACACCTTTTTTTCAAGTGCTCATGGATCATTCTCAAAGATAGACCATATGCTGGGTCACAAAGCAAGTCTTAACAAATTTAAAAAGATTGAAATCATACACAACACTTTCTCGGATCATAAAGGAATGAAGTTGGAAATCAATAATAGGCGGAATGCCAGAATATTCATAAATACATGGAGGCTCAACAACACACTCTTAAACAACAAGTGGGTCAAAGAAGAAATTGCAAGAGAAATTAGTAAATACCTAGAGGCAAATGAAAATGAAGACACAACATATCAAAACTTATGGGACGCAGCAAAGGCAGTGCTAAGAGGGAAATTTATTGCCCTAAATGCCTTTATCAGAAAAGAAGAAAAGGCAAAAATGCAGGAATTAACTGTCCACTTGGAAGAACTGGAGGAAGAACAGCAAACTAATCCCAAAGCAAGCAAAAGGAAAGAAATAACAAAGATTAGAGCAGAAATAAATGAAATTGAAAACATGAAAACAATAGAGAAAATCAATAAGACCAGAAGTTGGTTCTATGAGAAAATCAACAAGATTGATGGGCCCTTAGCAAGATTGACAAAAAGAAGAAGAGAGAGGATGCAAATAAATAAGATTAGAAATGGAAGAGGAGACATAACTACTGACCTCACAGAAATAAAGGAGGTAATAACAGGATACTATGAACAACTTTACGCTAATAAATACAACAATTTAGATGAAATGGACAGGTTCCTGGAAAGACATGAACAACCAGCTTTGACTCAAGAAGAAATAGACGACCTCAACAAACCAATCACAAGTAAAGAGATTGAATTAGTTATTCAAAAGCTCCCTAAAAAGAAAAGTCCAGGACCAGACGGCTTCACATGTGAATTCTATCAAACATTCCAGAAAGAATTAGTACCTACTCTCCTCAAACTCTTCAACATAATCGAAGTGGAGGGAAAACTACCTAATTCATTCTATGAAGCCAACATCACCCTCATACCAAAACCAGGCAAAGATATTACAAAAAAAGAAAACTACAGACCAATCTCTCTAATGAATACAGATGCAAAAATCCTCAATAAAATTCTAGCAAATCGTATCCAACAACACATTAAAAGAATTATACATCATGACCAAGTAGGATTCATCCCAGGTATGCAAGGATGGTTCAACATAAGAAAATCAATCAATGTAATACACCATATCAACAAATCAAAGCAGAAAAATCACATGATCATCTCAATTGATGCAGAGAAGGCATTTGACAAGATTCAACATCCTTTCCTGCTGAAAACACTTCAAAAGATAGGAATACAAGGGAACTTCCTTAAAATGATAGAGGGAATATATGAAAAACCCACAGCTAATATCATCCTCAATGGGGAAAAATTGAAAACTTTCCCCCTAAGATCAGGAACAAGACAAGGATGCCCACTATCACCACTATTATTCAACATTGTGTTGGAAGTTCTAGCCAGAGCAATTAGGCAAGAAAAAGAAATACAAGGCATCAAAATTGGAAAGGAAGAAGTAAAACTATCACTGTTTGCAGACGATATGATACTATACGTAGAAAACCCAGAAAAATCCACAACAAAATTACTAGAGCTAATAAATGAGTACAGCAAAGTAGCAGGCTACAAGATCAACATTCAAAAATCTGTAGCTTTTCTATACACTAGTAATGAACAAGCTGAGGCGGAAATCAAGAAACGAATCCCATTTACAATCGCAACTAAAAGAATAAAATACCTAGGAATAAATTTAACCAAAGAGACAAAAAACCTATATAAAGAAAACTACAAAAAACTGCTAAAAGAAATCACAGAAGACCTAAATAGATGGAAGGGCATACCGTGTTCATGGATTGGAAGACTAAATATAATTAAAATGTCAATCCTTCCTAAACTCATCTACAGATTCAATGCAATACCAATCAAAATCCCAACAACTTATTTTTCAGAATTAGAAAAACCAATAAGCAAATTTATCTGGAAGGGCAGGGTGCCCCGAATTGCTAAAAACATCTTGAGGAAAAAAAACGAAGTTGGAGGTCTAGCGATGCCGGACTTTAAGGCATATTATGAAGCCACAGTGGTCAAAACAGCATGGTATTGGCATAAAGATAGATATATCAACCAATGGAATCGAATAGAGTGCTCAGATATAGACCCTCTCATCTATGGACATTTGATCTTTGATAAGGCAGTCAAGCCAACTCACCTGGGACAGAACAGTCTCTTCAATAAATGGTGCCTAGAGAACTGGATATCCATAAGTAACAGAATGAAAGAAGACCCGTATCTCACACCTTACACAAAAATTAACTCAAAACGGATCAAAGATCTAAACATTAGGTCTAAGACCATAAAACAGTTAGAGGAAAATGTAGGGAGATATCTTATGAATCTTACAACTGGAGGCGGTTTTATGGACCTTAAACCTAAAGCAAGAGCACTGAAGAAAGAAAGAAATAAATGGGAGCTCCTCAAAATTAAACACTTTTGTGCATCAAAGAACTTCATCAAGAAAGTAGAAAGACAGCCTACACAATGGGAGACAATATTTGGAAACGACATATCAGATAAAGGTCTAGTATCCAGAATTTATAAAGAGATTGTTCAACTCAACAACAAAAAGACAGCCAACCCAATTACAAAATGGGAAAAAGACTTGAACAGACACCTACCAGAAGAAGAAATACGGATGGCCAAGAGGCACATGAAGAGATGCTCAATGTCCCTGGCCATTAGAGAAATGCAAATCAAAACCACAATGAGATATCATCTCACACCCACCAGAATGGCCATTATCAACAAAACAGAAAATGACAAGTGCTGGAGAGGATGTGGAGAAAGAGGCACACTTATCCACTGTTGGTGGGAATGTCAAAGGGTGCAACCACTGTGGAAGGCAGTTTGGCGGTTCCTCAAAAAGCTGAATATAGAATTGCCATACGACCCAGCAATACCATTGCTAGGTATCTACTCAAAGGACTTAAGGGCAAAGACACAAACGGACATTTGCACACCAATGTTTATAGCAGCGTTATTTACAATTGCAAAGAGATGGAAACAGCCAAAATCTCCATCAACAGAAGAGTGGCTAAACAAACTGTGGTATATACATACGATGGAATATTATGCAGCTTTAAGACAAGATAAACTTATGAACCATGTAATAACATGGATGGACCTAGAGAATATTATGCTGAGTGAATCCAGCCAAAAACTAAAGGACAAATACTGTATGGTCCCACTGATGTGAACGGACATTCGAGAATAAACTTGAAATACGTCATTGGTAACAGAGTTCAGCAGGAGTTAGAAACAGGGTAAGACAATGGGTAATTGAAGCTGAAGGGATACAGACTGTGCAACAGGACTAGATACAAAAACTCAAAAATGGACAGCACAATAATACCTAATTGTAAAGTAATCATGTTAAAACACTGAATGAAGCTGCATCTGAGCTATAGGGTTTTTTTTGTTTTTGTTTGCTTGTTGATTTGTTTGTTGTTGTTTTTTACTATTATTACTACTTTTATTTCTTTTCTTTATATTAACATTTTATATCTTTTTCTGTTGTGTTGCTAGTTCCTCTAAACTGATGCAAATGTACTAAGAAACAATGATCATGCATCTATGTGATGATGTTAAGAATTACTGAGTGCATATGTAGAACGGTATGATTTCTAAATGTTGTGTTAATTTCTGTTTTTTTTTTCTTTCCGTTAATAAAAAAAAATAAAAAATAAAAAAAAAATTTCTGCTAAATTGATAGGCCTCTAGCCAAACTGTTCATGGGGGAAAAAAGACACAAATTGTTAATATAGGAATGAGAGAGGTAATGTCATTACATATTCTACAGATATTAAAAGTATAGCAATAGAATATTATGACTAATTTTATACAATAAATTAGAAAACTTAGATGAAATGGAAAAGTTTCTTGAAAGACGCAAACTACCAAAATTCACTCAAAAAGAAACCGATAAGTTGTAGAGCGCTAAATCTATTAAGGACCTCGAACTTGAGTTTGTAGTTAAAAGCATCTCCCTCCCTTAAAAAAAAAGTCAAACATTCTGGGCTCCACAGTTTCACCGGGGAATTCTACCAAATAGTTAAGGAAGAAATCATACCAATTCTACAAAAACCCTTCCAGAAAAATGAAAGCAATATTTTATATGTCCATTTTCTGACTGTTCTTTGTTAGCATACAGAAAATGAAGTTTGAAAAGCAATACCATTTAGAGTAGCATAACAATTGTGAAATGCTAAAGAATAAATTTGACAAAAGATACACAAGCCTGCACACTATCAGCTACAAAATATTGCTGAGATTGATGTGGCCTCTCTCTAAGGTCAACACTGCAAGTAAACTCCTTACCCTTCCCCCCTACATAGGATGAAACTTTCATGGATGTAAGTTTCCCTGGCAACATGGGACATGACTCCCAGGGAAAGCCTGGCCCTGGCACTGTGGTACGACAATGCTTTCCTGACCCAAAGTGGGGAAAGAAATGCAGCAAAATAAGGCTTACATGTATAAGAGATTTCAAATAGAGTCAAGAGGTCACTGTGGAGGTTACTCATATGCAAGCTTCAGCTATATATTGCCAACTACCACAGCATGCCAAGCCCCTACCACAGTACTCCTGAAAATCCTGAAAAACTCAGAACTCTAAAATTCTACGAAAGTTTTACTTACTAGGTTTATTTTCCAGAAAATTAAACTCTCCACGTTGTTCCTGTACCAAATAAGCCCTGAAACTTGGAAGCACCCATCTCTCCCAGAACATCAACCAGTTGCATCACCCTACCCCATAACGTTGACACCCCTTTTCGGCATGAAGAAGCCAGAACAGTCATTGCCCAAATTTTCCCTGAAGACTGAGAGAATAATCAAATGAGAGGGAGGAGTACTAACTGAGAAGTTAGGATTCAACAAATGATTATGACTACTGAATCACTATACAGATATTTCTTTTTAGTTTCTAGTGTTAGAACAGTCAGAAGGAAATACCTGAAATTATGGAACTGTTACACACACTATACCTTGAAATTTGCCCCATAACTACCTGTTAAACTGTATTTTGAAATTTATTACTTTTCTGTATGTATATCATATTTTATAACAAAAAATGTTTTTTTTAAATATTGCTGAGATAAATGAAAGAAGGCATAAATAAACGGTGAGACATTCCATGTTCATGAATCGGAACACTCAACACTGATAAATCAATTTTCCACAAAATTGATCTTTAGAGTCAATGCAATATAATAAAAATTCCAGCAGTCTTTTTCTGTGTGTAGACATTAACAACTGGATCTCACAAGCTGATACAAATCAGATCCGTTACACCCATAATTGATGGAGTCCAACATCATAAACTCAAAACATCCAATACTATTGAAAGCTCCACTCTCAAATACGAGCAGATAACCAAGGATTTACCAGTTCATCTGAGGAAAGTCTAATATTGAAGAAGTTAAAACAAATAAAAAATTTTAGAAACAAAGTAATGAAGAAAGAAACTTGGATTATGTAGGGGGAAGAAATTTTCAAAAACAGCATCATTAATATCTTCTCAAACTAAGAGAAAACAATGCATGCAAGAAAATTTAGAGATAAATTTTCTTCTGTGATGACAGCATAAGTTTAAAAATCAATAGAAGGGTTAAAAATAAAGTTGAGGAGATATTTCAGAAAACAAAACAGTAATGATATGAAAAATAGAAGAGAATATATAAGAAAAGTACAACACCTATCCAATAGTCCCAACACTGAATATTATGAGGTTCTATGAAGTGAAAACAGGAAACAGGAGAAAAACAAGAAAATAAATAATGTATTTAAAATTCCCAGAACAGAAAGACATTAATTTTCAAAGTAGAAGTGGTCATGTAACTTTGATAAAATTAAAAACTTAAAGAAGAAATAACTAAAGGCAGTATGATACGGTCTTCTAAATTTCAATTAAACAGGTAAGTGACATTCTTAAGACATAGATCTTAAGTGCTATTAAGCACTTAAGAAGTGCTATTCTCTTAACTTAAATCTTTCCTCTTTCAATTCCAGTAATACCATCAACTCTTCATTATTTGGGTTATTTAGAATGAAGAGAAATTATTCACAGCCATTACTTCCACTTCAATCTGCAACCCTCAATTATTAACATAACACACCAAACTCTTACTTATATGCAAGAAAATATAACAGGTCCAAGAAATACAAAAATCAGTAAGATAAACTTTCTTCTTCCAAAGAGCTTGTAATATCATTAAATAAAAAATAAACAGAATTGTAAGTACTGTGTATAGTGTCCATAGCACAGTGATTCCCAGTAACTGTTATTAATCTTGCTATTTTCTTATAATAAAATAAGTGATACAACCAAAAACAAAAACTATAAATATGTGGATTCTCCCTAAATCAATATATCGATTCAAAGCACTTCCAGTAAAAATGTCAATGGGATTTATTTTAGGTAAAACCTGACTGGAAGCTCTGAACTACATTCAGAAGAACCTTAAGGCAAAGAAAATCTGTGAAACAAGAAGAAGCAATAATGGGATCTGTGTACCACCAATTATTAAAGGATATTGTAAGACTATAATACCAAAAAATATCATTCTAGTACTAGAAAAGAGAAAGAAAAGTCAATGAATATAACAGAACCTCCGGAAACAGATCAGCAATACATATAAGAATTTAGTGTCAGATAAAGATGATGTTTAAAAGAAGGAAGAAAAGGAAAATGCATTCAATAAACTGTCCTGAAAAATATGTATTTTAATTATTTTTTGGAAAAGAAGTTTAACTCCTTACTTCATAGCACTTAGCAAAATTAAATCCCATGTAATCGCTTCTTGGCTTCTCAGACCTCATTTTCCACTCTCTTCTCACTTATGCCATATTCCAATCACACAGGTCTATTATCGTTCCTTTAAGACACAAGTATGTGCTCAACTTACTGCTTTTGCACTTGTTATTCTCTCTGCCTACAAAGCTTTTTCCCTCTTTGACCTTTCTGCACAAATGTCACCTCTTTTCAGGGCCACTCCATGTCTGCTTATTCAAAAATAGCAACCGCTCATCATTCTGTAGTTATGAGACCTATCAGCACTGATGTAATAGTGCAGGTTGCTCCCTGTGAGATTGCAGCGCCATCACTCTAAGTCATGCCTGGCAATGATGCACGTGCCCAATAAATACCTGCTACATCAAACAAGCACTGGTGAATACTTATATCAAAACATGTCAACCTCATTGGCAATCAGAGAAAGAGAAAATATATATACCACTATCTATTTTTATCAAATTGGCAAAGAAGTCAGTAATATCCAGTAATTAATGAGGTGCAGAGAAAAGGGCAATATAATAAATTGGTGGTGAAAATGTAAATTGATGCAAATTTTCTGTAAGGCAATAATAGTGCACAAGCTTCTTACCTACCAATTCCACTTAAGAGGAATCATATTCAGAAGTAATTGAGGATGTCTGGGTAAATGGTGGAATAGGGTAGGCTGAGTTTACCCTGCTCCATGGAACAACTAAAGAAGTGACAGGAAAATGACCAGGACAGTGGTTTCAGGGTGTGAGTGACCAGAGGGGACTACTACACTACATAGGGAGGTCCTGAGTGAAAAAGCTGAGAATCTGGGACAGAGAAAATAGGGTGAGTGTGCTTGGTTGTGACTCCACCTTGGGTAAGTGGCAGCATGCAGGAAGGAGTGGGTTCTGAAGGCGCAGGGTATCATACACTCCAGCCAGCCTCCGCATCCAGCTCAGAGGTCTTCCCTCTCAGATTTGCAGCTGGGAACTCCCGTAGGGAACCCAGAGGCTAAGAGACCTCTTAGCCTACTACACAGAGACCCTCCAGCCAGTATGCAGGGCCTGCCCCCACCCCTGAGGCAGGCCACTGTGGATGTCTGGTTTAGGCAGAGACTGAGGAGAGAGTTCCTTCTTTTTTTTTGTTGGTGGGGAAAATGCAGAGTGGAGCCAGTCTGACAATTGGCCAGTGAAGGATACTCACTTGGTCCTGCTACTGCTTTCTCTTCCCCATGGAGGCCCAGAGCCCTCAGGCATGTAAGGAGGGAGAGGCCCAGCTGAGGACATGAGCCGAGCCCCACTGTGAGGAATTCTAGGCTAGCTGAGGGCAGGGGCAGTTGAAATACCCAGTCCCATAGCCCAAGG
Organism: Tamandua tetradactyla; assembly: GCF_023851605.1. Lineage (NCBI taxonomy): Eukaryota > Metazoa > Chordata > Mammalia > Pilosa > Myrmecophagidae > Tamandua > Tamandua tetradactyla. The sequence goes on from NC_135333.1 coordinate 169,681,945, forward strand.
TCCTTCCAAGTGGGAGCCTGGGGACCACTAGACCCATCGAGCCCACAAGTGGATTCTCTGCTAAGGCGTACACTGCCCACCCCTCAACCCCAAGGATGGTGGTGCTCAGCACACACTACAACCTGTGGACCTGGCTGGAACTGCACCAGGTCTCCACCTTGCTCAGCCAGCCACCACAGTTGGGGAAAAAAGGCCTGAGGGGAAGAGGGACCCAAGAGCACCATATGCTGGGAAGAAACAGAAAGTACAGCCTGGCAAATTGCCAATCTGCCTAGCTCTCAACAGATCTTCAAGTAGAATTACATCTTCTACATGACATTCAAGCCTTGGTCTGTTAGGGAATTACTGAGAAACCAAGAACAAGAAAAGTCATCAATGCAAGCCCAAGCAAATACAAAACCATAGACAAGTGAGGAAAATTAACTTTCAAAATAACTTTATCAAGATAATCAAATGCCTCAAACCAACAGAAAATCACAAAGCACATGAAAATGCAGGCAGCTATGGTCAAACCAAATGGCCAAATTAAAACACCAGAGGAGACACAGAATTTGGAACAACTAATCAAAGATATGTATACAAATCTCCTACCTAAATTCAATGGGTTGTGCGCTGGTTTGAAAGGATGTCTACCCCCTAGAAAAGCCATGTTTTAATCAAAATCCCATTTCGTAAAGCCAGGATAATCCCTACTCAATACTGTATGTTTGAAACTGTAATCAGATCATCTCCCTGGAGATGTGATTTGATCAAGAGTAGTTGTTAAACTGGATTAGGTAATGACATGTCTCCACCCATTTGGGTGGGTCTTGATTGGTTTATTGGAGTCCTATAAAAGAGGAAACATTTTGGAGAATGGAAGATTCAGAGACAGCAGAGAATGCTGCAGCACCACGAAGCAAAGAGTCCACCATCCAGAGACCTTTGGAGATGAAGAAGGAAAATGCTTCCCAGGGAGCTTCATGAAACCAGAAACCAGGAGAGAAAGCTAGCAGATGATGCTGTGCTTGCCATGTGCCCTTCCAGCTGAGAGAGAAACCCTGAACTTCATTGGCCTTCTTGAACCAAGGTATCTTTCCCTGGATGGATGCCTTTGATTGGACATTTCTATAGACTTGTGGTAATAGGGACATTTTCTCAGCCTTAGAACTGTAAACTAGCAACTTATTAAAAATTCCCCTTTTTAAAAGCCATTCTGTTTCTGGTATACTGCATTCTGGCAGTTAGCAAACTAGAACAGGTTGGCTAATGGAACAAAGGATAAAGAAGACACTAGAAAAGCATAAAGAAGAATCTGAAAGAATAAATAGAAAAACAGAAAAAATCACAGAAATGAAAGATACTGTAGACAAAATTAAAAATAAACTAGAGGAAGGGAAAGCATAGTGCAGTGGGAGAATTATCACCTGCCATACAGGAGACCCAGAGTTCGATTCCTGGTCCATGCACTTCCCCCAAAACAAAAAATACACAAACAAAGCAACAAACAAAAATTCAACAAAATGGTGCTGCAATAATAGGATACTCACATGAAAAAATAATGAAATGTGACCCCATCATACAGCATACAAAAAATGAATAAATAAACTAGAGACATACAACAACAGATTTGAAGAGGCAGAAGAAAGAATAAGCAAACTAGAGGGCAGAATAACTGAATATGAACACACAAAAGAACAAATGACAAAAAGATGGAAAAATTGGAATTGGATCTCAGGAAAATGATGAACAACATGAAGCACACAAATATTGGAATCATATCCCAGAAGGAGAAGAGAAGAGTAAAGGGCTAAGAAGATTAGTTGAGGCAATAATGGGGGGGGGGGGGAACTTCCCAATCCTTCTAAAAATCATAAAATATGCAAATCAAAGAAGCCCAACAACCCCCAAATAGAATAAATCCAAACAGACCCACTTCAAGGCACATAGTAATCAGACTGTCAAATGCTGAAGAGAAGCAAGAGAAAAGCGATTCACCACATACAAGGGAAACCACGTAAGACTGAGTTCAGACTACTCAACATGCAGCACCATGGATACCAAAAGGCAGTGGTATGATATATTTAAGGTTCTGAAAGAGAAAGACTTCCAGACAAGAATTCTTTATCCAGCAAAGCTGTCCTTCAAAAGTGAGGAAGAGATTAAAATTTTCACAGACAAATAAATGCTGAGAGAAGTTGCTAACAAGAAACTTGCCCTACAAGAAATACTAAACCTGTTAGCTGAAAAAAAATTTAAAAGACAGGCAAGGGTGGTGTGGAGGAGGGCAAAGAATTGAAGAGTATCAGTAAGTGTGATTTAAAGGACAAAAAGAGAGAAAGGGAAAAGAATATACAGATCGGACAAATAAAACCCAAAGGATAAGATGGTAGATTCAAGAAATTTCATTACAGTAGTAGCATGGAATGTTAATGGACTAAACTCACCAATTTAAAAACACAGACTGCAGAATGAATTTAAAAATATGATCCATCATATTTTTTTCCTTACAAGAGGAAGTAATTGAGAGCTTACACAAAGATGTAGCTATGACTATTTATCACAGTGCAACTTATAATAGTGAAAATTGTACCCAGGTTGATATTCAGTGCTCCTTAGAATAATTCTCCCCCCTTACTCTCATCAGCTAAATTTCTATCTCTGCCTGCCTCCAGGTCTTGGAATTCATCTTTCTTCCTATTTCGCAAAAAAATGCCTGCCCTTTCTTTCTCTAGCTCTTATACATTAGGCCCCAGAGCACCAAGCTCTTTCTAATCGTTCCTGTAGCTGACACCCCCTCTCTGGAAGGAGAAAGCCCACCCGCAGAGCAGTCAAGGCTCCTAGAGATGATCACTTCTTTGAAGGTTTACACAATCTCCCTGTTCTTCCCAGGAGGCCCCAGTGGCCAGATCAAATGGGCTTCGGTAGAGCCCAACTCTAATTCCCCTAATCTTGCATCCTGAAACTGGCTCTAGCCAACCCAGTATGCCAAATCCTTAACATTTATCCTTCAAAATTCATTGCATAATTTTGTAATGGGGAAAATTTTCTTAAACAAGAATGAATACCCAGAATTCATAAAGGAAAAGACTGGCATATTTGGGTTTATTAAAAAATAAATGGAAAAGCCAATATAAATAGAGTCACAATCCTAACAATAGGGCGGGAGAGACTATTTACAATATATATATATATATACAAAGAGATACTGCTGTCCCTTAAATAAAATAAAACTAAAGAACTAAAAAAACCTTCCAAAAACTGATAACATAAAAACTCAATAAAAGAGGAAATAAAGGAAGGATGTGAACACCAATTCACAGAGGAAGAAATGTGAAAGGCTAATAAGCATTTGAAAATAGACTTGTGCTGGTTTGAAAGGATTTATGCGCCCTGAAAAGCCATGCTTTAATAGTAATCCAATCTTGTGGGAGCAACCATTTCTTAAACCCTGTTCAGCACGGTATATTGGAAACTTGATTAGGTCATCTGCATGGAGATGTGACTCACACAATTCTGGGTATTAACCGTGGATTAGAGGAAGATGTGAGTCCACCCATTCGGGTGGGTCTTGATTAGTTTACTGGAATACTTTAAAAGAGGGAACATGTTGGAAGAGGCTGGAGTTTCCGAGAGGGCAGAGCCATGACAGATACATGAGACAGAGTCCACCAGCCAGAGACCTTTGGAGATCAAGGGGAACGCCCCCGGAAGGGGGTGCTTCATGAGCTCATAGTCTATTTTAACAGCCCAGGTGAGAAACAGAAATCTGAACCAATGGAAATAGAGTAGAGAGGAGGGAAGGACTTCAAATAGACATGAATGAGATAAAATCTATGGGAGATGGTGGAATAGGATAGGTTGAGTTTACCCCTGCTCCCAAGAACAGCTAGGGAGGGGACAGAAAAAAGATCGGGAGAACAACTGCAAGGTGTAAGTGACCTGGGACAGTCTCTACACCACACAGGGGGCCCTGGTTGCAAAAGGAGAAGAACTGAGACGCACAGAACCGGAGACCGTCCAGCTAGTATAAACTGCCTGGCATGTCCACTTCCAGACGGAGGCCTGGAGCCCTTAGGAATGTATGGACAAGGATTGGGGGACAAGGAGGTAAGCCAAACCATGTTCCTGAACACACCACCCTTACCAGTGCAGCCCACACCCTGTGACTCACTCCACACCCCACACACCTGAACCCCATCACCCACCCCCCACCACACTCCAAGCACCCCCCCCGAACCCCCTCCAGACACGTCCCTGCCCCACACCCAGGCCCCATGCACACACGCAAACCTGTCCCAGCCTGACCCACACCTCCCACACAATCCCAAAGTCTCACCCACCCCTCCCAAGACCCATGCATCCGCACCCAGCCCCTCGGCTCCTACCTCCTCCTCCCTGCCCCCTGTAGCAGTCACCTGTGCATTTGGGCTGCAAGCGCTCACCTCCATACCCAGGCCACACCCACACCATACAGTCATGTAACCCTGCCTGCCCCCCTGAGCCCTGCACATGCGCACATCAGCATCCGGACCCCCAGACCTCTGCATGCATACTCGCCCACTCACACCATGACCCCTCAGCTCTGGGCAGGTGCTGACCTGGTCATGCATAGGAAGGCTAAATGTAGTTAAGATGTCAATTCTACCCAGACTGATCTACAGATTCAACGCAGTACCAATCAAAATTCCATCAACCTAGTTTGAAGACCTGAAAGAGCTAGTTACCAAATTCATCTGGAAGGGAAAAAGACCCCAAACATCTAAAAGTATCCTAAAAGAGAAGAATGAAGAGGGAGGATTAACATACGCCAATTTTAAAACTTACTATAAAGCCACAGTGGTCAAAACAGCATGGTGTTGGCACAAAGAAGTATTGACCAATGGAATCAAATTGAGAGTGCAGAAATAGACGACCAAATCTATGGTAAACTAATCTTCTACAAGGCCCCCAAATCCACTAAATGGGGACAAAATAGTCCTTTCAATAAACAGGCATGGGAGAACCGGATATCAATAGCCAGAAGAAAGAGGACTCGTACCTCACACCCTATATAAAAATTAACTCAAAGTGGAAGAAACACTTAATAGAAGAATTAGCACCATAAAGCTTCTAGAAGAAAATGTAAGGAAACATCTTCAAGACCTAGTACAGAAGGTAGTTGCCTAAACTTTACACCCAAAGCACAAGCAAGAAAAGGAAAAATAGATAAATGGGAACTCCTCAAAAATCAAAGGCTTTTTGTGCACCAAAAGACTTTGTCAAAAAGGTGAAAAGACCGCCAGCTCAATGGGAGAAAATATTTGGAAATCACATATGGGATAAAGGTTTGATATCTTGTATACATAAGGAAATCATACAACTCAACGACAAAGAATAAGTACCCAATTATAAAGTGAAATAAAGATATGAACAGCATATGTAGAATGGAATGATTTCTAAATGTTGTGTTACTTAATTTTTTTTAATTAATAAAAAAAGATATGAACAGACATTTTTCTGTTTGATACAAATACAGATGGCTCAAAAGCACATGAAGAGGGAGGGGGTGCACAGGTGGTTCAGTGGTAGAATGCTCACCTTCCATGAAGGAGACCCAGGTTCAATTTCCAGACCATGCACCACCATTCCCCATAAAAGCATATGAAGAGATGTTCATTTTCATTAGCTATAAGGGAAATGCAGATCAAGACTACAATGGGACACCACCTCACACCTCCAAGAATGGCTGCTATTAAACAAACAGGAAACTACAAATGTTGGAGAGGATGTGGAAAAATTGGGACACTAACGCACTGCTGGTGGGAACGTATAATGGTACAGCTGCTACGGAAGACAGTCTGGCGGTTCCTCAGAAAACTAAATATGGTGTTGCCCTATGACCAGGCAATACCACTTGTTGGCATATACCCAAAAGAGCTGAAAGCAGTGACACAAGCAGACATTTGCACACCGATGTTCATAACAGGATTATTCACAATCACCAAAAGATGGAAACAATCCAAGTGCCCATCAACAGATGAGTGGATTAACAAAATGGGGTACAAACATATGATGGAATATTATGCCGCAGTAAGACGAACTGACATCCTGAACCACATGACAAGATGGATGAGCCTTGAGGACATGATGCTGAGTGAAATAAGCCAGACACAGAAGGAAAGATACTGTGAGATTCCACTGTTATGACCATGGTAAAGGTAAAATCAAAAGCTTATAATACAGGGAGGTGCAACTGTGGCTCAGTGGCAGAATTCTCGCCAGCAATGCCGGAGACCCGGTTTGATTCCCAGAGCTCGTCCATGCCAGATTAAAGAAAAAAAAAAGCTTATAGGCCAGCATATAGGGGACCTAGAGAGACACAGAAGACCTTGAGATGGGTGAACAGTTTGCCAATGAGGTTAACTTAATTGTAAGGGAATAGACAGAAGTGAAGGCAGTTCACTAATGGGTCTATAAGTAATATTACCATATTGAAGGTGAACATGATTGAAAAGGGTTGTATAGAATCATGTGTCCCACCAATTAACACTACAAATACACATAAGTTCTTACATGAACTACTGCAAAGGTATGAATTTTGTAGAAAGAGTGTACAATTTGGGAGTATAGGGGGAAAAAGCCGTTGCATTCTATGGGCTTTGTTTCACAGGAAAGCATCAGCAGTCCCGCAGTAATACCAGGGGTACATGATGGGGCGAGGGACAAGAGTTACGGGGAGGTTTGGATTCTCTGTTTGGTGAGGGTGTGTTCATTGGCTGTCATTCTCTTGGGAACAATGAAATTATCTAAAATTGAGAATGGTGATGGACTGTTGACTTTGGACATTGTGCTGGGTTGAAAGGATCATGTGTCCTGGAAAAGCCATGTTTTAATCCTCATCCAATCTTGTGGAGGCAGCTGTTTCTTTTAAACCCTATTCAGCACTGCCTGCTGAAAACCTGATTAGATCATCTCCACATGAATAGAGCTCCGCCCATTCCATATGGATCTTGATTAGTTTACTGGACTCCTTTAATAGAAGAAGCATTTTGGGGAAAGCTTCAGAATGACGAGATTCTGAGAGAGCAGAGCCACAGCAGGGTGACGAGAATGAAGAGAGCCAGAACCCATGCAGCCGGAGACCTTTGGAGATGAAGAAGGAATACCAACCCCACCACCACCACCATGAAGAGCTTCAGGAAGCAAGAGGCCTGGAGAGGAAGCTAGCAGGTGTCACCATGTTCAGCATGTGCATTTTCAGTTGAGAGAGAAACTCTACACTTCCTCGGCCTTTTTGAACCAAGGTACCTTTCCCTGGATGCCTCAGATTGAATATTTTTATAGACTTGCTTTAATTTGGAGGGTCTCACGGCCTTAGAACTGTAAACTAGCAACTTATTAAATTACCCTTTTTAGAAGCCATTCTAGTTCTGGTATATTGCATCCCAGCAGCTAGCAAACTAGAACAGACATTATACATGAGGCTCAGTAGATAAAGTGGCTGAAAGGTGCACTGACTGAAAAGTAGATTGGAGAACAATGGTGTAAAATTATGACTGATCACGGTGCTGCTACAAAAAGGAATGATGCTGTGAGGCATTCATGATATGAACAAACCTGAGGCACATTTGATGAGGCGAAATAAGCCAGAACCAAAAGAGCAAATATTGAATGATCTTCTTTAGAAAATACTTCTAAGAAAACTGGGGCCTAGATTGTAAACTCTTATAGCAGTCACATTTAGTTTGGAATGTAATTGTTAGTTCTGGATTTTGAGGGGCTGCATTATATAACAATACAATAATATATATATATTATACATATAACCTGTTATTTAGAGATAAGAATGAAGCTGATCAGGTCAGGATTAAGGTAATTCAGAACACAGGGGTAAGGAAAATATTGCTGTATTTTAGAATTTCACCTATGCTTTGAGAGCAAAGGAAGAAAGTTTTATTATGTCCAGAACCTAGGTTTTCTAGTAGTACATAATCTAACTCAACCCGTCTGGATAGATTATTTAAACAATCTAAATACAGGGACCCCCAAACAAGAATAACAGCCTTTAATCCTGTATAGCTTAATGTAATGCCTGGATACATCCCAGAGTATATTAAGCTGATAATCAAAAAGTTTTGGCAAAGCCCCTTGAGAGATGGGAGAAAAATTGTGGAACTACTAAACTATACCATCAGGGAAACCCTGGATACTGTGCCAAACATTAGGGACACCCAAATCTATAGGCCAAGCCCTCAATCTTGAGGCTCGCTCTTCTGAAATTTATCTACGCAGCAGAGAAGCTTAGCCTACCTATAGCTATGCCTAAGGGTCACCTCCAGAGGACCCCTTTTGTTGCTCAGATGTGGTCTTACTCTAAGCCCACCTCTGCCAGTGAAGCCATGTCCCTCCCCCTACATGGGACATGACATCCAAGGATGAAAGTCTCCCTGACAGCATGGGAGAGCTCCCCCCAGGGATGAGTCTGGCCCTGGCACTCAGTGACTGACAATGCCATCCTGACCAAAAGGGGGGAAAGAAGTGAAACAAATAAGGTATCAGTGGCTGAGAGAGTTCAAATAGAGTCAAGAGGCTACTCTGGAGGTCACTCTTATGCAGCTTCAGTTAGACATTTCTACCTAGCATAACTTGCCAAACCCCAACCAAAACCATTTCTACCAATCCTAAAGAATACCCAGGGCATTATATCAGATTCTACAAAGGTTCCAAGCACTAGGGTAACGCTACAAAGCCTACTATCTCCAGATGGGTCCCTTGACCAAATGCAGAGGGGCCAATCTCTCCAGAACATTATGTAGTTCCACCCCCTTATTCCATATTATCGACAGCCCCTTCCAACATGAAAAAGTTAGAATGGCCACAGCCCAAATATCTCTAAAGAGTGGGAGAAAGATCAAAGGTGATAGTGGAGTTATACAGAGAAGGGAGGATTTCACAAATGAGTATGAGTGCTGGATCATTATGCTGGTATTTCTTTTAACCTCCTGTATCTTAGAGCAGCTAGAATAAAAACCTAAAACTGTGGAATTGTAACCCATAGCAAACTCTGAAATCTGTTCTACAACTAATTCTTGCGATGTTCTTTGCAATTTATTGCTTTTATGTATATATGTCACTTTTAAAGAGAAGGAAGAATATAACAGAGAAGACAGGATTTAACAAATGAGTATCACTGATGAATCATTATATCGGTATTTCTGTTGGTCTCTAGTGTCTCAGAGCAGCTAGAAGAAAAACAGAAAATCAAACAAAAAATCATGGAACTGTAACCCATACCAAACTTTTAAAATGTGTTCTATAACTACTTGTTAAAATGTACTTGGCAGATGATATTGTGAATTACTGATTATATATGTAGAACAGAATGAGCATATGTTAAGAATGTTTGTGCTTTTTTTGTAATATTTTCTTTAAAAATTAATTTAAAAAAATTAAATTAAATTTTAAAAAGTACTTGACAATTTATTGCTTTTTTTGTATGTACGTTATATTTCACAATTAAAAAACAACAAAATAAAAAAATCTATGGGAGGTGGTATCCATATGGACAGGATAAGAGCAAGAGAAGGAATGAATTTCTACCATGAATAAAAAGCACGGATGATAAATTATCTCTGCTAAAGAGAACTGCAAGGGCAGCGTTGCCTTCTGGGGAAACTCAAGTCTCAGTTAAAGCAGAGAACACAAGGCTGCTTGGAACACCTCTGGCAAAGGATGGAAGATATATGAGAAGATCCTGTATATTAACTCAAATATATTTTTAAATTTCCCTGCATGTTTTATACATATTTAGTAGGGCAAGATATTTACATTTATAAAGATTTGGGGTCTGTAGATTTCATTTATGTATACCATCTCAGTTACCCACTACTAGAGCAAAAATTGAATTAATACAATAGGAACACGAAAACCTCTTCAACGCATATCTCCTTTCCTAAAAAGAGTGGCTGTAGATATATCTTTTTTAAAACAAGAAAGTTTAGAATAGATATTTAGCATATCCATAAATATATTAGACTGCATCTACTGGCAGAGCCTCTAGGCAAACCTCCATAATAATATCCACACACATGAAATACTATAAATAAGCTATCCCCAAACCCTCAAATTGAAAGTTTAATTAAAAAAAAAAAACCCTGATGCTTAAAAACTCAAGCTTTGAGCTAAATTCTGTTTCATTCTAATTTTTTGTACTCCATTCCTCACTTTTCTCAAATATAATCACCAATTTTTTTAAAAGTACGTTAAAACTTTGATTAACTTAAGCCTGTTCTGTAAAAAGTAAGTTTCCAGGCACCTTTAAGGGAAAGAGAAAAAAAATGTATTGACAAACTTTAAAACTCTTATTAAATATTTATTTTAAAAAAGGCAATTTGTAGATCCTTGTTCTTAGTCTAATATACACTCAGGTCTGTTTCTACACCGACTTGCCAACTTTTTAAATTCTGTATATGAGGATTCTTGCTCAGAATGAATGCTCTGAGCTCTGACAAGATTCTCAATTACCAAAGAGATCATTTCCTTTGTAATACCATCAGTGCTAACGTAGCAAATTGGATAGGAATGTTTTAGAACAAATATAAATAAAATAGGTTTGTTTCTGAACTTTTAAATAATCAGGGCATTCACTAGTCAGAATATTTTGTGCCCTGAGCTTTCACATATCAAAGAAAATCATTCCTAAATAAACTTTTAAGTCTGAGTTTCTCAGGCCAATTTAACAGTAGAGTAAATATAATTCAGGCACAGCTACTGGAGAAATTGATTATCCTCAGAACCTCCAGCAAGCTCTGGGGAAAATCCATCAGGGATAATATAAAGATTGTTTTAGCTTCTCTTGACCCTTATCTGATCTTGACCCTTGGAAAAGCTTTCTGAGCTGTGTGAGATCACTCCAGGCCTTCAGATTTGGAAATTCAGACAGAATGTGCATCTAATGCTTCAGGCAGGGTCCGCGTACCTGGGAACGGTATTCTGACAGGTCTGATAAGGAACGGAAGCAATGCAAAACACGTGCCCCTCCTTCCAATTTCTGACTTTACAGTTGGCTTCCACATTGGATGAACTGGCACAGGCCCACGTTATTGAGCAATGTAAGTTAGGTTCTCATCTCTGTAGTGATGATGGGATTTTATTATCAAAGGCTGGCAATGTCCCCCATGGGTCAAATGGATCTTTATCAGTACTGTTCAGGAGAAAGGTAACACGAGCCACATGTGTAAATTTAATGTTTCAGAAGCCACTTGAAAAGGCAAAAAGAAAAAGGTGAAATTAGTTTTAACGTACTTTAACCTCCTATATCCAAAATATCATCAGTTCAATATGCAGTCAATATTAAAAATATTGTGGTAATTAACATTCCTTTTCTTTGTACTATTGTCAAACCCTGTGTTTATTTTATATGTGGGACGTGTCCCAGGACCAGTCACATTCCAATGTTCTACGGCCCCACGTGGACAGCAGTGCTGGGCAGCACAGGTCTACATGATTATTCTCAGGGGAAAAATAAGAAAACTTGAATTCACTCTGAAAATATAAAATGTTTTCTAAAAATAACTGAAAACATCAGATTTATGGCAAATAAATGCCCATCTGATGGGTCAAAGAAAATTTCTTGAAGGTTTCTTACCTTCTGAACAAAAATAAATAATAGATCTCGTATATAGGCACAGAAGAGACTATAATGCATTATTTGACAGTGGGCAGCACACAAACAAGCGCCACAGCCAAAATTATACTAATCAAATATTTTCTAATACATCAAGTGCATCTTGAATTGCTTGACGGAACTCTCGATGACATCTATTCACACAGCAACCGTGAATTTGCCAACAGTGAGCAGAAACAACTTCTTGAGTTATAATCATGCAACTTTTAACCTCTTGTACAATACACACAATATGTGACACAAAATAGCATTTCGAAATATGAGAAGGAATCTGTCACCAGGCAGAGAAACTTAAAGTCAAAACACCATAAAAGAGAAACCAGAGTTTTCTATTTCAGAGCAGTTTCAGCTTTGTCACTAGTGCGAAGGGTGAAAATTTATTTCTCTCCCATCATCTCTTCTCCCCCTGAAATGAATTCCTGAACAAGGAACCAAAAGACAATGCAGATTAATCTCTCCTTGTTATGCAAACACTGACTGTTCTGTTCTCAGGCAACAATAATTCCAGGTGCTGCGGGAGGCAGGTAAGGGTCCCCCAAAGACTCCGGAAGCGGGGACTCAGCTGGGACACGGTGTGGCGGGTGAGGGGTACTCCCAAAACCCATGTCCACGCAGTAGCTCAGAATGTGACCCTTACTAGGAAACAGGATCTCTGCCGACAGATTTAGTTAGGATGAGGTCAGACCCACCAGGGTGGACCTTGAATACGACTGGTGTGTCTTCATGAGAAAAAAGAGAGGTTAATTCAGACACAGACACACACAAGAAGGCCATGTGAAGACAAAGCGGAGTTGGGAGTGAGGCGAAAGAAAGCCAGGGTTGCCAGCAACTATCAGAGGCAGGAAGAGGGAGGCGCCAACAGGAGCCTTCCCCGGAGCCCTCAGGGGGAGCCTGGACTGCACACACCCTGAGGCCAGCCTTCTAGCCTCCAGAAATGTGAGTAAATGTCTGCTGGACTTAGTCACCCAGTTTGGGGTCATGGGTCCCAGCAGAACCAGGAAACTAATACACAGAGCAAGGGGAGATGAAGATTGCAGGTGGAATTAAACTGCTAATCAGACGACGTTATCCTGGATTACCCAAGGAGACCCAGTGTTCACAAGCATCCTCGGGTAGAGAAGGGGGAGGCATGAGAGTCAGAACCAGAGAGACGGCACCAGAGAAACACCCAACCAGCCACTGCCGGATGGAAGGGGACTGGGGGTCAGGAATCAGCCTCGGGAAGCTGGAAATCAGATTCTCCCCTAGAGTCTTCTAGAAAGGAACAGCCAGGCTCACCCCTGATTTTAGCTCCAAGATATCCTGACCTCCAGGGCTGCAAGATAATAAAACCGGGTTGCTTACCACGAAGGTTGTGGTAATTTGCCACAGCGGCGATGGGAAACGAATACGGGTTCTCAGGATAACAGCACCCCAAATACATGAGAAGCCCGGAGCCTCTGAGCACCTGTGACTCTCGGGCAGCCTGAGCAAGGCAGCATAAACAAAATGCTGGCCGGGGACGTGGGCGAGGCAGTACACTACAGGCTGCGTCTACATCACGGCATTTAATCTCCAAAACAAACACACACGCAGGTGTTTTTATAACCACTAAGTTCTCAAACGAGAAACCGAAGGACAGAAAAGTAATTCATCCAAGATCACCCAGCGTAGTAAGCACTGGAGCCAACACAGGACATTAGGTTGCCTGATTTCAGAGTCAATAATATTAACCACTACAGTACACTTCAATCTCATTGTCTTCACTTAGCTTTCTCTGGTTATTATAAGGTGGAGACATCACACGTTTCATGGACAATTGTTTTCCCCCTATAATGGCTTCTTAATGGTCTTTGCCCATTTTTGTCTGAGGTATTCATTATTCTTATCAGTTTTCATTATTCTTACTGATGACTTATTAAATGAATATATATTAACCCTAACTATAATAAATGTCACATAGATTTCTCCTAGTTCATCATTTAACTAAGTTTATGATGTACTTTGTCCTGCCTTACATGTTTATTAAATTTGCTTTCTTTAAATTTATGGCTGCTAGCTTACCATGACAATTAGGGGGAAATGAGATCTTCGCAATTCTGTATCTTTCCAACTGAGTCTGCTTTCCATCTCCATGACTTTGATAACAATCAAAGGCATATTTCTTCCCTTATCTAAACCTGAATTTCTTTATCAATAAAAACTGAGGATAATCACAATAATTTTCTCATTGCATTGCGAGATGATTTAAGTAGAAATGTATGTAAACATTATTTTTTCTCTATAGAACTCAAACATGCACATCATTTACTTTCTTTAACAAATATATATTGTGTCTTCTACGCACCGGTGCTGTTCTAAACATATTATAAATATTAACTCATTACATCCTCATAGCAGCCCTATCAAGTGGGTAGTAGAATCATTCCACTTACAGATTAAACAACAGGCATAGGGAAGCGAAGAAACTAGCTCAGGGTCACACGCCCAGTAGCTGGTAGAGCAAGGATTCAATCACACCTGGACTTATTTGTTACCTGCTGCCCTGTTATTTTAAACGTTAGGTGAACTAGTTCTTTACAACTATTCTGGCTGAAATCTTATTTTTCACATCCTTTAATTACTGATGCAAGTTGGAAAGGCTGTGTTCTTTAAAATTCATTCGTTCATTCAAAAAGTTACTTTTTTAAAAAATTGACAACTTTGAGCGGGCAGTGCTGCCACGGAGGAGGCCACTGAGGACACAGCAGCGGGCAGGGGCAGGGAGCCGGGGAGGGGCAGACAGAAGACAAGAGTCCTGCATGATCTTACTGTGGGGTCACAGATACACAGCACGTGCGGCAACAAGCAGTGGGGAGAAATGTAGTGGGAAGACAGTGCTAATTTGTGCAGGGAAGTTACCTATGGTAAGGGCATCTTGGGTGGGGAAGAGGAGGGGAGCATTCAGGCAGAGAGGACCAAAAGGCAAAGTCCCTGAGACACAAAGGAGTTCAACATGCTGAGGGACAGCAGAGAGGGCAGGGTGGCTGGGAGAGCGCGGGCAGAGGCAAGCAGCTGGGGACGTGCAGACGGATTACACAGAGCATGTGGCCACTGGGACTCTGCCTTTGGCTGCCATAGACCAAAAGGACTGTGAGTGGAGAAATGGCCTGACCTGACTTACACTGTGGAAAGATCCCTCCACTGCTCCGTTAAGGGCAGTCTACAGAGGGCAGGGGGTGAGTAAGATGTCCACAGTACTTCAGGAGGAAGGGGATGGCAGCTGAGAAGAAACAGGTAGCAGGGGAAGCAGGGAGAAAGGCTTAGGTCACGGGATCTATTCTGAAGTTAAAGCAAACAAGACTTGCTGAAAGACAGCTTGTGAACTGCAAGAAAAGGAGAGAAAACAAGAACGATTAGAAGAATCTTTGTCCTGAGCAACTGGAAGTATGAGAGTTATTAATTTGAATAAGTTTGCAGAAGAAGTTCTCGAAGATTTTCTATATATAACGCCAATTTTTCTTTTCTTTTACAGTAGTCATTCTGTTCTTTTTTTTTCCTTTTTTTTTTTGTTTTAATCTTTGATTTCTGTTCTCTTTTTTTTAATTACACAACTACATTGCCCAGGATCAGCAAAATAATGAGAGGATAATTCTTGTCTTGTCGATGACTTTAATGGCATGTCCAGTGGTGTTTCCCTTTTAGGAGGATGTTGGTTGTTGTATTGTTATGGATGCCCTTTCACCTTATTAAATAAGTTTTTATTTCCCGAGTAAAGAATAAAGAGGGACAGTGCCTAATGGATAATAGCACAGACTCAGGAATCAAACTTCCTGGGTTCAAATGCCAGGTCCATTTCTAATCGTATGACCTTAGGAAAATTACATTACCACTCTTGCCTGCACTTCCTTATCTATAAAATGAATATTCTAGCAATAGCTACTTCATAGAGTTATTAAAAAGATTAAAGTAGATACTCCATGTAAATCGCTACCACAGTGCTTGACACACAGTAATCATTATTATTTCTGTAGGGAGAGTTTTTATCCAGAATGGCACTTGTGGTTTATTAAACTCATTTAGGATAATTTTCAAGATAATCATATACTCCTCCCACCTAATACATTAACATATTTAATTCCTGATGAGAACTGTCTTTATATTCACGGAAGTACATTTAATGCTACGGTGTATGTTGTTTTCTTTATTAGAGAAGCTGTGCATTTACAGAACAAACATGCATAAAATACAGCATTGCCATATACCACCCTATTATTAACAACTTGCATTGCTATGGTACATTTGTTACACTTGGTGATACCACATTTTTATAATTCTACTATTAATCATAGTCCATAATTTACCTTAGAGTTTGTAGCTTGTGTGGTGCAATTCCATAGATTTTCTAAAATTTTTATTGTTATCATAGATACAATCTAATATTTCCCCTTTTAATCACATACAGATATCTATTCCTGAACTGGTAATTACATTCACAATATTGCGTTACCATCAACACCATCCATTACCAAAACATTTCCATCACTCCAAATAGGAACCCTGTACATTTAAAGAACTTTCCATTCTCTGTTCCCTCCCTCACCATCCCCTGGTGAAACTACATTACAGATTCTGACTCTATGAGTTTGCTTATTCTAATTGTTTCAAATCTATGAGACCATACAATATTTGTCCTTTTATGCCTAGATTATTTCACTCAACATGATGTCTTCAAGATTTATCCACGTAGTCACGTGTATAAAGACTTCATTCCTTTGTAAGTTGAATAATATTCCATTGCATGTATGTACAACAGTTTATTTGTTGATGGACACATGGGTTGTGTTGCTTCCATGGCTGGGCAGTTGTAAATAATGCCACCATGAACATCAGTGTGCAGATGTCTGTTCCAGTCCCTGTTTTCAATCTTTTGGGTAGTGGGATTGCTGAGTTATATGGTAATTCCATATTTACCTATCTGAGGAACCATCAAACTGTCATCCACAGTGACTGCACCGATTTTACATTCCCACCAGCAATGAACAAGTGTTCCTCTTTCTCTGCATCCTCTCCAACACTTGATATTTTCCAATTTTCTTTTCCACATCTGAGCAACAAATGAGGTTCTCTGGGGGTGACTCTTGGGCCTAATGTTAAATAGGCTTAGTCTGTTCTTTGCAGGGATAAGTTTCATATGAATCCCAAGATTGAGGGCTCCGCTTATTATTTTAGTTGTCTCCACTGCTTATGAGAATATTACAAATTCTCCACATGGGGGAACTCAAGTGTGGCCTCTGTCTCTCTAAGCCCAACTCTGCAAGTAAAATCATTACCTCTTCTGCCCCTCTGTGAGACAGGACATGCAGGAATGAAAGTCTCCCTTGCAATATGGGACAAGACTCCCAGGGACGAGCCTGGCCCTGGCACCAAGGGATCAACAATGCCTTCCTGACCAAAATGGGGAAAAGAAATGTAACAAAATGAGGTATCAGTGGCTAAGAGATTTCAAATAGAGTCAAGAGGCTATTCTGAAGGTTGCTCTTACGCACACTTCAGCTAGATATTACTAATTGCCATGTTATGCCAAGCCCCAACCAACAGGATTCTCGTAAACCCTAAAGACTACCCAGGGCTCTATCTGAGATTCTATAAAAGTTTCACTCACTAAGTTTATTTTTCCAAAAACTAAAACCTCTAGATGGTTCCTAGGCCAGATAAGCCCTGAAATCCAGAGGCATCAGTCTCTCCAAGAGCATCAACAATTGCATTCCCCTACGCCATGATGTCAACACCCCTTTTCAAAACATGAAGAAGTTAGAACGGTCATTGCCCAAATATCCCTAACGATTGGGAGAAGGAGCAAAGGAGAGGGAGTTTAATGGAGAAGATGGGATTTAACAAATGAGTATGACTACTGAATCATTATATTGATATTTTTATTTCAGTCTCCAGTATCTTATAGCAGCTAGAAGGAAATACCTGAAATTGTGGAACTGTAACCTATCCCATACATTGAAATTTGTTCTATAACTACTTGTTAAAATGTACTTTGAAATTTACTGCTTTTTTGTACATATATTATATTTCACAGTAAAAAATATTTTTAAAGAGTCAGCTGGCCATAAATGTGAGGGTTGATTTTTGAGGTCTCAGTAAAATCCCACTGTTGTATATGTCTGTCCTTCTGCCAGTACCCTGATTACCGGGGTTGGTAAAAAGTTTTAAAAGGAGGAAATGTGAGTCGTCCAACTTCATTCGGCTTTTTAAAGATGGTTTAGAGTTATTTGGGGCCCCTTACCCTTCCACATAAGTTTGATAATTGGCTTTTTCATTTCTGCAAACAAGCCTGTCGGAATTTTAGTTGGGATTGCATGGAATATATAAATTGCTTTGGGTAGAACTGACATCTTAATGATATTTAGTCTTCCAATTTTGAACATGAAGTGTTCCTACATTTGTCTAAGTCCCCTTTGATTTCTTTTAACAATGTTTTTATTGTTTCCCATATACAGTCCTTTACATCCTAGGTTAGATTTATTCCTAGGTATTGGACTCTTTTAGTTGATACTGTAAATGGAATTTTTTTCTTCATTTCTTCTTCTGATTGTTCTTTGTTTGTCTATAAAAATGGTACTTAATTTTGGGTGTAGTCTTATACCACATGGTTTTGCTGGATTCATTTATTAGCTCTAAGAGCTCTGTTGTGGAGTTTATAGGGTTTTCTGTATACAGGATGATGTTGTCTACACATAGGTAAAGCTCTTCTTCTTCCTTTCCAAATGGGATACCTTGTATTTCTTTTTCTTGCCTAAGCTCTCTGCAGAAACACCCAGTACAATGTTGAATTAAAGCATCCCTGTCTTGTTTCTAACCTTAGAGGGAAAGCTTTCATTCTTTCCCCATCAAGCCGGATGTTAGCCTTTTAGCATGTTGAGGAATTTCCTTCTACTCCTAGCGTCCAAGTGTTCTTATCAAAAAGGGGTGCTGGACTTTGGCAAATGCACTTTCTGCATCAATTGAGATGATCATGTGCTTTTTTTTTACCTTCATTGTGTTAATGTGGTGTATTACATTAATTGTTTTTCTTATGTTGAACCAACCTTGTATACTAAGAATAAATCCCACTTGATCATGATGTATAATTCTTTTAATATTTCTGTTGGATTCAATTTACTAGCATTATGGTGAAGGACTTCTGCATTTATAGTCATAAGAAATATTGGTCTGCCGTTTTCTTGCCATATCTTTATCAGGCTTTGTTATAAGGGTGATGTTGGCCTCATAGAATGAATTAAGAAATATTCCCTCCTCTGCAGTTTTTGGAAGAATTTGAGCAGAATTGGACTTAAGTCTTCTTGGAATATTTAGTAGAATGTCCCTGTGAAGCCATGTGGTTCTGTGCTTTTCTTTGCTGGGAGTTTCTGGATTACTGATTCATCTCCATACAGCTAATTGGTTTGTTAAGATCTTCTATTTCTTCTTGAGTTAATATAGGTAGTTTGTGTGTTTCTAGGAATATGTCCATTTCATCTAGGTTATTTAATTTTTTGGTTGATGGTTATTCAAAGTATCCTCTCATAATCGTTTTTTTCTTGTAATCACTTCAGAGGGATTGGCGGTAATGTCCCCCTTTTCTGCTTTTCATTATTTGCATCCTCTCTCTTTTTTTCATCAGTCTAGCAAAAGTTTGTCAATTTTATTGATGTTTTCAAAGAACCAACATTTGGTTTTGTTGAGTCTATTTTTTTTTTGTTTTGTTTTCTATTTCATTTCTTTCCACTCTAATCTGTATAATTTCCATCCTTCTGCTTGTTTTAGATTTAGTTTCATCTTTTTTTTCTACTTCTTCCAATTTTGAGGTCAGGTCCCCCATTTGAAGTCTTTTTCTTTTTTAAAGTAAGCATTTAGAGCTATAAATTTCTCTGTCAGCCCTGCTTTCACTGCAACCCATAATTTTTGGTATGTTTATTTTCATTTTCATTTGCCTTGAGCTATTTCTTAATTTTGCTTCTGATTTCCTCTTTAACCCAGTGGTTGTTTAGAAGCATTTTGTTTAATTTCCGCATATTTGAGGATCTTCCATTTCTCCATCTTACTGATTTCCAGCTTAATTCCAGAATGATCGAAGAGTATAACTGTTTGACTTCAATTTTTTTAATTTATTGAAACTTGCTTTGTGACCCAGCATATTGCCGACCCTACAGAATTATCCTTGTACACTCAAGAATAACGTGTATTCTGTGGTTGCTGGGTGCAGTGTTCTACACGTCTGTTAGGCCTAGTTAGCTTACAGTGCCGTTCATGTCTAATATTTCCTGACTGATCTTCTGACTAGATGTTCCATCTACTACTGAAAGCAGTATATTAAAGTCTTCTACTCTTAATGTAGAGCTATCAATTTCTCCCCTCAAATTGGTCAATATTTAGTTCATAAATTTAGGAGCTCTGCTGTTAGGTACATATATATTTATAATTGTTATACCTTCTTGTTGAATTTCTTTTTTATCAGTATACAATGACCCTCTTTATCTCTTATAACACTTTCTGACTTAAATCTATTTTATCTGATATTAGTATAGCTTCCTCAGCTCTATTTGTATCCTTTCACTTTCAGTCTACTTATACTTTGAATATAAGGTGAGACTCTTACAGGTAGCATACTGTTGGGTCATGTTTTTTATCCAATCTGCTAATCTCTGTCTGTCGATTGGAGACATTAAACCATTTACATTTAAAGTCACTACTGAAAACACAAGACTTTCTTCTGCCCTTTTGTTATTTAGCCTTTGTAAGTCTTACACCTTTTTTGTCCTTCAGCTCTTCTGTAAATGCCTACTTTTGTATTTATTTGATGTTTTGTGTTGTACCATACTGAGGATATACTCTTTACTATCTCGGTATGTTTTTCATGTATTTTCATGGGTTACCATGGGGTTAAAATTAAATATATAACAATCATATTTGGTTTGATACCAACTTGATCTCCATAGCATAAATGTATACTTTTCCTATACCACTCTGTCCCCCCACCTTTTGCTTTGTACTTGTTACCACTTATATCTTTTGTCTGTTATACGTCCAAAACCAGAGACTTATCTTTGCTTTCTACACATTTGCATTTTAGCACCTGTATGAAGTAAGAATTGGAGTTAATTACCAAATAATACATTATAGTAATACTGGAATTTCCAGTTACCCAAGTGGTTAACTTTACTGCAGGTCTTTGTTTCTTTGTGCTGTTTTGAACCCCTGAAGAACTCCCTTTAGAATCACTTGTAGGGCAAGGCTAAGGGTGATGAAATCTTTGAGCTTTTGTTTATCTGAGAATGTCTTAATTTCTTTCTCATTTTTTAAAGAAAGTCTAACAAGATATAAATTCTTGGTTGGCAGTTGTTTACTTTCAGCACAAAGTATTTAAACCCACTGTCTTCATGCCTCCAAGGTTTCTGATGAGAACCGGCACTCAGATTGTTTCAGTTATTGTGGTCTTCAATTCTAGTAGCTCTGTTTGGGATTCCCTTGTACAGAGCATAGTGCTTTTGTTTTGCAGTTTTCAGAACTTTCTCCTTCTTTGCATTATACATGTGATCAATATATGAACCGGTGAAATTTTCTTCATATTTATCCCGTTTTACTGTTCTCAGGACTTTTCGTACATGCATATTCATGTTATTTGTTAAGGTTGGAATGGTCTCTGTCATTATTTCTTTGAATTTTCCTTCTGCCCCTTTCTTCTGCTTCAAGGACTCCCCCAATATGTATATTGGTGCACCTGATGGTGTCTGAGAGCTTTCTTAGGCTACTTTTCCTTTTCATTATTCATTTTTGTGTCTACCACTCAGCCTGACTCACTTTGGATGTCTTCTCTTTGAGTTCACTCATCTTCTGCTATAAAGCCCTCCTGAGAATTTTTCATTTCAGTTATTGTGATCTTCAATTTCAGTAGTTCTGTTTGGTTGTTTTTAAACTATCTCTTGACTAAGATTCTCACATTGCTCATTCATTGTTTACCTAGTTTGCGTTAGCTCTTTTTCTGTATTTTCCTTCATTTCAAGCATTTTAAAATCTTTGTTTCCTATGTCCATACTGTAGTCTTCTTTGCTGGTGTTTTCTGGATTTTTACCCTCTTTGTTTCGATGGACCATCATTTCTTGTTTCTTTATTTGTCTTGTACTCTTGTTGCAATACAATATTTTCATATCTTAAAATATTAACTCTGGGATATATTCCTTAAGACATCTGTTTCTTGATTTTATAACCAGCTAGTTGATAAGACAAATTTTCTAGAGCTTCAGTCCTTCTATCAGAAAAGTCTGTCCACAGGGAATTCAGTGTGCAATATTTTCATCTCTCTAAGCCTGTGTCTTGTCCAGAGCTTTTGGTTGTTAGTGGTTCTGGAGTTCCCCTGTTTACAGGCATTTGGTTGTTCCCTCTGTTTCCCAGGAGATAGACATCCCTCTCCTGGGTGTGTGTAGCCAGCAAGCGTTTGCCTGAGACTGTCTACCTGTATAGTTTCTCACACTCCTTTTGTTGTCTCAAGCTGCTTTTACCTAGAGGGCAAATCAGGGGGGAGGAGTCACCTGGAGAGGGCTCTCCCAAGTCGGGTCTTTCCCGGCCAGCAGGGCCAGGGACCCAAGATGAGGCCGTGCCCAGCTCCAAAGGCTCTGGGGAGGTGATCAGGAAGGGCACCAAGGGCTTCCCCGGGCTCCCCAAGGCAGGTGTGCAACCCTGAAGCCCTGGAAGTGCTGGTCTTTGTGCCTCCTCCACTGCAGCTTTAGTCTGGGGCAGGTTGAAAGAGGGGGATCCGAGTCACTGATCAGAAGCCAAGTTCAGTGGTTGGCCAAGCCCCCCCCCTGGTTTCCCGGAAGAGGATGTTTATGTCCCTTTTGTCACCTGTGAGCTAGCCAGGGGTGGACTCCACAGTGGCCTGCCACAAGAGTGGGAGATGGGAACCAGCAGCCGCCACACAAGCTGCTGCATGCAGACAGCAAGTAGCTGTTCTTTACACAATTATCAGCCTCTTCCTCTCACTCTTCCCCTAATGCTGTATAGGGTTGCTCTGTTCGCTCCAGTTTCAAATCAGCTGTTTTAGACCGTTTCCTGCCTGTTTAGTAGCTGCTCCGGTGAAGGACTGAGCCCTGGAGTTCCCTGCTCCACCACACCCCACCAGGGAATCTATTTTTAATATAATTTTGCAATGGATTTGCTATTATGTAATTTAATTTTTTGCATCCATATTCATAAGTAAAATTGGTCCCCAGTTTTCTTTTTTGTGTTCTTTTATTTCAGTTGTGGTGTCAGGGGTATGTAAAGAAGTGTCCTCTGCCTTTTTCTAGTCTTGACAAGCATGTTCCTTAAACCTTGGAAAGAACCAACATGTATAATCATTTAAGGCTGGCAGTTTTGTAGAATAAATCTTTAAATTCACAGTAGCTTTTACGGTTACTGATTTATTCATATAGTCAACTTTTTTGAGTCAATTTTGCAATTTACACTTTTATCGGAAATCAGTTATTTCCACTTAGTTTTTCTAACTAATTGGCTACAAATTGTACATACGTTTATGGTTTATTATTATCTTCTGTATTTGTGATTTTTTTAAAAATCACCATTTTTATTTTTAATGTTCTGAATTGTTTTTCTCTCCTTAGTTTGCCTAGTCGGGTCTATTTTATTTTCCCATTCAAAGACTCAGTTAGCTTTTCTAAATCAAGCATCTAGATTTCTAAATCTAGCATGTTAAGGCTGTGACATTTCTACCGAGTATGGTTTTGTCTGCATCATTTAGATTTTGACAAGTCATATTTTCATTTCAGTTGTACATATAGTCTGTAATTTCTTTTAGGGTGGGCCACGGTGGCTCAGCAGATAAGAGTGCTTGCCTGCCATGCCCGAGGACCCGGGTTCGATTCCCGGTGCCTGCCCATGTAAAAAAAAAAAAAAATCTGTAATTCCTTTTAATTTTGATTTCCTTTTTAACCAAAAAGTTATCTTCAAGGGCTTTCTAATTTTTATGTGCTTAAATTCATTACTTCTTAATGATCTATTTCTAGTTTTACTATATTATGGTCAGAAAATAACTATTCAATCCCAAACAATTCTTTAGATTTTCTTTGAAAAGCAGTACATAGTTTTCTCATACTTCAGGTGATGCTGGGAGCCACCTTTCCCCATCAGGCAGCACAGGGTAAGTGGGCAGGAGAAGCGACCTGCTGACTCCAAGAGCATTCACATGGGGAGACTCTTCGCAGAGCCGGTTACGAGCAGGGACCAGTAAAAAGCCAGCAAGCCTGCCGGAACAGTCACACTGAAGTCGTCCTTTCTCCTCCTTGTGCCCTCCTACTGCACTGAACCAGCAGCGTAAGGGAGAGGAAGTTGGGATGGGGTGCACTGGGAGAAAGAGAACAGGGAGGGAAGAAACAGGAACGAGAGAGCACACCATGCATTTCAGCCCACACCAGGGTGCTTGAGCAAAGGGAAAAGGTTGTGAATGACACACGAATACGAAGCTTTTAAAAGGACAAGACCAAAAGAATTGGAAGAAAAAACTACCACACATCAAGATTTAATATAAAACAACATAGTTCGGCAATGAAATATTGATGCAGAGATACACAACTAAACCAATGGGACAGAACAGAGAGAGAGGGTAGAAACAGACCCTAACCTAGTGGGTGCTTGACTTACGACAGAGGAGACATGGAAGCAAGTACAGTGAGACAACGATGACCCTTTCATCAAACGATCCTGAGACAAGTGGATGTTTACATGATAAAAATGAATCTCAACCCCACCTCAATATAAAAAAACAATTCTAAATGGGATACAGATAAGATACCTCTATAAATCTGAAAGGTAAAGCAATGATATTTCTAGAAGAAAAAGTAACAGAATTTATCCTCCTTCACTTTCAGGTGGACAAAATTCCTTAACATACAAAAAGCACTAACCTTGAAAGAAAAAATAACTGATGTAATTATATTAAAGTAAGAACTGCTGTTTATCCACAGACACCATTAAGAGAATAAAAAGTCAACTCACAGAGTGAGGGACGATAACAAACAATACATAGAAATAGAAAAAGAGATAAAGATAGATAGACAGAGATCTAATAAGGAACTTATAACCAGAATATATAAAGAACTCCTACAAATCCATAAGAAAAAATAAAACCCAATAAAAACTGGGCAAATATTTGAACATGCACTTCAGTAAAGAGAGCATCCAAAGACCAAATATACATGGACACATGTACAGATACTTATGCAGTGGCCCAACTTCATTATTATCAGGACATACAAATTAAGACCACATTAAGATACCACTACATAAGACACCAGAACAGCTAAAATGAAAGAGAGGCAATACCAAAAGTTAGCAAAGATATGAAGCAACTGAAATTCTCAGAGGCTGCTAGTGGAAGAGTAAACTGATATGAACACTGCAAAGTTACTTAGCCTTATTTCCTAAATCTTAGCTGATGCACACTTTGTGATTCAGCATCTCTAACCTCAAGTATAGACGCAACAGAAATTAATTTATGTATTTACCAAAATTCACGCACAAGCATGCCAATAGCTGCACTATTCACAGGCCAACATCTGTCCTTCCCCAGTAGAAAGGGTAAACTGCAGTAGATTCACACAACAGAGCACTACATAGGAATGAGAAGGAGCAAATATCTTTACTGTCCACAAATGATTACATCTTACAAACATAGTTATGAGTGAAAGAAGTCAGAAACAAAAGAATACACACTGTATCATTCCTTTTGAATAAAGCTGAAAAAGTGGAAAATTAATCTACGGTGTTAGAAGTCAAGAAGTTAAAGGTTATCCTTTTGGGATGACAATCGGTCTGAACTGGTTTCTGGGGTGCTGGCAATATTATATTTCTGATTTGGATTCTGGTTACATAGATGTAATCACACTGTGAAAACCCATTCTGTGCACTTCTCTGTGGGTTTGTTCAAACAAAACGAGCAGGACTAAGTCGTAAAATCTGGAATGTGACTGCTTTAATAACGGAAAGTGAAAAATTATGCAATTAGGTTTAGAGGTCATCAGGGAACACGCTCTCAGCACGAAAGGGAATTTCTACAGAATGCAAAGTTAACAGATAGTGGAAAAATTCATTGTTTTTTGCTTATACCATATGACTGCAAAATTTTCAATTATTTCAGTTATATTTTTTAAATTTTTAAATTTCCCTTTTTTTTTTTTTTTTTGGAAACTTCATTCTGACTCAGCTTCATTTGGCCAGAAGAGTTCTTTGAGGAATTTTGACCCAAATATCTATCTAGAGACCACAAAAATATGTTTTACCCTTATGTAAATCTTATCAATTGAATGCATATAGTAGCTAGAATTTTTTCCCTTAGAACTTTGAACACATTGTTCCACTGTCTTCTGGCATCCATTGTTACAGACAAGAAGACAAATGTCAGTTTGAATCTCTCTTTCCTTTTTGAACCTACTTTTATGGTCTAATATTTTGTAAAATGGACTCTTTGTCCTTGGAGCCAGAAATTTCACCACAATACATCTAACTGCCGGTCTTTTCTTCCCCCAGCAGTTTTGTTTAGCACTTCATCTACACTTTCAGCTGAAGAGTCACTTCAACTCAGGGATTTTATTGTTTGTTTGCTTCCCTCTATCTATTTTATTCTCCGTTACTGAACATTTAGGACAAGAATGTTAGATTTCCTAGGTATACCACATGTATATTGCTTCCCTCATTCTTCTCCCTTGGTAGTTTTGTCCTTCTTTCTGAAATAATTACTCTAGATATATTTATAAATCACTGGTTTAGTTTTGAAAAATGTCTGATCATTGTCTCTATTGAGTTATTTATATTTATAAACCTCTTTTTTCTCTACAATTCATCGTAAGTCTCCTAGTAATTTGAAAGTGTAATTGTCCTGCTATAGCCTTTAGTCTATATGTATAACTTCAAAGTAAATCAAATTCTTTATCATCTAAATCTAATTTTCAATACACAAAACACATCAGTAATTCTAGATTTTCATAAATGTAAAATAGCTATTTTGCCTTCCTTTTCTCATCCCTACAAAATAGTTGAATGCTTTTAAAAATTCCAAGCAGCAATATTCTAATTAGGTTGAGTAACTCAAAGGATAGAGTTAATTTTGAATGAATACATTACATTTGCTAGATTGTTCTTTTTCAGTGAAGACTATGCTAATGTCAGGTTTAAAATTGATATCTTTATCTACTTTTGACAAGGACATATGGGAAACTTCCTCCTCAGCTGATTCAATGGACTCTAAAATAGCCACAAATAGAGACACTAGAGCATGTTTTCACAAGTGAAAAAAAGGAAAAGAACAGGATAGAAATCCAAGAATAAATATACTGCAAATGAAAGAACAAGCACAAGAGAAATTGAATAATATGTCCCTCCTTTCTATGTCCTGTCTGAATTTTTATAAAAATCTGCACTAAGGGAGACTTCTATGCTTTCATTCTAAGCATGAGTTCATGACGTGACATGACCACACATTCTCACAGAAGTTGCTATTCTGTACCTTCATATTTCCTGGTCCAGGAACTTTTCTGTGTGTTACCAGACCAGTTGTTTTTTGTTTTTTTTTTTTCTCTAATCCAGCTCATATGAAACCTTGGAAAGCATTAATGCATAAAACTGCTAAACTGACTTGGCCTTCTGTAGCAGGAAAATTGAAAACAATTTCATTTTTTTTACATGGGCAGGTACTGGGAAATGAAGCCGGGTCTCCAGTATGGCAGGTGAGAACTCTGCCTGCTGAGCCACCATGGTCCATGAAAACTGAAAACAATTTGAGGAAAGTCCTCATCAGAACGTGTTCAGGGAATTCTGATCTAAAATATTCAGATTAGACGCCCTCTTCTACCGCACACCCCTGTCCCCACTGTGTGCGGTAGGATGTATCCCAGAGAAACGTCTTAACCTCATCTGCTGTGTAGATGTGAACCCATTGTAAGTGGGACTTTTTGATAAGGTTACTTTAGGTGAGATCTGAACCACCTCCATCCACCAGATGGGACTTAATCCTGTTACTGGAGTTCTTAATGAATGGAGTGAAATTTAGACAGAGAGCGAGCCCTGGAGGGGCCACACGCTGAAATCAATGGACCTGCACACTCTGCCATGTGTCTTGCCACGTGACAGCCAAGGACCAAGGAAGCCGGCAGCAAGCCCCAGCATGCCAGTGTCTGGGGAGAAAGTATCGCCTTGATGACAACTCGATTTTGACTTTCTTTCATCCTCAAAACTGTAAGCTAATAAATTCCCATTGTTTAAACCAACCCATTGCACTACACGTGCTTAAAGAGCCTAGGAAAGTAAAACACCCATTTAGTTTGGTTTTCCCAATTAAGTTTTCTGCCCCCACCCCTCCCCAACTGAGCACCCTGATAAAACCCCTAGTACAGAGGTAAAAACCTAGTAATTAATACACCTACTAATTAGTCATACTAATCAGAGAAGAGAAACTACAAATTTAAATGCTATTCTTTTATCTTGAGAATTTAAAACATTGTATATGATATCCTTGGAGTAATTCACCAAAAAATATTACTTAGGAAATTGGAAGGGGTGGAGCGCTCTTTCTCAGGAGGTCATGATGAAGTTAATGGAAGCAATCATAATAATATTAATAATGTACATCTTTTTAAATGAATGGTAATATTGTTCTCGCAGGCAGGCTAATGGATATATGCCTCCAGTTGAGGTAATAACATTTCACCACCAGCCATAGATAGAGACAATCTTTTGCAAGGTCATGTGACACAGCTAAATATGCAGCCTGTGTCATGGGATATGGTGGTGGTGTATCATGGGATATGGTGGTGGTTTTCAAACTGTCTTTTTCAGAATCTCTCAGGCTAGGGAGGGGCACATTCAAAGAGATCAATATCCTCTCTTTTCACTTGTGCATACCATACGCACTTACCAACTTGTCTGTTAATAGAATGTGTCAGTCTGTGCGTATGTGTGTATTATGTCCAGTAGCATCTTCTGGGGTCACATCTGTGAATATGACACAAAATAGTCCCTGCCCTCAGGGGGCTCAATCTAGTCAGGAATACAACCACACAAATATAAATAAAATTAATCAATAGTACTATCAAAGATAAGCCTAGAGTGCTATGAAGCATATATCAAGAAATCTTTGATTACTTTTACCCATCTTATGAGTTTTCTTATAAGAGTTTAGCTGAATAAAGAGTTTAACTATTCTCAAACCACCAAAATAGTGTAAGATATCTTGGCACTTCTGGGGTCTATTACCAGATTTAAGCTCTGATGCTTTATTTTATTGTGACACTCTGATTCAAGAGAACCAAACGTTCAATCACTAAAGTACATTATGTACTTCCTGTGAGCCAGACAGTGTTAGATGTGTTGGCTAAAAAGAAGCAATTCCTTAAAAAATATTTCAAAATATTTTACTGGGTGTCTAATATGCTAGGCACTGGGAATTAATGTTTCCATGCAAGAATTAGTTTCCACCATTTATCAGAAAATGTGTATGTATTTCCAAATCGTGAATCCCAAGAAAAATCAGTCAAGAAACAGGGAAAGCCAGGAAAAGTATTATAATTCTTCTGTGAAAATTAAAGCTAACAGAGCAGTAATACAAGTTCAAAGAGACCTACTGATGTCAAACTGAAAGCAAGAACAGGACGTGCCATTGGATGGAGTGGAAGGTTAAGGTCAACCTTTCCAAGAAGGTGGGCACACAGAGGAGAGAGGCGGTCACAATTTAATCAGTCTCATTCGTAGCTGTTGCCAAGTTATAAATGTGTCCATGGCCCCGTGTGCTACTAACGGTGATCAACATGATGGTTGGCCAGGCATTGGTGTCTGGTTGCTGGGTTAAGCAAGCACCCGTCTGATTACTACTATGAGGATATTTTGTGGATTTAAACCATTAGGAAGTTGATTGTATCTCCATCTGATGACATCTACAATCAACTGAGAAGATTGCCTTAAACAACGAGAGAAGCCTTATCCAATCAGTTGAAGGCCTTCAAAAGAGAAGTGATGATTTCGACATTCAGAAGAATTTCCATCTCTACTTCTGCCAGCCAGCTTCTCCTGGGGAACTCATCGAAAACCTTCATCGGAGTTCTTAGCTTACAGCCTGCCCCATCCTACTAAATTTGGATTTGCCTATCCTCACAGTCATGTGAGTCAATTCCTATAATAAATCTCATAATATTTACATTTTATATATAATCCTGTTGGTTCTGTTTCCTTGAAGAACTCTGACCCACACAATCACTATTACAAATAAGATAAATATTACTAGCTTATGTGCATAATATATTTTATGCAATCCTATGAGTGGTGTTCCAAGAAATAAGTTTTGGAAACAAAATAAGTCCTTATATTGACATTTTTGATATGTGATTCTGTGCAGTGCTGTTAGCTTTGCTAAGAGATCTGAATGTTATGTAATTTGAATACCACCCAGTAACATTCATTTGATGTCTTATAGCGTTTGAGCATTCACTATAGCTACGTTCTCTGTAAATTCTTCCAAATTTACTATTTCTTATATATAAAAATTTCAAGGAGTATGGCATATAAAGGATGTTAGAAATATTTTAAGAACAGCAATATTTTAAGAACAGCTTATGATCACACAAATTCCCAAGAATTCCTAGGAATTATGAATTTCCATTCCTTAATTCCAAAATTTAGTATTTATTGGGAATTTGGAAATACTACTTGGGATAAAAAGTTGAGTAAGAGTTTCCCTGTCTCTACAAACTTCAGAGCTAGGAGAGAGAAGTAAACATGGAACCAAAGAAAGTTGCACAGGTGTTAGGACAAAATTCTATCTGGAGTAGAGTGAAGAGGCGAAGACAAAAGACACAGACCAGGCGGAGGTCTGGAGGACACTTCTAATGGAGGAGACAAGCTCGCACTTGTCCTGAAAGATAAAAACTATTTTCCAGGGGGATCACAGGGAGGTCTGAGGTTGCTGACAGGAAATACAGAGGGAAGACTGTGGAGAGGGCTGGTCATACAACGTCACAGCTGCCCAGCTGAACAGAGTTTAAGGAGGGAGGTGGGGAGTCGGATGAGAGGTGGATGGAAAAACAGAGGTGGTCAGCTCATGGACAGTCTCCTAATGAACCAAAAGGGCGCTCAGGAATCTTAAGCAGCAGACTGACATGATCAGATTCATATTTCAGAAACATCCCCCTGAAGGATGCAGGGAAGGTGGTTTCCGAGTGTGTTAGAGAAGAGATCAGTAGCACAATTCGACTGCTGCAAACACCAGACACACTCCAAACAACGGAACTTTGCATACGCTAAAGGCTCACGACATCCAACCACTGGGGAGTGGAAACCTGCAAGAGGAGCTGGGGACGGAACTGGATAGTAAGCAGAAAGGGTAAAATAACAACAAATTCGATTTTAAGAGAGATGGAGATGATGCTGCTGATGATACCATGAACTGAAAAGTATGAGAAACTCAACTCTCTGCGGCTAATGTTCCTTCAAAAAAAAAAAAAGATAGCTGTATCTTTCCTATTCTTTTCACAGAATCACTTGAAATAAAAAAAGAAAATCAATGTTGAAAAAAATCATTTGTATAGTCTATCAGTAATAAGAGCAAGTCTTAAAAATGAGAAACTGGAGCAGGCCATGGTGGCTCAGTGGCAGATTTCTCGCCTGCCATGCCGGAGACCCGGGTTCAATTTCTGGTGCCTGCCCATGCAAATAAAAAAACAAAAACAAAAAAACAAATGAGAAACTGGTCACCTGCTCACTGACCCCCCTTAAAGACGCTATAGAAACCTCATTCACTCCTTCCAAATCCCCAAAGGTCACCCCAAAGTTAGAAAAATGATAGAATTGAGAGAACTGCTTTTAATTGTTCAATAAACAGTTTCAATTGTAACTAATTGTCTTTATTGCTATTTTTCTTTCAGATTATATTTGGGGACAGCTATTCATTAGAGGGAAATCTATGAGTCATAATTGGTTTTTCACAAGGCTGAAAGTTCTTATGCTTCCTTCCCCCCCCACCACTTGCTGTTAATAGTGTTATATAGATTTTGTAAACAATTAAATCTGTTCAAATGCAAACAATTTTGTTTAATCACGGACAATAAAAGAGTTCACATTGCTTTTTTGTTTTTCATGATCTGCCCCTGCTCCCTTTAAAATCATACTAATATATCCTATTCTGCATTCCAAAGCTGTTACACATTAGCGACTCTTCTTTCAAAATTCTTTTGACATGCTACTGGAACAGCTCCAAAAAAAAAAGTTAACACTTTTGGGGAATTTTACTCCCTTTTTAGTAGCCAAATGTAAGTGGGTAGGGGTGGAATCAGAGATTAAAATAAATGCACTATTCATTTTTAACAAGGGCAGATTTTCTCTCATCTTTCATTGGAATAGCTCTCTAAAACTGATTTTACTATTGAGACAATTCTGAAGTGGTATTTTATAAATTAATTTTACAAATAAGGAGGCTAAAAAGATTTTCCGCCCATCATCAATGCACAAAATTGTGCAAGTGACAATCTTCATACACAATATGCTTCCAATGAGCGTGCCCTTATGCACACAAAAGGAAATGAAGCATTTCCAGATTGCATTTGCAAAAGGATTTATTTTTTAAAAAACAAAAGCACAGGGGAAGTTACAGAGTGGAAAAACATGAAAGGCAAATTCAGCACTGGATTTTGTAAGGGCAACATATAAGGAGGACATCTGTGTTATTTTCATAATATCAACAATTTTCAAAAGCACAAAGGTAGACTTAAGATGGATAAAGAACCCAGCTGCTATGCTGTGAAACATTTTAAATTTTGTACCTGTAAAATTTAACCGGGCAAGGATGCTGTAATTCTTGCACGGCAAATACATACTAAAAATGATCTTCCATCGTGTGTGTGTGTGCATGTGTGCTTGTGCGTTGTTGTATCAATAAAAATTTTTTTAAGGGGCTCCCATTGTGTGTGATGCTGAATGGAGTCCAGCTTTTGCAAATGTCTTGCTTAATCAGCTAAATATTATTAATGCCATTCAGTTTTCAAAGATACTAAATGCTGTTCAAGTTTAGAAAAATGCTAGACTCTTTAACATAAAATACATATTATTCTCATGGACTGCTTTCATTTTCCCACAGCATCAAACGGTACAATCCATTCTTTCTCTCTTTCACCATACCCCCAGAAATTTTGACTGCAAGCAATAGGTATGAAAATATAGAATCCAAGTAGGGGAGAAAAGGAGTAAAAAAGAAAGTGTAAAGGTTGAGAAGATGACTTGAAGAAACAAAAGTAGGACTCATCTCCCTTGAGTTCAGTTACCAACTCTTAACAAATGTCTTCAGAGAACTCACCCTGTACTCCAGGACCAGATGGAAAAAACAGAATGTCACAGAATTCTCAGCCCAAGACCCACATGTCCCGAGGAACTAAACTGAACCTTCAATCTCCCAGTCCCGCACGCTTTCTGAAAACAGCTTACAAGTAACTTCAAGATCAACACAGGACAGCACACTTCCTGCAGACAGTAAGTTCATCTGTGTGGGCTGGCCTCCAGGGGCTGGTTTGTTACCTTGTGTGCTGGTTTGAAAGGAAGTATGCCCCCTAGAAAAGCCATGTTTTAATCAAAATCCCATTTCATAAAGGCGGAGTAGTCCCTATTCAATACTGTATGTTTGAAATCATACAATATTGTATGTTTGAAACTGTAATCAGATCATCTCCCTGCATGATGTGATTTAGTCAAGAGTGGTGGTTAAACTGGATTAGGTGACGACAGGTCTCCACCCATTTGGGTGGGTCTTGATTGGTTTATTGAAGTCCTATAAAAGAGGAAACGTTTTGGAGAATGGGAGAGTCAGAGAAAGCAGAGAATGCTGCAGTACCATGAAGCAGAGTCCACGAGCCAGTAACCTTTGGAGATGAAGAAGGAAAATGTCTCCCGGGGAGCGTCATGAAACAGGAAGCCAGGAGAGAAAGCTAGCAGATGACACTGTGTTTGCCATGTGCCCTTCCAGCTGTGAGAGAAAACCTGACTGTGTTCTCCGTGTGCCTTCCCACTTAGAGAAACCCAGAACTTCATCAGCCTTCTTGAACCAAGGTATCTTTCCCTGGATACCTTAGGTTGGACATTTCTACAGACTTGCTTTAATTGGGACATTTTCTTGGCCTTAGAACTGTAAACTAGCAACTTATTAAATTCCCCTTTTTAAAAGCCATTCCATTTCTGATATATTGCGTTCTGGCAGCTAGCAAACCAGAACACTTTGCATACTTTTTCTTCTTGCTGCTTTCTATGCGGTTGCCTCTCAGATTTCCATCACAATACTTGACCTCTCTTCAAAGTTCAATCACGCATTTCCAGGCCCACTGAAACCCTGGGCACCAATAACTCAGCCTCCCCCCAAAACAAACCTGTCTCCCCCTAAAACAGAAACACCATCCAACACCTTCCTCCCAATTCTTAGCTTGAAAATTCAAAGTGATCATTGATTCTTCCCTCTTTACCCTCCATCATATCACAGTATTATCAAATTGTATAACATCTGATAGTAAAAAGTGTACCAAAAGCATGGCCCCTCTTTTGTACTTCCACTGTAATGCATCCCAAAGTTTGGCTTCCCAA
This sequence comes from Tamandua tetradactyla, assembly GCF_023851605.1. Lineage (NCBI taxonomy): Eukaryota > Metazoa > Chordata > Mammalia > Pilosa > Myrmecophagidae > Tamandua > Tamandua tetradactyla. The sequence continues at coordinate 169,716,197 of NC_135333.1, forward strand.
GACCTCACACTTAAATTACTGTGAAAGTCACTGGTCTTACCAACAAGTCTTCCCCAATCCATTCTACCCCCTGCTATCACATTAGTTTTCCCACAGCGCAACTGTGATCCTGCCACTCCTCTGCTCACAAACCTTCAGGGGGTTCACACTGATTATCGAAAATATTTTAAATCCTCTGATGCTTCATGATCTGACCTCAATCTGCCCTTCTAAACTGATCTCCTTCACAGGCTCCAGGCTCAAATCACTGGCCCACGTATGGTCGTGGGAAACATACCTGAGCTTTCAGGCCTTGTGTCTCATGTTCACATCGTTTCCTCCACCAAGCCTCCCTCCTTGCTTATTCTGGTACAGACCGTGTACTGGACGGGGAGATAAGATGAATGACAGACAGACTCCAAGCTCCTTGGAGGAAGAAGGAGCATGGACTGCGGAGATAAATATAACTTAGAGTGTGCCATTATTGGCTGTGTGACTTTGGGCAAGTCCTTAAGCTGTAAAGACCAGCATCTACTGTGGAAGGGCATCAGGAGATACCAATGATGTATTTCGAAGCCTGACCCAGTGTCTTGCCTAGAGGATAGGCTCCCGCCTTCGTTGCTGTCCTTACAGTTCCCCAAAGCTGGATGCCCCAAGGACACTAAATCTGGCTCTCACCTGACGAGGTCCTGAGCCACTACAGACAGCTGAGCAACTGTAGGTGTCCCCCAGGCCTTTTCACCAAATTTGGAATTTAACAGGGACAAAACTGATGCAAAGCCCACAGCTGGTGCCTCATGACCCTTTGCCTAGCGATCTCTCCACTCTCCCACACCATCCCTTTGTGCCCCCGATTGTTTCAGGCAAGAAGCGTTGGTGTTAATAAGCGGGTGGACTGTGGGAGCAACTGGCCTGCTCACTGAACTAGCCAGCTAGGAGTGCTGGGGGCCCGGGGAGGCTAATAGCATGGTTCTCCCTTCTAACCTGTGTTCTTTAAACAGTGTTCAAAATTTACTTCATGGTAGAAGGAAAGGGCCCACCTAAAATCTTTTTCTACCCCCAAGAGACCGTCTACTCCAGTGGGAAAGGGACAAATTTACGTTTTGCCACTTTATGTTGAAAATGGAAAACTCCTTACAATTAACCAGGCCAGTTTCTCGTCTACTCTAGTGACATTTTAACATCCTCTGTAGACTGGTCTCCTGGATTTCTACATCCCTTAATTCACGTTCATGCACAGAAAATGAACTTAGAGCAAAAACTGGGTTATTTCTACAGTGTTTTAAATAAATCCAACAGTCTTTGTCAAATCCCAGAAGCAATCAATACCACAACATCCTGGACAGAGCAGAAAAGAATAACTGGGAAATCCTGGCATTTATGAATGCTAAGAAGCCAAGTAAAAACTGCAAGTTGTGATTTTTTGGAAATTTGCTTCCGTGTAACAGTACCTCTGAAAGAAAGTAAGAAGCAGAAGAAAAGAATTAGTCAATAGAAGCTGGAGAAATGAGGCAGAAGCTAACTTAGAAACCATTCAAAAACTAAGTCTTTTTTGGTCTTTATTAGGCTCCATATTAATTTTTTCAATTAGAACTATACCTCAATTTGGACTGCATGGTAAATATCTCCAGGGATTTGGCTTCCCAGCAGCACCCATTTCTCCCTTCTGTAGGTGACAGCACCCTTAGTTCATTTTGGAGAACTCCCTCTTCCCTTTTGCATGTAGTCTTGGTGGAACTATAAGTCAACAAACCTGCACTCCTCTAATCAGGGATGAGTAATAATTCAAGACTCTCCCCGAAATATAACTCTAGAGTGGAGAGTCATCAGAATGGAAAGGGAACATTATAGAACTAGTACTCTGCAAATATCAGTAAGAAGATCCCTCTGTGTAGACACACCTCTGGCTGCCCTGAGTCCTTACCATGATTGTGTGAACTGCCCAATAAGTACCCCACTAAAATAGCGCTTTCCTGCTCCTGCAGCTGGAGTTGGTTTCTATTGTTGGCAATGCAAGATCCCTGGAAGGAAACCAAAGTCATTTTGCCTGCATGCAAGGGCTTCTTTCAAACAAAACTGCTTGCAAGAGAATAGTTTTCCATGGGTCCATCACAGAAGCACCTAGCATGCGAATGCTCATTAAGTACAGAGAACTTGGAGGGTGTATTTATTTTTTGTTTGCCTCCTCTTAATTCTAGTGGCACTCACTTTGTTCCCAGGACTTACTGTTTAAAAGTCCTTTGCACCAATTTGTTTGTGCATTTGCTGTCCCAAGTGCTTAAGTAATTTGACTTAAATGTAGAATTGTTTTCTGCTCCTTAGTATTTTCAACACCACCGTCCATTATTCCAATATCTTTTCCAAAACATAAAATATTGTGTCAAGAGTAATTTGTTCAAAATTTTAAACATACAATGCCAATATGTATTCCCTCAGTTCACGTCTATGAAATAAATTACCATAAAAATGTCAGAATGTGTAATTTAGACTATACAATTTAACAGAAGTTTAGAAATCTGAAAAATGTAGGGATAATCTATTCTAAGTCCATCATTTTACAGATAAGGAAATTATGTACTTCTTTAGGCTATTTTCATTGACTTCCAGAACCACCACTGATTCTTTTTTTTTTTTATTTGTTCCATCATTGCAACATATCCCAAGGAGGAAGACGTCAGTGCACGTAGTCAGTAATCCTTCCTGAACAAGAGAGATGAAATAACCTGACACTGCTAGTTATGTCGGTGGTACCATAATAACTCAGAAATTTAAAGGCCAATCCTTCTACTCACCTAGGCCACTACAAAGAGCAAATGGAAGCAACACGTGAGCTACTAAATGCTAAAAGAACCACGATGTTTTAATAGTATCTGCCCCTTCCCTCTCTCTTCCCAGCCAGCCCCCGAGTCCAAGCCACCTTCACGTCACATCAGAGTCTAACACAAAATAACGGAGTGCCCTACCTCCACTCCTGACCCATACCAACCTGTCCTGGAGACAACCTTTTGCACTGATCTTCCAATTATTCCAAACTCTTAAGAAAGAAATATAGTCAAGATTACACCCACTATTTCAGAGAATTAAAAACTAGGTAACACTTCTCCACTTGCTTTTAGAGGTCAAGGTGGCCTTTATAGCAAAACCTCACAAAGGCATTGCAAGAAGGGAAAAGCAAAGGCTCATCCTACTTATGAATGTTTAATATATTTATAAACACTCTCAGCTGCATACTAATGGAACATTAATCTTTACTAAACTGAAAAGACATGGCTGAGATCAAGGGAAATCTCTGATTTCATCAACCATAAACAAAGCTTTACTTCCAACAGTACTGGCATTTGAGTACACTGCGATTGCAGTTCTCGGGGAATATTTGGAATGCAAGAAGTCAGGACATTTGCTACCCCAGATGGAAGTGCTCTCAAGTGCTGGCCCCAAATTTAGGAGTTGTAGAGCTGGACAAAATGCTTATTGCTCATGGAGCTTCTCAGTAAAATGGAAAAAAAATAAAACTTACATTCCAAGGTTAGTCTTAGGCTAAAATATAAATAAAGCACTTGACACATGCCTGGAACATAGCAAGTATTTCACATGTGTCTACTTTCAACACATAGTAAGTACTTGGCAAGAGTTAGAACCATTCCTGCCTCTCACATTTCCTTAGATCAACCTATAACCAAAACCACTTAGCCACGCTTGTCGCTGAAGCAGAGGTAGATACAGAGATACAGACAGAAAAAGAAATGATAAATGAAAGCCTTAAAGTTGGATAATGTCAATGAGCATTTTGGAAATTGAACATACAACCAGGTGAATGAGAAACCACTGTCAGAGGCTGAAAATCCTTCCGAAGATACCCAGTCTTTGAGAAAGCTACTTTCATTCAGTTCCTTGGAGAACTGCAACTTCTAGCCAGAGATGAATGAACTCAGTGACGTTTGGGGTTTGGTTAAACAGTTTAAACTGCATTTCAAAATGTTGGATTTGGTGAACTCTAAAATAAATTTTGTCAAGTCTTTAAATTTTTTATTTGCATGTATTCAAGAAAAAGCCAGCTTGTAGTTCTGAATCATTTAGATTTGCCTCATTAAAATGTATAGTGCTCCACTAAGCTATAAAAAATCTGCCCCAAATCATTGACAGTTTAACTCAGAAAAAAATGCCTCATGTAAACCAACAGCTCTCGTACACTAAGCTGCTGAGATTTACAAGAAGAGATGAACTTAGAAAGGGCTCGGGAAAGAGACAGATTTTGAAGAGGTAATTAAAGGGATGGAATAGCACTGAAGACACAGGAAATGGAAAACCTTTCCATGGTTGCCTAAGGAGGTGATATTACATAATAATCCGACAAGGGTCACATGCAAATATCAGCTACGGGATTCTGACTTAAAAGATATTCTGATATTCTTCTAAAATGTCTGGAAAAACAACTGGATCTTCAGGGGCCTCCATAAATTACCATCAGGATAAATTTATCTGATAAAGTATTATGAATAAGACTCCACATGCAAGTCTCCTTAACAAGCACTAGGACACAAAGCTGCTCAGAATGGACATGTCTTGCCCTCAGGGAGTTTATACCTCTAGGGGAGACAGACAGAAAAGAGTGAAGAAACAAAACAATCACAAAGTACAGTAAGACCCAGGATGGATGGAGATGCAGGCTGTGGTCTTCTTAAAGATGAACTTAAAGGTGTGACTTTAGAGCCATTGAGAAAGAAGAACCACAGATTTTCAAATTCTTATGGACTATGGAGTTAATCAAGTCCAGTTTCCCAGGAGGCAACTGAGCAACCGATAAGTCAAGTGTTTGGATCAAGGTGAGTGGCAAAGAGAGAAGCAAAGCAAGACTTGATCACCGGTTCCTAGCTCCCTACCTTACAACCACTCCTTCCGTCAGCTTCTATTAAACAGCTTCTATGGTTAGGCACCACGCTAAGTGCTGCAGGGGAGACAAAAACTAAAAATACCCCTCCCAGCCACTCAAAGGGCATACAGTCCTGGAAGAGAAGACAGCAGGCAAACAACAAGCCCCTAAAGATAAATGATAGGACAGAAATTTGCGCCCAGTTCCGTGGCTGCGGGAAGAGAAGAACCTAACTCTGCTAAGGAGATCACGGATGGCTTCACTTCAGCCAAAGCATGTAAAATGCATAATATCTTCCCAGGAAGACTAAAGAAGACCATTTCAGAAAAAGGAAACAGAATGTGCCAAGAATTGTCAGTGTGAAAAAAACACTGTATGTCTAAGAAATTGCAAGCATAAAAACTATAAAAGTTGCTCTACTTCGGGGCTTTCATTTTCTTAATTTTTTAATGAAATAGTGCTAAAAGACTCGAAACACAGCAATCCTAGGGCATCCCTCTCCTGGCCATATGCCCCCCCACCCAGGCTCTCTGACTCCAGAATGCAACCATCTTAAACATTTAGCTGCTGCCTCTGGCATTTACTGTCACACTGTTAAATTGTATGTCTATGCTGATAAATCATGTTTAGGCTGATATATCGGTATCGTATTTGGTATGAGGGATTTAGCTTTTTACCCACTTCACCTCCACCCATCCCAGCCTCCCAATATAGTTAAAATATAATTTGGGGCTAAATCCATAATTGTTGCTCTTGTCATAATGACTACGTAAGTACTTGTCACTGATGAGTTAAGTATTATGTTCTGATGATATTTCCTTTCTGTAATACTTATTTTAAGTTAATTTGCATGAACTTTATTATTCTTTTTAAAACTCTGCTTAAATCTTCCCCCACATTCCAACAACTCTAAAGATATTTCTAAATATAGCCTTTCTTTCTCTTTTTTAAATTTTTGCATGCTATAAGGTGGGGTCACATTTCATTTAAATATAGCCTTTCTTAAAGTCAAACCACTCAGATATTTTTCCCTGTGCTTATGCCCGCTGGAAAACTTCCCTTGATCAGATCTGTACTGGCCCTCTTGCCTCTCCTGGGAATTTCTTAGCCTCTCCTCTGTGTCAGAGCCCTGGGTTCCTGGGTGCCAGGCCTTCCTGTTTCTTGGTTTACATGCCCACCTGGTAAGGCCACCTTCTATCAGCTCCTCAGAAAGGTTGCCTGAAAGTAAGATAGTTTAATATTTTGCATGTCTCCTATCAGACACACTGGACCAACATTTAACAGAATATAAAATTCAAGGTTGGAACTTACTTTTCTTCAGCTTCTAACACGGCTTTTCAAGCAATACTGCCATTCTCACTCCTGACCTTCATATGTGGTATTTTGTGATACTTCCTCTGGAAGTATATAAGTTAGCACTGTGCTTAGCTGTAGGTAAAAGAAGATCTATATATAGTAGCTTAGCCAAATAAGGAATTTCTTCCCCTTAATGTAACAAGAAATCCAGAGATGCGTCGTTGCTGGCATTGATTTAGCGGTTCAACACGTTAGAGCTGAGAAATCTGTGATTCTCACAGTCACAAAATGACTCCAGCAGCACCAACCATCTTATTCACATTCCAGGCAGGAAAAGGAAAGAGGAGAAAGAGGTGGAGCTTATACAAAAAAAAAGGCTTTGTCAGAAATGATCCTGCAGACTTCTGGCTAGAACTTTACCATACTTAGCCATACTTAGCTGCAACAGAGTTTGGAAAAGCAGGTTTTATCTTTCTAACCTCCGAAATAAAGAAAAAAGAGGATAAAGATATGGGAATGGATTGAATGAGCCAACCTAAAGTACAAAGTTACGGTACAATGTGCCTTGGTGTGTCTTTTTTTTTTAATCTCTTATGCTAAGTCCTTTCAAGCTTGAAACTTAGGTTCTCAATCCTGACTATTTTTCTTTTTCAGTTATTGGATAATTTCTTCCCTTCGTTTTTTCTTTCTCTTGGGAACTTGGAAAGTCAGATGTTGGACTTTTAACATTGATTGTCTATTTTTTCTTTTATCTCCTATTGTGTTATCTTTCAGTTCTATTTTCTGGAAGAATTCCTCAGCTGCATTTAACCATTCTATTGAATATTTGATTACCTAGAGCTTTTTCTTATTCTATTATCATAGTATTACATTATTATTTGATAGAAGCAAAACATACCCATCTTTTTTGAAGATATTGATTTTATTTTCTTGAATTTTTCTTCTTTTCCCAAAGAGTCTCTCTTTTGAGGTTTTATCTGCTTATTTCTGAGTGTGTGTTGGTGTTTTGTTTTGTTTTGTTTTTCCTGTTGGGAACTTTCCCCATTGATTGGTGGTAAGTGAGTCTATATTCACATAAAAAAAAAATGAGGTACTAAAAAGGTGATTGGAAGCTGTGTGCATGTGGACAAAGCCTGATGAGAGCTAAGCTTCAATGTCAGACAATCAGGAAGGAGATTTTCTCATCAGGGAACCGCACACATCAGTACCGGGACATTTAGCTGGAGTATGTAAATTCTTCACAGACACAGAGATCCTCTAATCTCCTGTTTTGGGAGGTGTGAGGACAGGGAGAGGCTATAGGTCTGATTGCTGACACTATAGTGCTAGGCTTAAGAAAGGAGACAAAAGTCTCACTATTTGATATTCAGACTTTACTTAATTCCCTCTACTCCTGCCTCTCCTCTACAGTCTCTCAGGTTCAGTTCTTCATAGATTCTGTCTTCCAAATGCCACAGAGATGGGGGAGTGCCAGGTGGAGGTGAGAGTCAGGAAATAAAATTAATTTGAAACAGTCCTCCCGTTTGTATTCCACCCGCCCATCCCACACAATCTCACCCCACCTTCTATAATGCCTACTGCCTCTTATTTCTGAGACTTTTCATATTCTTCTGGATGAATCAGTGTGCTTATCATCACCACACTCCTCTACCAATGGGTAGATTAAATGTTAAATTATCACAATTCTTCCATCAGCTTTCCATCTTTCTATTCTATGAAGGAAGGTCAGATATATCATCTAGTTTCACTGCAGAGAGAATCTGTGTTTCTGTATCTGGTTTTACTTGTTGTTTTCAAGTAATGTCTGATAAAGGACAAACTTTTTCTGCCATTTTGAAACAAGAAAGTCTCTAATTATGTATTTAAAAGTTAAGAACTTTCATAGGTACAAACAAACTCTACTCCTTAGCAAAACGTTACCAGCTGATAACAGAAAGTATCATTGCTCAGGCATCATCTTTGAGAATGTCCAGTATGCCATTGGTTATCCACATTCAGTAACATGGTGTAGCAGCTGAGAGCATGGGCTCTGGGTTCAGACCACCTCGATTTGAATCCTGTCGCTACCACTTCCTAGCAGTGTGCTCTTGGACAAATTCTCTTTACATCAATCGCTTATCTTCAAAATGTAGACTGGTGGTGAGATTAAGTGAACAAAGTGCCTGGCACATAAATAATCAATAAATATTAGCTGTTACTTTTAACTCCAACGGATCCAGTTTTCCAAAGCGGTAAGAGTGGTAGAGGCACTGTTCTAAGTGCTTTAGAGGCATTAAGTTATTGAAAACAACACAATGCGGTATGTATCATTACCATGCTAATTTTTTTTACATATAAAATTGATGCACAAATAGGGAAAATAATTTTCTCAAGGTCACACAGCCAAAGGTAGATAAATGGGATTCAATTCAGTGTGGCTCAGCGTCTTTGGCCTCTGATGTCCAGCACTACACCAGACTGCCCAAGGACACCAGCATTCAAATCTGAGACCACAGGTTTTCTTTAGTTCTGTTATGGAATATGATTTAAGTTATGATTGGCATCATAGGAAAGACAGGAAAACAAAGAAATATTCCAAAATGACACTTTAAGATTTGAACCAAATTATTTCTTCATTCAATTGCCTTTCATGTAAATGTATAAAACGTGTCAGGAAGAAATATACTGGCCAAGAATTACAGTCATCAACACAGAATGGTTGTATGCATCTTAGATCCATTTCCATGAGTAAAGAGCCCCAAAAAGAAAAATATCATGCGGTTTTTAAGCCTCTTGCTCCCAAATCTTTCACTGTCATTATATCCTTTTTCATATGGAAATGCGTTTTCTGTCTTCATTGAGCGAGTTGAAAACTCACTTCCTCTGCCAACAACTCCATCAAGACAGAAGTTCTTAATTAACAAATTAACTAAGTTCTTAATTAACTAATTAATCAGTCAAGTGAAAGCTAAACCTACACAGAATACATAGTTTGGTAGATGGTTTTCCTCCACTGAACCCATTAGTCAGAATTTGACAATAAGCATCTTTAGGTTCGGATTCTAGGTAAAATGAGATCAGCACACTCCACTCGGTCTCGATGAACGCATCTATAAAATGTGGACAAAATGCAAAGAACAGTTGCTTGAAGGCTCTGAAAATTAAATAATACCAAGTAGACTGCAGAATGTGACCAGAGTTCAAAATATCATTGTGCATGATCTGTCAGGGAGTTCCTGTTTTACCTTTGATATTCCCCAGCCTGAACTGAAGGCACACCAAAACCTGGAAGTAGACACCAGAGTACAAACAAATTCCAGAGAAGCCTGCACCTCTATTTCCGCCTCAACAATCAGGAAAGGGGATTTCTAACACTCAAAGAGCATGGGTGAAATCCTTGGTTTTTCTTTAATTTGATCTCTTTTTATGCTTCAGTCCACAGGTAATGTCAGGGCAGTACAGCGGCAGCAAGTGTTAGCAAGGGGAACTCACAGAAGTCTAAAATTTGGAGGGAGGAGAGATATCCTTTCCTATCAAAGAAGTTGTGGTCCCAAGAAGAAGAGAAAAACTCTGCTGCTTTTCATCATTCTCTGTCCACTAACCTCTTTGTTGAACATGGGTGTAGCCTTGGGACAATGCGTGGCAGAACAGGGTAACTAATGTCTCAGCTTTCTGGCCAGAAGACAAAGGGAAGCCCAAGGCCTCAAAAAGTGCTGGAGATATTGCAGAAAGGAAGAAGCTTGTGATATGAGGTCCTCTCTGAGCTGGATATGCACGGACATAAACTAAAAGTACAAAAAAGATTTGAGAACGGAACTAAATTATAGACCAGTGCCCAGATCTCAGATTGGTCATTGGGCTGGGAACACATGAAAAAGACAAAAATAGCACTGAAAAGGCTTTGAAAGTGACATTGGCATTGAAGTCATAAACCACATAAAGACTGGTCAGAACTTGATATATGAACCCAACAAACTCTGTGCTAAAGCAAAAACATTACTGTTCTCCAGAGGACATAAGACCTAGAGTTTAATGACATCATATTCAAAAGGTCAGGATACAATAAGAAAATTATTCAGCATTACAAAGAACCATTAAAAAAAATCTCATCTTGCACAGAAAAAGAAAATTCACAGACCAACAATGCAAGCATGACACAAATGTTAGAATTAACTGACAAGGATAAAGCACTCGACATGAACGGAAAGATGGAAAGTCTCAGAAAAGAAACAGAAGATATAAAGAACCAAATGGAAAATTTAGAACCAAAAAAAAAAAATAAATGCAATAACCAAAACTTTAAAACCCAATTAACTCCACAGCAGAATGAAGATGGCAGAGGGAAGTATCAGTAAACTTGAGTACAGATCAACATAAACTATTCAATCTGAGTAAGAGAAAGAGAAAAAAAAGATTAAAATATAAACAGAGTCTCAAGATCTCCAGTACAATATGAAGCAGTCTAGGTTCATTTCCCGGAACATGCACCCCCCCCCAAAAAATAAATAAATAAATATTAAGCAGTCTAATATTCACGTCATTGCAGAAGGAGAAAAGAAATGGTATAATGGATTTTTTTTTAAATTTAAGTAATGGCTGAATATGCTTGCACAATTAAACAAAAAGGAAGGGAATGAGGAAGTAGGGGAGGGAGAGATGAAGGGAGAAAGAAAGGGCGACTAAAGAGATAATGGCAATAGAATGCAATACCTGATACTGGATGGGACTGAGGAATGGAGGAGAAGAGATTCAAAAAGGCATTACTGGGACATAAGAAAAATAGAATATAGAATGTAAGCTTTGTAGCAATGCTAAATTTCTTGAACTTGCAACTGCACTTAAGATGATTATATAAATGAATATCCTTGTCCATCGGAAATGTACATGACAAGGATAGCCACTGTCACCACTGTTCTCCAACACTGTAACTAATGCTCTTACCAGAGCAGTTAGGCAAGAAAAAGAAATAAAAGGCATCCCGATTGGAAAGGTAGAAATACAACTTTTCCTGTTTGCAGATTATATGATCCTATATACAGAAAATACACAGCAAAGCTCCTAGATCTATTAAATGAATTCAGCAAAGTGGCAGGGTACAAGATCAACACCCCAAAGTAAGTAGAGTTCCTATATATAAGCAATGAATAATCAAAAGAAATCAAGAAAAAAAATACATTCACAATAGCAACTAAAGAATCAAATATCTAGGAATGTATGCAACCAAGGATGCAAAGCACCTGCACATGGAAACCTACAAAGCCCATTACTAAAAGAAATCAAAGAACACCTAAATAAATAGAAGGTTATTCAGTGTTCATGGACTGGAAGACTAAATATCATTAAGATGCCAATATTACCCAGAGCAATTTATATACTTCAGGAAATTCCAATCAAAATTACAGCAGCATTCTCTAAAAGTCAGTCATCACATTTACATGAAAGAGTGAGGGGCACAAAACAACCAAAGCCATCTTGAAAAAGAATGAAACTGGAGGACTCTTGCTTCCTGACCTTGAAACTTATTAAAAAGTCATAGTGATTTAAAAAAAAAAAATGGGACTGACACAAGGAATGGTATACAGACCAGTGGAATAGTATTGAGATCTCAGAAAGTGGGCCTCACATTTACAGCCAACTGATTTTCACAAGGTGGCAAAGAACACTCTATCAGGAAAGAACAGCCTCTTCAACATATGGTACTGAGAAAACTGTGACTTCATTTGCAAAAAAAAAGGGAGTATCTTACTTCACATCAAATATAAAAATCAACTCAAAATGTGGCAGAAAAATCAAAACAAACAAAAAAAAAGAAAGAAAAAAGTTGCAGAGATTCAAATATAAGAGCAAGAACTATCCAACTCCTAGAAAAAATGGAGGGAAGCATCTTAAGTCCTTGTGTTAGGCAATGTTTTCTTGGACTTGACACCCAAAGTACAAGAAACAAAAGAAAAAATAGACAAATGGGTCTCATCAAAATTTAAAACATTTATTCCTCAAAGGACTTCATCACAAAAGTAAAATAACAACTCCTAAAATGAGAAAAAATATTTGGAAACTACATATCCAATAAAGGAATAATATCTACAATACATATGTTTAAAAAATCCTTCAACTTAACACTAAAAAGATAAAAGGTCCAACTTAAAAATGGGCAAAAGACTTCAATTGACATCTCTTGAAAGAACATAAACGTGTGGAAGGTGCGTGAAGAGATGCTCTATATCATTAGCCATCAGGGAAATGCAAATCAAAACCAAAGTGAGATGCCATCTCACACCCATTCGAATGGCTACTATTAAAAAACTGGAAAATATCGGGCAGGCCATGGTGGTTCAGCAGGCAGAATTCTCACCTGCCATGCCAGAGACCCAGGCTCAATTCCCAGTGACTGTCCATGTTAAAAAAAAAAAAAAGAAGTAAAAGAAGAAATTATTAATTTATTGAAAACACCAAGATCACAAAAATATACATCATGGGTTTCCCAGGAAAAAAGAAGGGAAGCAGGCAAGGAAAGAATATTCAAAGACATAATGGCTGAAAATTTCCTAACCCTTATAAATGGCATAAATATGCAAATCCAAGAAGCCCAATGTAATCCAAACAGAATAAATCTGAGTAGCCAGCTCCAAGACACATAATAATTAAACTGTCAAATGCCAAAGAAAAAAATTCTGAAAGCAGTAAAGAAAAGCAATTCACCACATATCAGGGAAGCCAAATAAGAATATGTGCTGATTTCTCATCAGACACCATGGAGGTGAGAAGGTAGCATGATATATTTAAGATTCCAAAAGAGAAAATGTTCCTGTCAAGAATTCTCTATCTAGCAAAGTTCTACTTCAAAAATGAGAGACAGATTAAAATATTCACAGAAACAGAACCTGAGAGAGTTTGTTGATAAGAGACCAGCCCTATAAGAACTACAAAGCGAATTCTGTCAGCTAAAAAGAAAAGACAGGAGAGAGGTCTGGAGGAGGGCACAGAATTAAATATCAGTAAGGGTAACTAAAAAGGATAAAAAGAGAGAAAAGAAAATAGATCAGACAAAAAAAAAGGATAAAATGATTTAAGTAAGAACTACATTTATAGTAATAACTTTGAATATTAATGGATTAAAATTCCTAATCATAAGACACAGATTGGCAGAAAGGATTTAAAAATATGAGCCATCTATATGCAGTTTACAAGAGAGTCATTTCAGACCCAAAGATACAAATAGGATGAAAGTGAAAGGATGGAAAAGATATTACACACAAGCAATAATCAAAAAAAAAAAAACAAAAAAAAACAGATGGGTTAACTATACCAATACACACAAACAGACTTTAAATACAAAAATGTTATGAGATGAAGGACACCATATATTAGCAAAAATGAGTAACTCACCAAGAAGAAATAACAATTACAAATATTTATGCTCCTAATGAAGGTGCAACAAAGTACATGAGGCAAACTGAGGCAAAACTGAAGGGAGTAAATGAAAACTTTACCATAAACTGGGAGATTTCAACAAACCACTCTCTCCAATAAACAGAAAATCTAAACAGAGAATCACTAAAGAAACAGAGAACATAAATAATATAATAAATAAACTGAACCTAAAAGACATACATAGAATGTTGCATTCCAAAACAGCAGGATATTATATCCTTCTCAAGTCCTCAAGGAACATTCCCCAGGAGAGACCACAAGCTGGGACACAAAACAGGTCTTATTGAATTTAAAAAGAATGAAATGATACAAAACACTTTCTCTGATAATAATAGAATGAAGCAAGAAATCAATAATAAATGGAAAACATGCCAATATATGGAGATTTAACAACATACTCTTAAACAATCAGTGGGTCAAAGAAGAAACTGCAAGAGAAATGAGTAAATATCTTGAGATGAATGAAAACGAGAACACAACATAACAAAACTAACAAGATGCAGCAAATGCAGTGCTGAGAGGGAAACTTATAGCCCTAAATGTCTACATTAAAAAGGAAGAAAGAGGGGCGGGCCGCGGTGGCTCAGCGGGCAAGAGTGCTTGCCTGCCATGCCGGAGGACCTCGGTTCGATTCCCGGCCCGAGCCCATGTAAAAAACAAACAAACAAACAAAATATAATAAAATAAGAAAATGTTTCCCTTTCTTCCTCCCTTCCTTCCTTCCATCCTTCCTTCCTTCTCTGTCTTTCTTTCCTTCCTTTCCTCCCTCTCTCTTTAAAAAAAAAAAAAAAAAAAAAAAGGAAGAAAGATCTAAAACCAATGACCTAACTGGACAACTGTAGAAAGAACAGCAAACTAATCCTAAAGCAACAAAAGGAAAGAAAGAACATTAGAGCAGAAATTAGTGAAATGGAAAATAAAGAGAATAAATCAATAAAACCAAAAATCAGTTCTTTGAGAAGATCAATAAAATCAACAAACCATTAGGCAAACTGAAAAACACAAAAAGAGAGGAGCTACAAATAAATAAAATGAGAAATGAGAGGGTGCGTTACCACAGACCCCAAAGAAATAAAAGCGGTCATACAAGGTCGCTATGAACAACTGTACACCAACAAACTAAACACCTGAGATGAAATGGACAACTTCCTAGAAACAATAACAACCCACACTGACTCCAGAAGAAACGGGAGACCTAAACAAGCAGATAAGAAGGAAAGAGATGAAATCAGTCATTAAAAACCTATCAACAAAGAATAGCCAAGAAACAAATGGCTTCAAAAGTGAATTTTACCAAGCATTCTAAGAAGAATTAATACAAATTCTGCTCAAACTCTTACAAAATAAAAAAGAAGAGGGAACACTGCCTAACTCATTCTATAAAGTCAACATCACCTGAATACCAAAGCTGGATAAAGATACTGTATAGGAAGAAAACTTCAGACCACTCTCTCTCTAAGGAATATAGATGCAAAAAATCTTTAACAAAATACTGGCAAATCAGATCCAACAGCATATTAAAAGAACTATACACCGTGACCTAATGGGTTTTATTCCAGGTATGAAACAGTGGTTCAACACAAGAAAATCAATTAATGTAATACACCAAATTAACAATTTAAAGAGGAAAAAAATGCATGATCATCACAATTGATGCAGAAAAGGCATTTGACAAATTCAGCATCCTTTCATGATAAAAATACCTCAAAAGGTAGGAAGTGAAGGAAAATTCCCCAACATGATAAAGGGCATATATGAAAACCCACAACTAAAAAACACACTCAACAGTGGAGGACTGAAAGCTTGCTCTCTAAGATCAGGAATGAGACAAGGATGCCTCCTGTTACAATTGTTATTCAACCCTGTAATGGATATTTTTCCAGAGCAGTTAGGTAATAAAAAGAAATAAAAGACATTTCAATTTGGAAAGGAAGAAATAAAACTGGCACTATTTGCAGATGAAATGATTCTATATTTAGAAAATCCAAAAAAAAAAAAAATCAAAACTGACAAAGTTACTTGAGCTAATAAATGAGCTCAGAAAAGTGGTAAGATACATGATCAACATGCAAAATCAATGGTGTTTCTACACAATAACAATGAGCTATCTGAGGAGAAAATATAGGAAAAAATTCCATAGACAATAGTAACTAAAAGAATCAAATATCAAGGAATATACTTAACTAAGGAGGTGAAGGACATGCACAAACAAAACTGCAGAACACTGCTAAAAGAAATCAGAGAAGGCCTAAGCAAATGGAAAGATACTTATGTTCACAGATTGGAAGGCTAAATGTTAAGATGTGAATTCCACCCAAACTGATCTACAGATTCAATGCAATACCAATCAAAATTCCAACAGGCTGCTTGGCAGAAACGGAAAAGCTAATTATCAATTTTACTTGGAATGGTAAGAGGCCTTGAGTAGCAAAAACACATACTGAAAAAGAAGAAACAAGTGAAGTATCATTCTTCCTAACTTTAACACATACCATAAAGCCACAGTGGACTAAGTTGTCCTTCAAAAATAAGGAAGAGATTAAAATTTTCACAGACAAACAAATGCTGAGAGAATCTGTCAACAAAAGAACAGTCTTACAAGAAACACTAAAGGGGTTCTCTTGGCTGGAAAATTAAAAACAGGAGAGGGAGATCTGGAGGAGGGCACCGAACTGAAAAGTATTAGTAAGGGTAACAAAGAATAAAGGGAGAGAGAGGGAAAAGAACACATAGATCTGACAAATAAAATCCAAAGGATTCATAAGAGGATACTATAAACAACTACATGACAACAAAATACACAACTTAGATGAAATGGACAAATTCCTGGAAACACAGGAACAACCTACACTGACTAGAGAAGAAAAGAAGATTTCAACAAACCAGTCACAAGTAAAGAGATTCAATCAGTCATTGAAATCTTTTTACAAAGAAAAGCCCAGAACAGGGTGGCTTTACAGAGGAATTTCATCAAACATTCCAAAAAGAACTAAAACCAATCCTGCTCAAAGACTTCCAAAAGAATTGAGGAAAAATTAACACTACCTAACTCATTTTAAGAAGCTAATCACTCTAATACCAAAACTGGGTGAAGATGCTATTAAAAAAAGGAAAACTACAGGCCAATCTCCCACATAAATATAGATGCAAAAATTATCAACAAAATCCTAGCAAATCTAATCCAATGACATATTAAAAGAATTATACATCACGACCAAGTGGGGTTTATACCAGCAGTACAAGGGTGGTTCGACACAAGAAAATCAATCACTGTTACACAGCACATTAACAAATCAAAAGAAGAAAATCACATGATCATCTCGATTGATGGTGAAAAAGCACTCAACAAAATTCAACATCCTTTTCTGATGAAAACACTTCAAAAGGTAGGAATTGAAGGAAATTTCCTCAATTTGATAAAGGGCATGTATGAAAAAACCCATAGCCAGTATCATACTTAATGGTGAGAGACTGAAAGCTTTCCTCCTAAGATCAGGGATGAGACAAGGGTGCCCTCTGTCACCACTATTATTCAACATTGCACTAGAAGTTCTAGCCAGAGCAACCAGACAGGAAAGAGAAATAAAAGTCATCCAAATCAGAAAGGAAGAGGTAAAACTTCATTATTTGCAGCTGATATGATACTATACTTGGAAAATTCATAGAAATCTACAACAAAGCTTCTTGAGCTAATAAACAAATTCAGCAAAATGGCAGGACACAAGATTAATGCACAAAAATCAGTAGTGTTTCTACACACAAGCAATGACCTAACTGAAGAGACCTATAAGGGAAAAAATTCATTCAAAATAGCAAATAAAAGAATCAACTATCTAGGAATAAACTTAACCAGGGATGTAAAGGGCCTGTACACAGGAAACTATATAACACTGTTAAAAGAAATCAAAGAAAATCTAAAGAGGTGGAAAGAAATTCCCTGCACATGGATAGGAACATTAAATGTAGTTAAGATGTCAATTTTACCCAAAACAATCTACTGATTCAATGCAATACCAATCCAAATTCTAATAACCTACTTTGAAGACTTGAAAAAGCTAGGTACCAAATTATTTGAAAGGGAAACGTCTTCGAACAGCTAAAAATATCCTAAAAAAGAAGAAAGAAGTGGGAGAATAACACTTCATACTTTGAGGCTTATTATAAAAGCAAGTGGTCAAAACAGCATGGTACTGGCACAAATACAGTGATACTGACCAATGGAATTGAATCAAGAGTTTGGAGATAGACCGCTAAATCTATGGTCAATCAATTTTCAAATCCACTGAAGTGGGAAAGACTAGTCTCTTCAATAAATGGGCACAAGAGAACTGGCTAACAATAGCCAAAAGAATGAAAGAGGACCCTTTGAGTTAATTTTTGTATACCCCATGCAAAAATTAACTCAAAGTGGATCAAAGGACTAAATATAAGAGCCAGTACCATAAAACTCCTAGAAGAAAATATAGGGAAACATCCTCAAGACCTAGTATAAGAGTCAGGTTCCTAAAACTTACACCCAAAGCACAAGCAATGAAAGAAAAAATAGATAAATGGGAACTCCTCAAAGTCAAATGCTTTTGTGCCTCAAAGGACTTTGTCAAAAAGATGAAGAGACAGCCAACTCGATGGGAGAAAATATTTGGAAACCACATATTAGATAAAGGTTTGATATCCTGTATACATAAAGAAATCATACAACTCAACAACAAAAGAACAAACAACCCAATGATAAAATTGGCTAGAGATATGAACAGACATATTTCCGAAGGGAAAATACAGATGACAAAAAAGCACATGAATTGATGATTCCTAGCTATAAGGGAAATATAAATTAAGACTACAATGAAATATCACCTCACACCTATAAGAATGACTGCTATTAAACTAAGAGAAAACTACAAATGTTGGAAAGGATGTGGAGAAATTGGAACACTTATTCACTGCTGGTGGGAAAAGATACAGCTGTTGTGGAAGACAGTTTGGCAGTTCCTTAGAAAACTAAAAATTGAGTTACCCTATGACCCAGCAACAGCACTACTTAGTATATATCCAGAAGAGCTGAAAGTAGTGACACAAACAAACATATGCACACCAATGTTCACAGTTGCATTATTCACAATTGCCAAAAGTTGGAAACAATCCAAGTGCCCATCAACAGATGAGTGGATAAACAAAATTTGGTATATACATACATTTGGAATATTCTGCAGCAGTTAAGACAAAATGACATCCTGAAGCTTATAACAACATGGGTGAACCTTAAGGACACAATGCTGAGTGAAATAAGGCAGACACAAAAGGATAGATACTGTATGATTTTGCTATTATGACTCTGGAAAAGATAAATTCAGAGGCTTATAATGCAGAATTTAGGGGATTTAAGAGATACACCAAAGCTAGAGATGGGTGAACAATCACCTAATGAGGTTGAACTTATATAAGGGACAGATAGAAGTGAAGGTGGTTCACTAGTGGGTTTATAAGTAATATTACCATATCGAAGGTGAACAAGATTGAAAGGGGTTGTTTAGAGCCATGTGTCTCACCAATTAACACTGCAAATATAAGTTCTTACATGAACTACTTCAAAGGTACGAATCTTGTACAAAGAGTCAATAGACAGGTATCAGGAGAAAACTACTATTGTATGCTATGGCCTATATTTAACTGGAAGACATCAACAGCATCACAGCAAGACCAAGAATAAATAATTGGTGGGTAGTGGTGGAACAACAGTTAAAGGGAGGTTTGGATATTCTATCTGGTGATGGTGTGTTTATTTTTCTTTTTGGAGCAATGAAAATTGTCTAAAATTGGGTGTGTTGATGATTAGACAACTAAGTGAGGATAATGTGAGACATGGATTATTTACTTTGGACATTATCCATGATGCCCAATGGATGGAGGTGGCTGAAGGATACACTGACTGAGAAGCAGAAAGGTGAACTGTCATGTATACATATGACAGAATACTGTACTGCTACAGAAAGGAATGAAGATGTGAGGCATGCAACGCTGTGCACGAACCTGCAGGACATTATGTGATTCAAAATAAGTCAGAAACAAAAGAGCCAATATTGTATGGTTTCTCTTAGAAAATACCCATAAGAAAACTGGGGCCTAGACTGTAAGTTCTTATAGTAGCCATATTTAGTCCAGAGTTGTATATGTTATTTCTAGATTTTGAGGTGCTGTGCTGTATATGAAGAGCCTGGTATTTCCCTGGAACTTTGGGTACCTATGTCACACCTAAGACCCAGAGTTGGGGTTCTGCAGCTCTGAAAATCAGTTTTGCTACATACCACAACTGTTAAAAAATCCAAACAAGAGATCAGTCTTCAATTAGAGATAAGAGTGAAGCTGATTTGGTTTGGACTAAGGTAAATCAGAATACAGGATAAAGGATGATATTGTCTGTATTTTAGAACTTTACATACTATATAAGACCAAAGCAACAGAGGTTTATTTTGTCCCAAACTTAAATCTTCGGAAGCACATAATCTAATTCAACTTGTCTAAACAGCTCATTTAAACAATTCAAACACATAGAGCTCAGCATGGGAATGAGGGCTTGTAATTCTGTATAGCTTAACGTAATTCCCAGATACATCTCAGAGTATGTTGGGCAGATAATTAAAAAGTACTGACAAAGTCCCTTGCGGGACTGGATTAAAAATTCACAACTACTAAAATTGAGACTCACAAGTCAATAGGCCAAGCCCTTGATCTTGAGGCTTGCTCTTATGAAACTTATTTCTGTAGTGAAGAAGCTAAGCCTACCTATAGTTATGCCTAAAAGCTGCTTCCATAAAACCTCTTGTGTCATTCAGAAGTGGTCTCTCTCTCTCTCTGTAAGCCCAACTCTGCAAGGAAAATTCTTACCCTCCCCTCTCTATAGAACATGACATCCAGGGGTGAAAGTCTCCCTGGCAATGTGGGAAATGACTTCCAGGGATGAGCCTGGCCCTGGTACCATGGGATCAACAATGCCATCCTGCCCAAAAGGGGGAAAAGAAATGAAACAAAATGAGGTATCAGGGTATCAGTGACTAAGAGAGTTCAAGACAGAGTCAAGAAGCTATTTTGGGGGCTACTCTAATGCAAGCTTCAGCTAGGTATTGCTAATTACATGGTTTGCCAAACCCCAACCAACACCATTCTTGCTAACCCTGAAGAACACCTAGGGCTCTGAGATTCTACAAAAGTTTCACACACTAAGATTACTTTCCAGAAACCTACAACTTCCAGATGATTCTTAGGCTAGATAAGTTCTAAAACCCAAAGGGGCCAGCCTCTCCTAGTTCCATTCCCCCACCCCTTATTATTGATACCCCTTTCTAATATGAAAAAGTTAGAATAGGCATAGCCCCAGTATCCTTAAAGATTAGGAGAAGGAGGAGTTATAACAGAGAAGATAGGATTTAACAATTGAGGTTGACTGCTGAGTCATTATATTTTATTTTAGTCTCCAGTGTCTTGGAGCAGCTAGAAGGAACAACCTGAAACTGTGGAACTGTAACCATACCAAACTCTGAATTCTGTTCTGTAACTACTTTCACAATATATTTCGAAATCTATAGCTTTTTTCATATATATGTTATACTTCACGATAAAAACTGTTTTCAAAAATTGTGGGCTTTGTCAGGATACTGATTTGAATAAACCAACAATTTTTTTTATTGATAAGACTGGAAATTTGAACACTGAGTGGATATTGAGTAAATGTTGGGTTTATTTTTGGTTTGATAAATGTAGTGTAGTCATGCTTCTTTCAAAATAATACTTTTCTTTTAGAGTGATACCCTGAATAATTTATGGATTAAGGGATGTGAGAGCTGTGATTTACTGTAAAATAATCCAGAGGACTTGGGGGTATATAAATAAAAGATTGGCCATATGTAGATAACTGAACATTCTTGAAACTGTGAAAAGGATATGTGGGGATTCATAATATTATGCTCTCTACTTTTGCATATGTTTGAAAATTTCCATAAGCTTTAAAAAAAAAATTAGACAACTGAATACATGTATTAGCCTATATCCTCTCTTGAAACTCACTAAGATGACAATAAAGAGGTCATTAAAGCATAAACCAACGAGAAGAAAGAGTCTGGGAGAAAAGACAAGAAGGACAAAATTTTGTACACTACAGGTGGATAAATGTGAACCAGCGTGAGAAACCTGATTCCAAGATAAGAGGGGGAAACCAAGACACAATCCAATTTACACAGCAAAATCTCCAAATGGTTTAGGAGAAGGGGGGCACCAGGTACCTCGAGAGGTGGGTTTGAAGGTGGAACCAAATGCCAAAGAATGTTTCTATTGAAAATCAATTTAAGAAAACAGACCTCAGGATACTTTACTCCACTTTATCTAGCCAGGCGACTACACCCCCTCTATTCCTAGCAGAAGACTGCTGTTTTATTTTCTCGACAGGATAATCAAGAAGTTCCCTTGGACGAGGAATATTAGCTATAGGTGAGGGTGGGGACATCATAATGAAAGCAAGGAAATTAGCTGAACATTTACAGAATGACTATGGAGACTTCTTCCTCAATCCAGCTCCCAAAATGTTCATACAGAGGCTAAGAGATTTTAAAAAACTGGAGATTCTGACAAGCCCAAGAGAAAAAAAAACTGGAAGATTCTGACATCGGCAGATCCCCCAAAGTCTGCTACCCCATAGGATTAAGGCTCACTCATTTATGCAAGTTCTGCCCAGTTTCCTAGAGCCCCAGTTGTAGAAGTAGATAACCGAAGACCACCAGACATCTCAGAAAAGTCCCAAACAGGAAAGATGAAAGCTGAGGTAAAAAACAGAAGACATTTGTAATATAAATAAAAATGGAAGATATGCTGATGAAATTTCCCTGAAGGCAAAGCAAAAAGATAAAGATAAAAGATTGTAGGAAAGAAAAGATAAGAACATTGAAAGACAAAGCCACTATGTTAAGATCTGAATAGCAGGAGATCCAGAAAGATGGGTAGAAAAACCAAAGGGAAATAAATCAAATATATCTATACATGCAAAAAATCACACTGATAAAACTGTTTCTAACAAGGCCAAAATCTTTTACTCAGAGTAATTGATAGAACTTTCAGCCTCTGTTCTGTGGTATCCTTTGGATCTAGAAAAGCCATTCTGAGATTCACGACTGGAGAAGAACTCAAGAGCAGGCAGGGGTTTTAAGAACGCAGCATATCCATACACTGAAACGTCATGCAGCAGTAAACAGAAGTGAGGAACTGGTACCTGCTATTCATGGATGAACCCTGGAGACATCACGTTGAAAGAAATAGGCCAAATACAAAAGGAGAAACACTGTTATTTCTCTTACATGAAATATCTAGAATAAACAACTTCATAGAGATAGTGCAGAATCGTGGCTACCAGGGGTGGCAGGAGGAAGGAAGGGGATCCACTGCTGACGGTGAGTTTTGGTTTGGAATGATGATAATGTCAAAGAATTGTCCACTTAAATGGTTAAAATGATTGTTATGTCATCTATTTTTACAACAATTGAAAATAAATAAATTGGGCCACTGATGTCCACTTTTTTTTTAAGAAGTTCTGCTTTTATCTGTTTTATATTTTAGATTCTTAGAGATTTGCTTAAAGAAATAAACTGTTACAATTTTTTTTTAAATCTCTTCTGTATAGGAATATATTCTTCTCTAAATTACACAAAGCGACATCTCCGATGCCCTCTGGTTGTGTACAACCAAGACAATCTATTCCTGGGAGCAACACCCTTCTCATCCAACAATGACCTCTGGAAGGAACATCACACTATTATATCTAAGGCTCTCGGAGTCCAACCGAGAATTCAAGTTGCTAATGTTTTATTAGGGAATGTCTTAAAAAACAAGACATTCGGAAGATCTTCTCTAGTCATGAATAGGGATAAATTCTCTGTAACTATAGAATGCAAGCAATTGTATTTACTAATGGTTCCTAGATTGCTAGTAATTAATGCAAAGCCAGTTTGTTAACAAAACAACTCCTTGAGGTTTCAGGAAGTTTTTCGCATACTTATTATTCTTCACTATTTAGAGTAGTTGTCTTGCACAAAAATCTATCTCCCAGAGAATGCTTGAAACCTCTT
Source organism: Tamandua tetradactyla (assembly GCF_023851605.1). Taxonomy (NCBI): domain Eukaryota; kingdom Metazoa; phylum Chordata; class Mammalia; order Pilosa; family Myrmecophagidae; genus Tamandua; species Tamandua tetradactyla. The sequence goes on from NC_135333.1 coordinate 169,739,858, forward strand.
GTTCTAGTTTGCTAGCTGCCGGAATGCAATATACCAGAAACGGAGGCCCTTTTAAAAAGGGGAATTTAATAAGTTGCTAGTTTACAGTTCTAAGGCCAAGAAAATGTCCCAATTAAAACGAGTCTATAGAAATGTCCAATCTAAGTCATCCAGGGAAAGATACCTTGGTTCAAGAAGGCCAATGAAGTTCAGGGTTTCTTTCCCAAGTGAGAAGGCACACGGCGAACACAGTCAGGGTTCCTCTCTCAGCTGGAAGGGCACATGGTGAACACGGAGTCATCTGCTGGCTTCTCCTCCTGGCTTCCTGTTTCATGAGGCTCCCTGGGAGGTATTTTCCTTCATCTCCAAAGGTCGCTGGCTGGTGGACTCTACTTCTCGTGTCTATGTCGTTCTGTTCTGCTCTCTCTGAATCTCCCATTCTCTGAAGTGCTTACTCTTTTATAGGACTCAGAAACTTATCAAGATCCACCCAAATGGGTGGAGACATGTCTTCACCTAATCCAGCTTAACAACCAGTCTTGATTAAATCACATCATCCAGGGAGATGATCTGATTACAGTTTTAAACATACAGTATTGAATAGGGATTACTCTGCCTTTATGAAATGGGATTTAGATTAAGACATGGCTTTTCTAGGGGACATACATCCTTTCAAACCAGCACACCTCTCCACTAGTCATTTACTTCTCTGAAAAACATTATGTACTTCTCTTTTAAAATACATGCAAGTATGAGAGGAATTTTTAAAGCATATAAGAGGATACAAAAAAAAAAAGGAGATGGAAAAATAACTTTGATCTATTTTACAAATCTCCCTAGAATGTGCTTATTACTACAATCATTGCTAGGTTAAATGTCTTGGCATATGCATAGTATTAAAATTGGCAAACTAATGAAATGAGTTGAGACTACAACTCATGTGAACACCATAAATGCGAAATTACCATAGCTTTATTTCAAATATCTAACCTAGAGTTAAAAATGCTTTCATGCTTTCATATTGTCAAGAAATTATTTATCTAATAATTTCCATGTGTCACATCCAAGTGGTTAAATGACAAACTGTATTATAGGTTTACTATTAAGCATGCCTATTTCAGACACTAGAACAATAATGTATTCAAAACTGGAGCATCTACTGGACATTGTTAGGTTCATTGTGCTCACAATGAATATAAATAACGCAACTGCATCATACTAATAAATGCGAGCACTATTTCAGGTTTTCATTTAAACACAACTAGAGGATCCTCAATGGCCATCTAATCATCCTAATTACTCAGTAAATACTATTAAACTATTGAAGGCTACACAAAAGACCATGCAAATTATTCTAGATTTACATCAAACACATTATTTTTATTTTTCCGTTCACAGCTGCTGAAGAACAAGTTTATATTCAGCGGCTACCAGAATAAAATCTTATGGTGCATTCAAATTTTTTAAAGTAGTGCTGTGTTTATTTAGAAAAAGAATTATCCATTATGATTCCCAAGTCATCTTCTGTCACACCTGTGCCTGGAACAAGGAAGGAGGGACGACGAGCTAGTAAGAATAGACGGCTTAATGATGACAGGTTTGAGGTCAGCCTTGAAGGACGGGTAGGGATAACAGAAAAAAGAGGGGAAGAGAGTTCCCGAAAAGGATATAAAGTTTGAAAAGCAAAAGAAATAGTCAAAACAACTAAAAGTTGAAAACCAGCAGCCAGCAGTTTTGGAGGAAATGCAGAGCTCTTAGAAGACGACGACGGGAATTTTGATCAGATAGATGAAAGTTACAAGGGGAAAAAATACAAAGATGTAGGTAGGAACACAGACTTTTTTAAGTGCACGTGTGTGTGTGCAACAGCGTAATGCACGTAAAGCTCTTAGCTCAGGATGTGGCACACAGGAGGGCTGAGTAAATCTGAGCTATTATTGCTATCCTTTATAGATTACTATTAGCTAAAACTTTCGACCGTTACTTTGTGTAGTTTGGGCAGTTCGTAAATGTGACTCCCCTGATAAAAAAATCTAGAGAGAATGAAGCATTCCAATCTCATCCTTCTTAGTTCTATACATGCATCATTTCAGTACACGGACCTCAACGTTATTCAAAAGGTACATATTTATTTCCCTGCACTTCAAATCAGTCTCTGTCGGAGCAGACATCCAGCTTGATCTTTCTGCAAATGGTGATAACCTGCTTCTCTGACACCCTCTAAGGCTGGGATCCTTCAAAAAGAACTTTCTATTCTCCAAAGCGACAAAAGCTTCACCAAGGAGCAGCAAGGACAAGACCTGAGCACAGATGCCCTACTCTGGAGGTCCTGCCTTCTCCAGCCTCGGCAGGCCCAGTCCTATCCTAGGGCCCTTGGCTGCGAGGAGAGAAAAAGCACCAGGCAGCCCAATGTCAGCCCTAGGCTTCTTTCTTTTCTCATTTTGACCCTGGTTTCAGGGACCCTGCCCATTTAATTTGCTGTGTACAATGGACAAACACGGAGTGACGGCAGAGAAAGCAAAAATAACAGGTTTGCCAGGTAAATTGCTCTCTGCTTCAGTCACAGCTTTGAAATGAGAAGGCAGGAGAGACAACGGTCATACTACAGATGTTTTTTCATAACATTTCAGAGCTGGAAAGAGCCTAAGATGATGATGATGCTGATATCTTATATTCATGTATGCTATTTTACAGGATAATTTTGCACATATTATCTCATATTAATAATAATAATAAAAAAAACAGCTACATGGAGGTCACCTAATTTAGTCTAATGAAGCTAGAGAGATTAAATGACTTGGCCAAGGTTACTAAAAAGTGGCATTGGTAGTAGTGATACTAATAAACTGCTAAACTTTCTTGTGTGCAGTATCTCACTTAATTCTCACAGCAGACCTAAATGGTAACTACTGTAATTATCCTTCCTATCATGAATTGAAGAAACTGAGGTTTAAAACTAAGTGGCAGAACTGGGATCCAAAACAGACTTACTCAAAACCTTACCCCGTTAATCCCTGAACTGTACTGCTTATAGGCAAGACTAGAACTCACTTCTCCTGAATCCCATTTTAGTCTAATGTTCTTTCCCGCCCAGTCCACCTCTAAATTTAGTGACATATATGTTCAAATATATGCCTGAATATATATTACATTTATTTTCTAATATATTAAATAATTTTATACCCCTAAAAGTCTAATAGTACAGATTACAGGCCCATCTCTAACTGTATGAGTATAGTTATATAAGTATATATGATATATTTTAATATTAATAAAGTTATTAAATTAAAGGATAAGTATAGCATTCATATTATCAATGACATCTGAGCAATTTTTAATTAGCTTCTATAAATTATGTACATATAGTTCGCTTCAAAGAAAAAAAGTCATTTCACTGTTTTACATTTTTACTTAGTTCCCTGTCCACAAACCAGAATTACTTATAGAGAATATAAAGAGGCCAAACTAGCTTCTCTTAAAAATTTTGCTTTAGGAAATAATGAGAATGTATATTTACAAACTATCCTCAGGGGATTCAAAGTGCTTCGTAAACTGTAGCTAAGTCTTAAAATACTTCCAGAAAATGGACTGGAAAACCAAAGTATCATAAAAATAATGGTGATTTTTTTTTCTCTTCTAAGTGAAGCAGTTCCATGCATATAATAACAAAAATATATGACAATTATTTAGAGATACAATTTGAAGAACTCTTCTGATCCTTGCAATAATCCTGAAAGGCAGGCCTGGCAGATTGTATTACCCCCACCTTAAAGGCAAAAAGAAACGACGACTCATTGAGGATACCCGCCGTGCCTAAAATCACAGGCACCAAAAGGCAGAGCCATGATTTGAATCCCGGTCTTCTGACTCCTGGGTCCAGAACATTTCCTACTCTACTTACCCTTAGTTCTTCTATAAAAGAAGTAGTCCGTTAATGTTCGACAAATGAACATGCATGAATAAATGAGAACTCATCAGAAAGAAATGCTGAATATCTAAGTCCCAGCCCCGTATTTCACCGTTAGGGAACTTTTTCCACCTGCATTGTGTCATTTCTGAAGAACGAGGCTTTATCCTCTGACAATGTAACTGTCCTTTAAAAAGTAAATTATCTTTGATCTAACAACTGGCAGCCAAAGTGACTATTTTTTTTTCTAGATGAAAATCACGAGTTAAAAGCAGATGTTGGGTCACAGGTGGTACAATGGCAGAAGGCTCGCCTTCCATGTGGGAGACCCGGGTTCAATTCCCGAATCATGGACCCAAAGCAAAACAACAAAACAGATCTATGTTCCTAGAAGTATACAGCGAAAACAAATGCTTTAACATTTAACCCTAGTTTATATGGCATAGGTAAAGAGCAATTACTATATATACTATTAACACTTTTGGAACGAATGGCGAGAGTCATTTATACTAAGAAGGGAGAAAAGAATCCCAACACTTAGTCTGTCCAGGATTTTGCATCTACTAAAGCAAAAAATATTATCATATTATCACAACTGACACTCTGTGCTGTCAGACTTCATATCTAGCAATTATCTGGATGCCAGCTGTCCCCACAACTTCATTCCAAAGTTAATATCCCCTAGAAAATGATACGTTTCTAAATTTCAATTGATTGACAAAAGACAGTGGCAGGAGAGACGGCCCACAAGGGCCCAGGTGGCCTGTCACTGCACTGTGGGGACATACCGGAACCCGGGTGGACAACCACTTGTCCTCCGTCCCCCGCACACCCCCAGCCCCCAAGACTACTCCAGGTCCTCCGGCACAGCTCCCAGTGATTGTCTGAATAAGACCCTTCCCCTCTCTCAGTTCACGCAGACTTGCTGGGGTCTTTCCTGCCCCCACCCCCGCCCCCACTCCTGCAGCCCACCCCCACCTGGGACTCCAGAGCCAGGACGGAAGATGAGCCTTCTGATGCCAAGGCCAGCGCTTTTGACCCCACTGTGCTGTGACTTACAGGGACAGCTGCCCACCCCCTTCTCATGCCTGGCGAATGGTGAACACTCTGCGTGAGCCTACCTGGATTCAAAGCCAGCTTACACCACTGCACACCACGTGACCTGAGCCAATTATGCGACTTTTCTAAGCATGAGGTACCCTCCTCTGCAAAACAGAGTTCCTTCACACACTCCACAAGTATTTATCTAACACCTCCTGTGTCCCAGGCATTACCTGGGTTGCTAGGGCTAAAACAGCAGACAGGGTACAAAAAGTCAGCACAGCCATCGAGCTTACGCGGTGGCATGGGAGTCAGGTAATAAACAAATAAACAAACAGAAGAAGTGCAGATTACATGCTATAAAAGAAAGAGCGTGGTGAGATGATAAGAGAGTAACCGCAGTTACACTTTATATGTGGTATTCAGGAAAAACCCTCTCTGTGCAGGTGACATCTGCACTGAGATATAAAGGATAAGAATGAGCCAGCCACGAAAATAAGTAAAATAATGACCATTCCAGGAAGCGGGAATATCAGAGACAGAAAAGAGCCTAGCATGTGCAGCCCCCACTATGAGCAGAGCAGAGAAAGCCAGTTGACCTCAGGCTCAAGGTGCGGCGAGGAGCCTGTCAGCAGCCAGGGCGAGGAGGAGCTCAGCCCTCGTTCCAGGAGCAACGGAAACTCACTGGAGTGCGTCATTAAGCTGGAAAGTGGCAGGATCTACTTTATGTTTTCAAAAGATTCTTCTGCCTGCTATATGAAGTTACTACTCACGACAGATAAATCAGAAGGAAAGAGAGAAGGAGGAGAGGAGTCAGGGATGGTTCCTGCGTCATTTGGCTGGAGCAACTACCTGGGCGGAGATGTGTTTATTGAGAATGTCAAGATTCTCCATAAAATCAGGGCTTGAGGCTTATTACAATCGGAGAGGCCTAAGAGCACCTCAAAATAGTTGTTACACATATTAAATGAGATAAACTACATAAGACGTCTAGCATGGTTAGCACTTAATGAAGTTAGTTCTTATTATTATTTCAGGAAACACAGAGGACACTCCAACCCTGCCGTACCCACGAGGAAATGACTGACCACCCCACCTCGTGCCCTCACTCGGTGGGAGTGGTGGGCACAGGCCAACGCAGCCAGTCACAGTAACCCACCCACGATGCCAGCTGCACCGACAGACCTGCTTCCCCAGGATTTTCAAAAGAGGAGTTGGAAAGGAAGTTACCCTTTATTTTAGAAGTTTTTTGTACAGGATTTTTTTCTAGCTGCTGACGCATGGCCCCTGTTTCTAGGAGAAAAGCTCCTGTGCAAGGAGAAGGAAGCCGAGAACCAGAGATGACGGTCCTAGAGGCATGAAACACCTATTTCCAATTATTCTAGTGCAGCACTACCTAAGAAAAAAGAATAAGAACCACATATGTGGCTACATTAATAAGTAAAAGCAACCAATAAAACTAATTTTAATAATATATTTCATTGAACCCACTATACTGAAAATATTACCACTTCAACATGCATTCAGTGCAAAAACACGTTTGCGATACACTACTCTTTTTGCATACTAAGTTTTCAAAACCCAGTGTGCATTTCACACACACAGCACATCTGAACTAGAACCAGCCACATCTGAAGTGACCGGTAGGCGCTTAAGGCTGGTGAAGACTGTTAGAGAGCGCCACTTTAGAGGCTCTACCCTGTCCTTACCATCCTAGGAACCGATGCAATTCCATTAGGTTTATGCTAATTTGAGTTGAACTTCTGTCACTGACTTTTTAGAGCCCCTGGCTGGATGAGAAACATGGTTTCATGTACATCTTAGCATTCCAATAATTTTTTAAAATACACAAGTGTACTGTACTCTGAAAACTGATTTAGCAATCCTAAGCATCTTGACTGTCACTATTTTCCTCCTTGTGAACAAACTCCCACGTCACACACACACACACACACACACACACACACACTAGATCTCTGGGATCCAAACCTCACAGAGCATGAGAGGTTATAAGGGAGCCTGGAAAACACAGAATCAAAGGCCCTACATGCAGAAACATTGAATCAGTTTATATGAGATGGACTCTGGGACTTCACTCTTAAAAAGATCTCCTAGTGGCTCTGACGGTCATTCAGAATCAGAACTACTAAGCTGGATTAGTTAATAAACCTAAACAGTCACAATTTGTCTATTTCCCTTGCATTCTATTTTTGCGTGTGTTTGGCCTGCCATATTTACTGGTGTGTGAGCTCTTTTAGGACAGAAGCCATGCTGTATTCACCTCTGTATACTTAATTTCTAAGCTAGGAATAAGTAGATTTCAAGTATACTATAAAAATTTTTTGAACTAGAATAAAAACTTGAAGCAGACTTTTAATATAGCAATATTAAAATACTTCCCAGAGAAGTAATCGGACACAATAAGAGATTTCTAAAGATAGGAATGGCCTTCTTCCCCTTCTTTCTAGTCCCCTCATCCCAATTATCACACTGCTAGTCTGAAACAGAAAAGAAAGGAATTGTTGGGGTTAGTCTGATTACAGTTCCATGGAAAGAAATTGCCCTGTAATTACGTGCCCTGTAAATACGTGCCATGTGGTAATAGAATGTCAAACTACAGTTAGAAAATTTTCACTTCATTGACTTGACTTACATCCAGGGCCCACAGAAATGAGTGGACATTTGGACAATTAAAAATTGAGCATTAAGGAGAGGATTGTGGGAAGACTGCAGAGTAGGAGGTTACAGGAATCAATTCCTCCATAAAAACACTTATTGAATTGGCTGGAGCTGTCTGAAATAACTACCTTGGAACTCTGACATCTACTGGAACACTGTGCAGCCTCCAGAGAAGAGCTAGAAGAAGAGGCTGGTAAGTCATGGAAAAGATGGGCGAATTTCACCCTCCATGCTGTGGCCACAATCCCCCATTCCAGGTCCACCCTGCTGGTGCGAGAAAGGTTATAAGGACTTTGTACTCCCAAAACCTGGGGATGTGAGACCTGATCGCAGATCACAGCGCTTGATCAGCTATTTCAGGTCACTAGGAGGCCACTTCTGAAGACAGTCCTGATGCAACCACTTCCAGGCAAAAGCAACAGAAAAGTCATAAAAAGGAAGTGTTTCAGTTTGCTAGCTGCTGGAATGCAATACACTAGAAATGGAATGGCTTTTTTAAAAAGGGAATTTAATAAGTTACAAGTTTGTAGTTCTAAGACCATGAAAATGTCCCAATTAAAGCAAGCCTATAGAAATGTCCATCTAAGAAAAGGAAGTCTATAGAAATGTCCAATCTAAGGCATCCAGGGAGAGATACCTCGATTCAGGAAGGCCGATGAAGTTCAGAGTTTCTCTCTCATCTGGAAAGGTATATGGCGAACAAGATCAGGGGTTCTCTCTCAAGTGGAAAGGCACATGGCAAACACGCGTAATCTGCCAGCTTCCTCTCCAGGCCTCATGAAGCTCCCAGGGAGGTGTTTTCCTTCACCTACAAAAGTCACTGGCTGGTGGACTCTTTGCTTTGTGGTTCTGCAGCATTCTGAAGCTTTCTCCAAAATATTTCTTCTTTTTACAGGATTCCAGTAAACTAACCAAGTTCCAGGTAGAATGGATAGAGACACTTCTCCACCTAATCAAGTTTAATACCCTCATTTGTTTGAATCACACCTCCATGGAGATAACCTAATTAAAGTTTCCAATATACGGCACTCAATAGGGATTAGAAGAAACGGTTGTCTTTACAAAATGGGATTAGGATTAAAACATGGCTTTTCTAGGGTACATAAATCTTTTCAAACCAGCACAGAAAGTATCTATTCTTTTCTCTTTTTCTCCTTCAATTCCCTGTTTGGAAGCAAATGCAGTTTTGAAAAGTCACAAATTGATGACTCCAGCATTCAAGAACAACACTAAAACAAGTAATTCTGAGGGAAAGGGAACTAGATTTACAGAGTTACAAAAACATAACACTAAAATATCCAGATCTCAAAAAAAAGAACTATGAAATATACAAAGAAACAGGGAGGTATGGCACATTCACTAGAAGAAAAGAATATGCCAGAAACCACATATGCTGTAACTCATACATCGTTAACTACTAGTGAAAACTTTAAATCAACTATCTCACATATATTTAATGAACTAAAGGAATCTATATAAAAAGAACTAAAGGAAATTGGGAAAATCTTGTCTGAACAAAAAAATAAATGAAAATCATAAAAAAAAAAAAACCCCAGAAATTTGGGGGCTGTAAAACACAGTAATTGAAATGAAAAATTCATTAGACAGATCCAGGAGCAGACTTGAACAGGCAAAAAAAAAAAAAGTATCAGTGAACTTAAAAACAAGACAACTGAAATATCCACTGTGAAAAGCAGAAAGAAAAATAATAAAGAAAAATGAGCAGAGCCTGAGAGACATGTGGGACACAATCAAGCATATGCATCAGTGGAGTCCCAGAAGGACAAGAGAGAGAGAGAGAGAGTGGGGAGAAGAAAAGGTATCTGAAGAAATAATAGTCACAAACTTCCCAAATTTGATGAAAGATATTTAGATACAAATCCAGGAAGCTCAACTAACTCCAAGCAGGACAGTCTCCAAGAGATCTTCACCAAGAAATACTATAGTGAGAAACAAAATCCCAAAGAGGGATTTGAAAGCAGCAAGAGAGAAACAACTTGTCAAATACAAGGGATCCTCAATGAGATTAACTGCATATTTCTCATCAGAAACCACAGAGGCCAGGTAACACTGGAATGACATATTTAAAGTCATTAAAGGAAAAAACTATCAACCAAAAATTCATTATCCAGCAAAAGTATATCTCAAAAATGAAGAAGAAATTAAGACATTTGCAGATAAACAAAAGCTTAAAGAGTTTATTACCAGAAGACCTACTGAAGAAGAAAGGCTAAAGGAAGTTCTTCAGGATGAAATAAAGGACATAAGAGAGTAACTCGAAGTTATATACAGAAATAAAGAAAATAAAGGTAACTAAATAAGTAAATATACAATCATGTATTATTGTAATTTTGGTTTATAACTGCTTCTTTCTTCCCCCCATATGACTTAACCAGCAAATGTGTAAAATAACACTCAAAATCTATGTTAAAGCGCATAAAATAAATAAAGATGTTATCTGAGGTAATAACAAGATAGGGGAGGGACAGAGATATAAAGAAGTACACAGTTTGTGTACAATTGAATCTAGGTTGGTACTAACTGAACAAGGCTGTTATTAGTTCAAGATGCTAACTTTAATCACAAGGTAACCACAAAGAAAAAAACTAAAAACATAGAGAAAAGGAAAGACGGAAGGAATAAAAATGGCACACTATAAAAACAGCAACTAATTACAAAAAAATAGCAGTAATAAAGTAATTGAAGAACAAGAACAGGTAAGACAGAGAGAAAACAAATACCTATATGACAGAAGTAAATCACAGTTATTATCTTAAGTATCGATGGCGTTAATTTCCCTTTAAAATGCAGAGATTAGCAGGTTGGATGAAAAAGCATAATCCATCTATACTCTGCCTACAAGAAAATTACTTTAGATACTAAGACACACAAAGAGGTTGAAAGTAAAAGGTTAGAAAAATGCATTCCATGCAAGCAGTAATCAAAAGAGAGCTGAAGTGGCAACATTACTAACAACAACATAGATTTTAAGTCAAAAAAATTGCAAGAGACAAAGAAAGATATTATATATTGATAAAAAGGTCAATCCACTAAGAAGACATGCTTATAAACATATAAGCACCTCACATCAGAACCCCAAAATACATGAAGAAAAAAAATTAAAAGAATTAAAGGGAGAAATAGTTCTACAATAGTATTTGGAGACATCAATACCCCATTTTTTTAATAGAGTATCTAAACTAAGAAGATAGTAAAACAAATAGAAGACTTGAAACACAGTATTTACCAATGAGGCCTAATGGACATATGCAGAGCACTCCATCCAACAATTAGAAGAGTTCATATTCTTCCCAAGTGCATATGGAACATTTTTTAGGAGAGACCACATTAGGCCACAAACTTAAAAATAATGAAATCATACAATGTGCCTTCTCATCCCAGAATAGAACAAAGCTAGAAAGCAATACTAGAAGGAAAAACCGGAAAATTTACAAATCTGTGGAAATTAAACAGCACACTATTAAATAAACAATGGCTCTGATAAGAAATAATAAAAGAAATTAGGAAATATGTTGAGATAATTGAAAATAAAACAAGACATACTAAAATTTGTGAGATATGGCAAAGGGGCAGTGCTCAGAGAGAAATTTATTGCCTTAAATGCCAACATTTAAAAAAAAGGAAAGAACACAAATCAATAGTCTAACTTCACACCTAAAAAAATTAAAACAAAAGCACAAACTAAACCCAAAGTTAGTAGAAGGAAGGAAATAGTGAAGATTAGAGCAGACATAAATGAAATAGAGAAGAGAAAAACAATAGAATAAATAAAGCTAAAAGATGGTTTTATGAAAAGATCAATAAAATCAACCAAACTTTTGCCATACTGTTACAGAAAAAGGAGAGAGGACACAAAGAATGAAAGCAAGGACATTACTATCGAAATAAGAATTGTAAGAGGATATTATGAACAATTATGTGCCAACAAATTATAAAACCTAGATGGAAAGGACAAATTTTTGTACAAATTAACTAATCTGATGCAGGAAGAAATAAGTAATATCAACAGATATAAACAAGTAAAGAGTTTGAAGCAGTAATCAAAAATCTCCCAACAAAGAAAAGTCCAGAACTAGATGGTTTCACTGTTAAATTCTGTCAAACATTTAAAGAGGATTTAAAACCAATCCTTCGCAAACTCGACCAAAAAAAAAAAAACGAGGAAACATTGATTCTTAATTCATTCTATGAGGCTATTAATACCCTGATAAAAAAGCAAGATAAAGACAACTCCAGAAAATTAAATTACATACCATTATCCTTTCTGAATATAGATGCAAAAATTGTCAAAAAAATACTAGCAAATCAAATTCATCAGCATATTAAAAGGATTATTCATCATGATCAAGTGGAATTTATTCCAGGAATGCAAAATGATTCAAAATAAGAAAACCAATCACATTCATAAAATGAAGGGAAATACCATGTGTATTAGTTAGGGTTCTCTAGAGAAACAGAACCAACAGGGAACACTTGCAAATATAAAATTTATGAAAGTGTCTCACGTGACCGTAGGAACGCAGAGTCCAAAATCCACAGGGCAGGCTGCGAAGCTGATGACTCCAATGGATGGCCTGGACGAACTCCACAGGAGAGGCTCACCAGCCAAAGCAGGAATGCAACCTGTCTCCTCTGAGTCCTCCTTAAAAGGCTTCCCATGATTGCATTTAGCATCACTAATTGCAGAAGACACTCCCCTTTGGCTGATTACAAATGGAATCAGCTGTGGATGTAGCTGACGTGATCATGACCTAATCCTATGAAATGTCCTCATTGCAACAGACAGGCCAGCGCTTGCCCAATCAGATGAACAGGTACCACAACTTGGCCAAGTTGACACCTGTCCCTAACCATGACACCATGTGATCATCTCAATTGATGTAAGAAAGGCATTTGACAAAATCCAACATCCTCTCTTAATAAAAGCACTAAGAAAACCAGGAATAGAAGGGAACATTCTTAACCTGATAAAAAAGAGCATTTATGAAATGCCCACAACAAATATTATACTCAAAAGCGAAAAACTGAAAGCTTTCCCCTAAGGATGTCCACTGCCACCACTGATATTAAACACTGTACTGGAAGTTCTAGTAAGAACACTCAGGCAAGAAAAAGAAATAAAAGACATCAAAACTGGGAAGGAAGAAGTAAAATTACCCCTATTTACAGATGGCATCATCTTATATATAGAAAACACCAAAGAACCCACAAGAAAGCTACTAAAACTAATAAATGAATTCAGCAAAGTTGCAGGACACAGGTAAACGTGAATTAGTCAGTTGGATTTCTATACACCAACAATGAACAACCTGAAAAGGAAATAAAGATAATTCCATTTACAACAGCATCTAAAAGAATAAAATACCCAGAATAAATTAAACAAGGAAGTAAAAGACTAGCATACTAAAACTACAAATCATTCCTGAATACAATTAAAGGAGACTGAAATAATGGAAAGACATTCCGTGTTCATGAAATGGAAAACTTAATACCGTTAAGAAATCAATACTACCTAAAGCTATCTACAAATTCAGAGAAATCCCTATCAAAATTTCAGCAGCCTTCTTTGCAGAAAAGTAAAAGCTGATCCTCAAATTTATATGGAATTACAAGGGAACTTGAAGAGCCAAATCAATCTTGCAAAAGAACAAAGTTGGAGGACACATACTTCCCAATCTTAAAACTTACTACAAAGCTACAGTAATCCAAACAGTGTGGTACTGGCATAAAGATATACATATATATCAGCGGAATAAAATTGAGAGTCCAGAGGTAAATTCACACACCTAAGGCCAGATGATCGTCAACGTGGGTGCCAAGACATTGAACAGGAGGAAAAGTCTCCTCAACAAACTGTGCTGACAACTGAAAATTCGCATGCAAAAGAATTAATGTGCCTACCTACCTCTAACTATATACAAAACTTAATTCAAAATGCATAGACCCAAATATAAGAGCTAATACTATAAAACTCTTACAAGAAAACATAGGGAAATATTTGCAGGACCTTGTAGTAAGCAATGGATTCTTAGATTCTACACCAAAAGCACAAACAACAAAAGAAAAATAGGCAAAATGTGCTTCTTCAAAATTAAAAACTTTTGCACATCAAAGAACATTATCAAGGAAGTGAAAAAACCTGTAGTATATATCAGGTAAAGGTTTAATATCTAGAATACATAAAGAACTCCTACAATTCAACCACAACAAAAAAAATGTCAAAGGTCAGAATAAACATTTCCGCAAAGAAGATCTTCAAATGTACAATAAGTATATGAAAATATGCTCAGCATCATTAGCCATGAGAAAAATGCATATTAAAACCATGAGATACCACTTCCCACTCAGTAGGACAGCTATTATTTTAAAATAATAATACTTATAAGGAGTATTGGCAAGGATGCACAGAAACAGAAATCTCCTTATATTACCGTAGGTATGTTGTGCCAGTTTGAAAACATTTATGTACCCTAGAAAAGCCATGTTTTAATTCTGATCCAATTTTGTGGGAGCAACCATTCCTTTTAATCCCTATTCAGTAATGTAGGTTGGAATCTTTTTAGTAGATTATGTCCATGGAGATGTGACTCACCCAATTGTGGGTATTAACCTTGGATTAGACGGAGATGTGACTCCACCTATTTCACATGGGTCTTAATTCATTTACTGGGATCCTTTAAAACAGAACATTTTGGAGAAAGCTTCAGAATGACGAGAGCCAGAGCCCACACAGCCAGAGACCTTTGAAGGTGAAGAAGGAAAACATTCCAGGGGCGCTTCATGAAACAAGAAGTCTGGAGAGAAAGCCAGCAGACACTGCCGTGTTTGCCACGTGCCCTTCCATGAGAGAGAAATCCTGAACTTCATCGGCCTTTCTTGAGTGAAGGTAACCTCTTGTTGGTGCCTTAATTTGGACATTTTTATAGACTTGCTTTAATTGGGACAATTCACAGCCACAGAACTGCAAACTTGTAACTTACTAAGTTCTACCTTTTAAAAGCCCCTCCATTTCTGGTATATCACATTCCGGCAGCTAGCAAACTAGAACAAAGGTAAGATGGTGAAGCTGCTGTGGAAAACAGTTTAGTCCATTAAAGATGGAATTATCATCTGACCCAGCAATTCCACTCAAAGGTAAACCCCAAAGCAGTGAATGTAAAGACTTAGATATTTGTACGCCAATGTTTATGGCAGCATTATTCACGATAGTCAAAAAAAATGGAAGCAACCCAAGTGTCCATCAACAAGTGAATGGATAAACAAAAATGTTATATCTACACAATGGAATATTATTCAGCTATAAAAACAAGGCAAATGCTGGCACATGCTATCATTTGGATGAACCCTGAAGACATCTTGTTGAGTGAAACAGCCAGACACAAAAGGGCAAATATTGTATGATTTCTTTTATATGAAATATTTAGGGAAAAAAAATTAATAGAGGCAGAAAGCAGAAGAGTGGCTGCCTAGGGTGGGGGTGGGGGATGGGGAGTTGTTCAATGAGTTTGAGTTTTGTTTGAGGTGATGAGCAGTCTGGAAATAGTGGTGAAGTTACACAATACCACCAATGAGCTTAATGTCAATGAACTGTCCAGTTAAGATGGTTAAAATGATTTTTATGTTGTGTATATTTTACAATAACTAAAAATAAAGGAATAAATAAAAGCATAACTTTGAGGGAAAAAATAAAGCATGCCAGCTGATTGCTGCCGAATGAGAGTTACAGAGAAGAAATGGCACCGTTTGTGGGCAAAGGGAAGAGGCTATCTCTTCGTGCTCCTGTAAGGACAGCTCTCGGGGCCTCCCTGCACCTCCCGCCTTCCTCTCCCACATGCTAAAGCATCCTCGGGGGCTGGGTAAAGTGCTGGGGCAGGACACGGCACACGGCAAAGGATTCCGACCCTCCAGGAATCCATTCTCTGAAGGATGTTAGGAGAATACAGGAAGAGCTGAATTGTAAAGAGGTAATATGGTCATTTGATCTCAGCTGGATTACAAAAGGTAATGAAAGACCAAAACCAACAGTCTCCAACACTGGCAGGCAACAGAATCACTTGGGTATATTAAAAACCATGAGTGTCTGGCCACACCCTTGGAAACTCTTAGGCGCAGTCTAGACATCTGTATTTTTTACCAAGCATTTTATGGGATTATGGTATGCACTCAAGTTTGAGGACCACTGACTGACACCTGGAATGAATAATTCAAAAATGTTCTTTACAGCCTGGGGTGAACCAGGTCTGCTCTCCACCCAGAAGAGATGTCAGCACCCACGGTCAGAGCTGAGGCAGAACCAGAACAACACGAAGTGGGGAATTTGGTGACCGTGTTACTCCATTCTCTGTCCTGACTCAACATCCACTCTAATACAACACTACTCTTCCTATCAAGCCGTGCCAAAGAAGTAACACGATGACTAGAAATTCATGCTTAAGATATTTTCCAAGACAAGCGCTAACTAGAATTATAGGTGGTGACCATTTCTTCAGACCTCATATAACATATTATCAACCAGATGGATATTTTCTTCAATGGATTCGAAGAACCGAGTCACATTCTTTCCATCTTCTTCCCTTTTACTGCAAGTTGCCCATGGAACAGGCTGGCATACTCTTCCTTCACTCTCTGGTTAACAGTGATTAATAATCCCTGTGTCATTACTTTTCATGCCTCTGTTAAACAGTACTGGATTCAAAATAAAACTCAGTGAAACTATCTGATACAAATGTTTTTAAAAACAATAATTGATATTTTTGCATTTTCTCCTTCATGAACTTCCTCTTTGAAAAAAAAATTTAAAGAAAAATACACTACTTTCTCCTGCCTTCCATTCAATAAGTATTTATTGGGGGCCACAAAGAGTGCCAGGGGTGTGGAATACAAAGATGAACAAAACATGGTCCCTGCCATTCAGAAAAAAATAAAGCCTAGGAAGGAAAAAGATACCTAAACAAACAGCCATATGGGATGTGCCCTATCATAACGAAGATGGGGGTCGCGAGGAGCACAGAGAAGGAAACCAGCGTGCCTGAGGCTTCCAGACACACTCTGAACCGTACAGTCGTGTAAAGGACACAGCATAAGAAAGAGGATAAAAGCAAAAAAACACAAGCATACTTACGAAACAATAAACTCATACACTGGCTATACAGCAAGGGGTGGGGATCACGGCAGGCCTCATATCCTCTGCTAAATAGTCGGCACTTGACCGTGTCAGGGGAAGCTGCCATCAGTTCGGGGTCAAATTTAATCTCACCATCGGTTCCATGTTTACTTTCTCCCAGACACAAAACTTGCCCGAGGCTGGCGCCCACCTCCCCAGGCTGCTATTTCTGCCCCCGACCCACCTCCCCACACCTCTGCTACCTGTACCACAGCAATCAGCCGGAAGGATTATTCCCTAAACGTGCCACGCATGTTCTCACAGGCTGCTAATTTCAAAAGCACGGCTTGAGAAGATCTAAAGGTGTCCTAAGGAGGTGACAGCAGCTCTGGGTGCAATTTTCAACAATGAGTAAGAGAAGCAAAATTTGATCATTCGTTCTATATTTTGGCTTCCACGGCTCCGGCTGCTTCGTGGAAAAGTGTAAAGGTTTGACACTTTTTTTTCTTTTTTTTGCCCATGGGTTCTTTGTAAAGAACTTTTGGGTACATCTTCAAAACCACCAGCGGGAAAGGACATTATTCTGTTATCTGTCAGAAATTGGATGGAAGGGGATAGCATTTAAAATGGTATTCTTTTGCCATTTCTCTGTTTTCGTCCCCCGCCCCCTTTTTTTTTTAAATCAGAGTTTAGTTTTAACAAGATGGCCGGTGGGGCATTTCTTTTTGCTTTTGATGCCACCTGGAAATAATTTTTCTATATTCTTTTATAATCTTCTCTATAGAAAGTCTTTTTTTGAAAATTGTTATAAACACCACATTATTTAGATGCACACTTGCTTAGATAGTAGGATGTTAGCCTTAAAAGCTTGCCGCAAATAAAGCAACACGGTAGCAAGTCACAGAACTTTTAGATCTGAAGGGAGGGAAGGGGGCACGCAGTGGTGTATCTGAAATGTTATGGTTCTTATGAAGTTCAGATTAGCAAGGGCTTGCCGTACGGATCACTTAGTATCCTACATGGGACACAGAGAACAGCAGTAGAATTATAACCCCGAGAGCTGAAATCAGAATAACAGCACTGCTGCACTTCCAGAATCATTTTTAAATGGAATACAATTGTGAGGGGATAAAAGTGAAAACAATGTAATTCAATGCAGAATTAATAAATTACTGAGAATTTTATTTTTTTATTCACTCTATACCTACGAGGTTAAAGAAAAAAAAATTGTGCTAATTAAGTGGCAATGCAATAGATTTTCCAATTCTCTGTGTCATTAAGAAGCCAATGTCAACTTCTCACCACGGGGGTAACTTCCTACGTAGCATTCCTAATATGCAGTCACCTGATCTCTGCTGAAATATTCCCTTACCTCTTTTCCTTTCTTCTCAGTTATTAATTGTGTCTTTTTTCCTCTTCTCTCCCTCTACACTTCTTATCTCAGATCCAAATTGGATAACGTGAGGAGCATGTATATAGTGACTATTTTTCCTGGCAGACAAGTCAGGCTATAATTAAAAATCTTAAAAAATTAAAAAATAAACTTGAGAAAAGTGTAGAGTTCTCCCATTCACCTACAATAGAGCTAAATTTACTCAATTTCCAACCAAACACAGGGAAATAGGGAAATGTAAAATATTCTGTCAATTATAAAAAATTATCTAGTATAGCTATACCGTGGAATATTATTTGGCAATAACAAGGAATTTAGTGCTAATATATATGATATGGATGAACCATGAAAATATTATCCTACAAGAAAAAGCAAGTTACAAAAGGCCACGTGGTACATGGTTCCATTTATGTGAAATATCCAGAGCAGGCAATTCTGTGGAGACAGAATGTAGACTGGTAAAGGGCGTGAGGATTTATGGAGTGACTGCTCATGAATGCAGGGTTTTTATTGGGGATGATGAAAATATTCTAAAATTAGATTGTGACGGTAGTGGTTTCACAACTCTATACTTTAACTGGGTTAACTTTACATATGCAAATCATATTTCAATAAGATGTAAATAAAAAGATACCTAATCTGCCAGCCCATATACACAGTTGCACACATACAATAATTAGGCATATGTATCATATTACCGATTTACAGTGACTGCTCATTCACCAGCTGGCAATTCATGCACTGAAATTTTAAAACTCAAGTTTTCTCACGGTCCTGATGGTAGAAAGATGATAATAACAATAACGACAACGGTAATAATATCAAGCGCGCGCTGAGTGCCTCCCGTGCCAGCTACTGCGACAAACACACAATCTTGTTTGATCCTTACCAAGTCTCTAGAAAGTAGACACCTCACTATCCCGATTTTAGACGTGAGAAAATTGAGGCTTACTGAAATTAAGCATTGAAACGTACATTATTTACTTTAATCTTCACATCACAAACTATTTTTCCCCAATTTACAGATGAAAGCACCGAGACTTGGGGTGGTGATCAGTCGCCCCAGTACGCAGTAGCGGAGCTGGGACTTCAGTGCTCTGAAGCCACTTCCGCTATCCCCAGCACGGGCACCCGAGGCTCAGCGAGCGACAGGCACCTGACATTACCTTCGAGAAAAGCATCTGATGACGCGGGGGAAAGCCAGAACCAAGGGGAGAAGCAGACTCCACTCACATACAAACTCCCCAGGCCAACCCTCTCACCTGTGAAAACTGGAACAGAAGCTTTTCAAGTTTCTATCAGGCTTAAATTACATTTAGTCCAAGAAATTCTTTTAAAATCTAACCCTCCTGGCCAAAACAACTTGCCAAAAGAAATGGCTTATTGATTTCTGCCCTGTGCCTTTGTGACAATTATTGTTAGGAGGTTGTAAAAATACTAACTATAACTGGAAAATGAAAGCTTAATTATCATCTATTTATGAAGTTCAATAACATACACCCATAAGCAATAAACTACATAATTAGTGAACTTTTTGTTATGAAAAATTTTGCACATATTCAAAAGTAGACAGGATATTACAATCTCTATGTGCTCACCACCCATCTTCAAAAAAATCAACTCATGGTCAGTCTTGTTTCTTCCATAAACTTACCCATTTTGAAGCAAAGCCCTGACATATTTCTGTAAATATTTCAGTATGTATGTCTAAAGATCAGGGTTCTCATTTTAAAAACACAACCACAATAACATTATCACAACTAAAAATATTAATAACTTGATACAATGATTTTAATAAACTCTGAGGCAACTGATTTAAATACATGAACATAAATAATATTTTAAATTTAATTACTTTAATGTCATTTTATTGATATAGTCACATACTACATAATCATCCAAAGTGTACAGTGACTCAGTATCATCAAATAGTTGTGCATTCATCACTACATACAACTTTAGAACATTTCCATTACTCAAAAAAATAAAAAAGAACACCCAAAACAACCCAAATCCTTTATTCCCCCTATTATTTAGTTATTTATTTTTGCCTTTATTTTCTTACTCATCTGCCCACACACTAGATAAAAGGAGTATCAGTCAAAAGATTTAAACAATTCCACAGTCATACTGTAAAAGCCATATATACAATCATCATCAAGACAACTGAATTATGGTCAATAGTTTTAGGAATTTCCTCCTAGCTATTCTAATACACTAAGAAATGAAAAAGGAATATCTATATAATGCATAAGATTAACCTCCAGAATGCCCTCTTGACTCAACTGAAATCTCTTGGCCACTAAAACTCTGTTTTCTTTCATTTCTTTTCTCTCTTTTGGTCAAGAAGACTTTCTCAGTTCCATGATGTTGGGTCCTGGCTCATCCACGAATCAGGTCCCACATTACCAGGGAGATTTACACCCCTGGGAGTCATGTCCCACGTACGGGGAGGGCAGTGAGTTCACCTGCCGAGTTGGCTTAGAGAGAGAGAGAGAGGCCACGTCTGAACAACAAAAGAGGTTCTCTGGGGTAACTCTTAGGCCTAATTTTAAGTAGGCGTAGCCTATCCTTTGTAGGAATAAATTTCATAAGTGCAAGGCCCAAGATCAAGGGCTTGGTTTATTAAATCAGGAGTCCCTAATGCTTGTGAAAATACCGGGAATTCTCCAGGTGGGGACGTTTAATATTTCCAAATTTTTCCCAAGTCCCTCAAGGGAACTTTGTGAAGATTTTTTATTTTCTGAACAGATTATCCTGGGACATATTGGTGTATTACATTAACCTATAAAAAATAACAAAATCTCATGCCCTATTCAATGTTCCATGTCATGTTGTTAATTAAATGGCCAAGTAGGTGAAATTAGATAATGTGCTACAGAAAATATAAATTTTTTCCCAAATAAACATCTGATGTGGGATGTTTTTAGAGAGAATTATCTATTTAGCATATTGCTAAGACACTCTATCTGGTTTCTCTTTGTTAGCATAAAGAAACCATTGTAAGCACAGGAAACTCCATTAGTTTCTAATCAATAGATCAACTTCAAGCCCATAGTAAATCCCTGGTGAGAGACCAGAAGGCACCAGAAGGCCTTGGAAACTAAGATAAAGAAGATGTAAACCAGGAACAGCGAGTTCCCAAGCTCACTCGGTCTCTGTGTAACTCTTTGGGGAGCTGGCTCTTCTCCCTGATATCTGTATGGTGCCATTGCAATGCGCTGTTTGTTCACTCTTGGGAGAACTGGCCCCTTGCCCAAGAACCAAAGTAAAACACCTGGTATTTTAAAATCCTGTGTGTGTGCATGCAGCCTGTTCACTGTTAAGAGGACCATGGCCAGCTGATCTGAAGTCTCACCCAGGACAGGGTGCTCCTCCCGGGCCTGTGTGGCCAGTGGGAACTTCCAGAGGACCAGCCCACGATCTCAGATGTTGTTGTTTCCCCCAATTTGGTGAGCTTTTCTTTCACTCTATGTTCCTTTCTTTCTGATTCTATTTTCTCATTTATGTTTGCTTAACTCTATCTAGTAATTCTAATCAAGTGGGTATGATTTTATATTTATAATTACTTTCTTTCATTATATTTGCTGATAATAAAGTAGTTATTAGAGTATATTGTGGTGAGCTACTTAATTGAGCCGTGAGTTCAGGGATTTTGAGAACCTAACAGAACAACAGCTCTTTCTTCAGTCTCACACAGAAGTTGAAGTTTTAATATATAGTCAGTATCATCCTTTACCATGTATGTGGATTATTCCATTATGGTCTATTTCTGACCACTCAATTTGATTCCCTTGGTAAGTGTACCTATCTTTGAGCCAGTGCCATGCTGTTTTGACAACTGTAGCTTGGTAATATGCTTTAAAGTCATGTAGTATGAGGCCTCCCACTTCATTTTACTTTCTCAAGATATTTTTTAGCTACTCAGGGCACCCTGCCCTTCTAAATAAATTTGATTATTAGTTTTTCTATTTCTAGAAAGTAGGTTGTTTGGATTTTACTTGCTATTGCATTGAATCTATGAATCAATTTGAGTAGAATTGATATCTTAACTATATTTAGTCTTCTAATCTATGAACATGGCATGTCCTTCCATTTACTTAGATCGTTCAAGATTTCTGTTAGCAATTTTTTGTAGTTTTCTGTGTATATGCCTTTTATGTCCTTGGTTAAATTTATTTCTAAATATTTCATTCTTTTGGTTGCTATTGTAAATGGAAGTTTTTCTTGAGTTACTCCTCAGATTGCTCAATATTGTTGTATAGCGACATTTACTGATTTGGGGGCTGTTGATTTGTATCCTGCCAATTTGCAGTAGTCTTTTATTTGCTCTAGTAGCTTTGCTGTAGTTTTTCTGAATTTTTACATGTAGGATCATATCATCAGTAAACAGTGTGTGTTTTACTTCTTCCTTTCCTATTTTGAAGCCTTTTACTTCTTTTATTGCCTAGCTGCCCTAGTTAGAACTTCCAGCACAATGCCAGTGACCGTGGGCATCCTCGTCTTTTTCCTGATCCTGGAGGGAAAAGCTTTCAGTCCTTCCTCACTGAGGATGACATTAGCTGTGGGTTTTTCATATATTCCTTTTATCACGTTGAGGATGTTTCCTTCTATTCCTGTCCTCTGAAGAGTTTTCATCAAGAAAAGATTTTGAATTTTGTCAAATGCCTTTTCTATATCAATCGAAATGATCATGTGGTTTTTCTGCTTTCACTTATTGATGTGTTGTATTACATTGATTGATCTTATGTTGAACAAGCCTTTAATACTGGGATAAACCCCACCTGGTACTATGTATAACTCTTTGAATTGTGCTGCTAGATTCGATTTGCAAGTATTTTGTTTAGGATTTTTACATCTATATTCATTAAAGAAATTGGTCTGTAATTTTCTTTTCTTGTAATATTTTTGTCTGGCTTGGTGCTGTTGGCTTCAGAGGATGAGTTAGGTAGCTTTCCTTCCTCTTCAATTTTTTGAAGTATTTGAGCAGGACTGGTACTAATTCTCCATGCAATGTCTGGTAGAATTCACATGTGAAGGCATCTGGTCCTGGATTTTTCTTTGCTGGGACTTTTTCATGAATGATTCAGTCTGTTTACTTATGATTGGTTTTTTGAGGTCTTCTATTTCTTCTTAAGTCAGTGCTGTTTGTTCATGCTTTTCTAGGAAGCTGTCCATTTCATCTAAGTTGTCTAGCTTGTTAGCATATAGTTGCTCACAGTATCTTCACATTACTTCCTTACTTCTGTAGGGTGAATAGGTATGTCCCCCATCCCATTTTTCAGTTTTATTTATTTTCATCTTCGTCAGCCTAGCTAAGGGTCCATCAGCTTTATTGATTTTCTCAAAGAACCAACTTCTGGTTTTGCTGATTCTATTATTTTCATATACTCTATTTCACTTATTTCTGCTTAAAACTTTATTTTCTTCTGTTTGCTTTGTGGTAAGCTTGCTCTTCTTTCTCTAGTTCCTTCAGGTGAGCACTTAAATCCTAGATTTTTGTTCTTTCTTCTTTTTTAAAATAGGCATTTTACGGCAATAAATTTCCCTCTCAGCACTGCCTTTGCTGCATCCCATAAGTTTTGATAAGTTGTGTTCTCATTTTCATTTGCCTCAAAATATTTACTGATTTCTCATGTAATTTCTTTCTTGATCCTCTGGTTGTTTAGGAGTGTGTTGTTTAGCCTCCACATATTTGTGAATTTTCCAGACCTCCACCTGTTACTGATTCCCAACTTCACTGCATTATGATCTGAGACTGTGTGTTGTATAATTTCAACCGTTTTAAATTCACTGAGACTTGCTTTATGACCCTACATGTGGTCCATCCTGGAGAATGATCACTGAGCACTTGAGAAACATGTGTGTCTTCCTGCTGTGGGGTATAAAGCTCTGCACGTGTCTGTTTAGTCTAGTTCATTTATCATACTCTTCAAAATCTATGTTTCCTTATTGATCTTCTGTCTAGATGTTCTATCCACTCATGAGGACAGAGAATTGAAGTCTCCAACTATTATTGCAGAGGTTAGTCTATTTCTGCCTTCAGTGTTGTCAGTGTTTGCTTTATTTATTTTGGGGTACTCTGACTTGGTACATAAGTATTCATGATTGTATGTCTTCTTGTTGAATTGTCCCTTTTATTAATATATACTGTCATTCCTTGTCTCTTTTAATTGCTTTACGTGTGAAGTCTAATTTGTTGGATATTAGTATAGCTATCCCCGCTCTTTTCTGGTGGTTGTCTGCATGAAATATCTTTTTCCAATCTTTCACTTTCAACCTATTTTTGTCCTTGGGTCTAAAGTGAGTCTCCTGTAGACAATATATAGATGGGTCCTGTTTTTAAATCCAGTCTGCCAGTCTTTTCTTTTAATTGGGGATTTTAATTCATAAACATTTTATTACTGTAAAGGCACCACTTTCTTCTAGCATTTTGTCTTCTGGATTATATCTGTCACATTTCTCTCTCTCTCTCTCTCTCTCTCTCTCTCTCTCTCTCTCTCTCTCTCTCTCTCTCTGTCTCTCTCTCTCTCTCTCTCTCTCTCTCTCTCTCTCTCTCTCTCTCTCTCTCTCTCTCTCTCTTATCAAACTTCCCTTGTATGTGATGGATTGCTTTTCTTTTACTGCTTTCAGAATTCTCTCTTTGTTTTTCACATCTGACAACCTGATTAGTGTCTTGGGGTAGATCTATTTGGATTCTTGGCTCTGCAATTTTATGTCTTTCATAAAACTTGGGAAATTGTCAGTGATTATTTCTTCCATTATTCTTTCTCCCCCTTTTCCCTTCTCTTCTCCTTCTGGGACAACCATAACGTGCATTTGTGTGCTGCATGTTGTTATTCAATTCCCTGAAACCCTGCTCAAATTTTCCCATTCTTTTCCCCATCTTCCTTTTGTGTGTAGGATTTTAGATGTCCTATCATCTAGTGTACTAATTCTCTCTTCTGCCTCTTCAAATCTGCTGTTGTAAGTCTCCATTGTGCTTTTCATCTCTTCCGTGGTGCCTTTCATTCCTGTAAGTTCTGCCATCTGTTTTTTCAAACTTTTGAGTTCTTCTGTAAGGTCACATATTTTCTTCTTTATATCCTTCAGCTTTTTGTCATATTTTCCTTTACCTTGCTGATTTGATTTTTATTTGATTTAGGAGATATGTTTGAAATCTTCAATTAGATGTTGCTTGCTTGTATCCTGTATCTCATTTAAATTGTTAGTTTGTTCCTTTGACTGGGCCATATCTTCTTGCTTCCAAGTATGACTCATGATTTTTTGCTGATGTCTAGGCATCTGATTTCCTTGAACAGTTTATTCTGGAGGTCACTTTGTCTCTTCTATCTAGTATTTTTCTTGTTGGTTGGTTTTGCTCTCCATCTGTTCTTTGACATTCAGTTCAATTTATTCTAGACCTCTAGCATAGTCTCTGTTTAACTGATGAGAATTATTTAGCTCTTGTTTCTCTGGTTCTTGCCCTGCCTGACAGGACTGATCCCAATCAGATTTTCCCAGACAAGCCCAGGACTCAGGAAGAGGGTGTAATCAGTATTAGGTTCCCTGAGGATGAGAACAGCAGACTGCTAGTCTTTTCTATGAGGCCTCTTGAATATGTGTTTCTCCTATGTCGCCCAGCAGGTAGCATTTCTCGGCTCACAGCTCCCCACTGGTGTAAACTGGTGCAGTCCTTTAAATCTCAGAAGACCTTGTCCCTGCCAGGGATGTGGTTGAGCTAGAGGCTAAGGTAGAAGGTGAGTCTAAGTTTTCCTGTTTTCCAGTCCCTGGAGTCTGAATTCTCTGAATGAGAACCACCATTTGTGCTGGGCCATGCGTCCCCTTATCTTGGGGAAGATATGCTCTTTAGGTATTTATCTCCTTCACCTGACTAGTTGTTTTGTCTATAAGACTACCTTAACTCTGCCCTTGTCTGGGTCAGTGCTAGCAACTGAAAAAGCCTGAGACTTTGCTTAATGGATTGCTAAAAAAAGTCTTAAAAAAAATTCTTTTCAGAGTGGGCCCCCTAGCCCCCAAGTTCACCAATCAAGAGCAGAGTTGTTACTCAGCACTATGTATTCCTTTTCTAGGGGCACAGCCCTTTTCCAGTACTCTGAGCTCGGCTGACTCCAAAGCCTCTACTGTTTTGTTTTGTTTTGTTTTGTTATTGTCAGCCCCACCTCCTTTCTGCTGGTAGAGACCTCTGGGTTCCTTTCATGCTTTCTCCAGATTTATCTATGCTCAAAGCTTGCATCCAGCAGTCTGAATTTGCTAATTAAATCCACAACTGGAGTTTGCTTGATCTCTCCTTACCTTGCTCCTAGTAGAGACAGCCTTTCCCATGGGGAAAGTGTCTCCAAAACAGCCTGGTTTGCCAGTAGGGGAAAGGCTCCAGCCTCCACAGTTCAAGAGACTTTACTTACAGCTCTGAACTGTGATCTCGACCCTTCCACCCAGTCTAGACTGGAATAAGATGTGTGTCCAGTCATGGACGCCCCTCAAACAGTTGTTCCAGATAGTTCCTAGCTATTTACTAGCTGCCCTACAGAACTAACTAAATTCCACACCCTATCCCATCATCTTATCCTGCATCCACTATTCTTTAAATGTAAATGTTATTTTAACTCACAAATTTTATATTGAATGTTAACTAAAGCTATCCATATATTCACTCAAATTTTCTATCACTTTAATTTTTTCTATTTTAATCCTTATTTTCATATAAAATCTATTATTTCTATAGTTAATCTTACTCTACTTTATTTATGAATTGTCATGACACTATATCAAATGTGCCCATAAAAATAAAGTATTAAACATTCTATATACACTAAATTTAATAGATTTGCTTTATTCACTGAGCTTGCCTGGGTATTGAAAGAAATTAAATTAGTTTGGGATGATCTGCTTTGTGATTGACCTTTGCTGTCTCCCTCAGTTCAATTTAATGTCCTTTTGGTGACAACAAATGACTACTTATTAATTATTCCAGCAATTTGCCAGCAATTATTGTTCTGCAATTACATATATCGTCCAACTGAAGTATTGATATAAACTTTTCCATTCTGTAACCCATATTTTCTGTATAACTCTATAAGCATTTTGTTCCTACTGCACTCACTTTCTCATTCCTTCCTTAACTTCTCTCCCCAAAAACTGTTCCAACCATCAAGTTATCAATTAATATCTGCATTATACACTTTGCCCTGAAATGTCTCTTTAAAAATTATTTTCATTTCCTCCATATTGCTGATAAGATAATAAAAAATCAAACAGAAGTAGAAACAAAAATTTTAAAATAAGAAACATCAAATCTTGTGCTCTAAATTTACATCACTGCTTCACAATCGCAGAAGACATTTCCTCTGAGAAAGAACTGTAATTACCTTAAGAAAGAACTTTCCTGAAACCTGAGATCCATAAATAACCTAGTTTCTTTTGAAAAAGAGAAGAGTGGGCAATTTAATTTTCTTTCATATTGTGAATAAGAAGTAAAATAGATTGCAAAAGGTGGGATAGTAAATGGGGTGAAGATTTTAGCTTCAAAATGACTATACTGCAGGACGTAAATACTGGGCATAGGTCATGAAGGCTAAAGAAAGGCCAGTCATCGTCAGTTTTTTACAGTTCAACCATAAGCCATAAGTTTTTTACAGTTCAACTTATAGGAGTGCCTCACTTAACAAAATAGATATATTCTGTAAAGCTGCATGCTAACTGAAATTTCATAAATTAAATTACATTTCAAATGCATTAGGAGATTTCACATTCCCTAGGAAAATGATTGGAGAAACAATTATTTGAGGGGTCATAACAATGCAGTTCAATGACGAAGACTCTGTAACCTGCGGTGGACTGGACTCTGGCACAGGAAAGTGCAAGCTTATGCAAATTAACTCTAATAATTTAAAGACATAAGGGTAATCATAACAATAAAAGTTTTGGAATTTGCATTTGTTAACTACTCCAGAAGCACTGAAGAATGAGATGGCGGTTCAGGTGAGCCATTTATCAATTCACAGCATGCTGTGAAAGCCACCCCCCCCCCCCAAAATAATGACTCCATGTCAACATCTGACGTGAACTTTACCTTTTTCATCCAGTGGGCAGACTGTACTGAAAATCACCCCTAAGGTTTGCTTGAGTAAATCTCCCATGCTGTAATCAGGGTTCTGATAGGGAAGTATAGGGCAGTAACACGTGGGATGGTGATACTTGGGTTGGTGTACTTGAAAACACTGAACCGTCAGATTCCCCCAAACCCTCTGTACTGGCAGAATATACAATCTTTGCATTCATGCTGGAAACCTGCCACCTTTAACCTGGAAGTCTTGCAAAGGCACACATAGAAGAATGCCGTCCTCAAGATTTGCCCTGCTTCCCCTCACTGCCCCTAGGCTAATAGCCAGGCTCAGATCCTACTCATCACTGCTCCAATTGTGAAGTACTGTTCCTGCTATGGGAAGCGATAGCTCACCCAACAAAAAGATGCTGTCTAACGTGCATCATCAGGAATTAGGGGCACACATATGGAAGTGGATTTTGATGGTGCTGAGCTAAGCTATAGGAGCAAGCCAGTAGATAGAGGAGAGTTTACTAATATGGAAAGCCCTCCTCTGTGACTCAATATTTAACTTCTAGCAAGGATATGTCAAGTAGGTTCTAAAATACTGACGGATGTTAATGGAGATAATAGATTCCAACTAGCAGGCAGCAGAGGTAGTACTTAACCATTAGAAGCAAGGTGAATGTGCTTGCCATAAAGTATGTATTTTCCAGAGCGACACCTAGAGAATCTGTGGCAATAGCCAACAAATCATGGTGTTCGTAGAGGTGGAAGTGATGGGTAGTCAAGATATCTCTTTGACTTAAATAAATAAAATGCTGAAGAACTGGAGAGGGCTTGAAATTAATGTGTGGTTCCAAATCTAAGCCAGTTCTCAGACCTAGAGCCCATCAATGTGAGTGGAGGCTGAGTGCTCTTGAGCAAAACCAATGCTTCTCCAATCACTTCCCTAGGGAATGTGCTGCCATTTACCAGGGCAACTCTACAATAGTGAAAGAGAATACTCGACCCTTCTAGGAGCTGCTGGATATAATGCCTAAGTTGATACTGACACTAGGGTCCCTAAAACACCTTTACGGTCTCCCAGTTTAAGTGGTAACATAGAAGCCAGGTAATAAACAGAGTCCCAGCCCAAGTCCATCTCACAGTTGGACCAGTGGATTTGAAGACCCACCATCTGACTACGGCTCTGGTCCCTGAGTGTGTAATTAGGATGGATATAATCAGCCGCAGTCAGAACCCACACAACACTTCTCTGATCTGTAAAGAAGAGTCATTATGCTAGAAAAAGGCAAAGGAAGTCCCTGATATTATTTCCTCCTCCCCTTGATCCAGATAACAAACCAGAAGGAACACTGTAGCCAAGATGAACAGCAAAGACTGAGGCCACCCTCAAAGAGCAGCTCCTGCAAAAACCCTACAGCTCACGGACAAGTCAGCTCAGTATGCTGGTGTGAGATGAGAACTAGCACACTAGAGCCTCGTGCAGGTGTCAACTATCACAGTGATACTCAGAGGGTGGCCACACATTAGAGTCAGTTCATTAGCTTTTCATCTTTACACAAATATAAACAGCGATAGTAAATACAGAAATATTTATGGCAAACTGACATTGCTGCAACTACCAAGTGTGTGAGTTTTGCATTTTATAAAAGGATCAATCGTGATGAAATGGAAGCAAAACAAATTCATTCCTTCACATGGTCAGGTTGAGGAGCAATGTTCTAAAGGGCAGTGGTGAAAGGAAATCTTGCCATCAGGCCGGGCTTCATCAGTTTTGTAAATAAGTAGAGAGTTGAGCTAAGAATATATACAAAGTCTTAGGCAGCGGCTAATGGCTCTGCTAACTGATCAGGAAAGGAACAAGACTGGACCATCAGAAACAAGGAGGTCTGTGGAAGAAGCACGTGGCTACCCTACAGGACTGTACAAAAATGTCAATACCAAAGAGACGGCATCCACAGCAGAGGAGGAACTGAACAACCAGGTGGGGAGGATGACTCACACAGTGAATGTCAGCCAGATTCTGTCCTTGGTGACCTCAGCGCTAGCATGATGGACTCACAAGGAACCGCATTGGCAGGAATGAAGGCTACGAATGGGGATAGAAGTGTGGGCGCTCCTCACTTAGGGTGACCTGGATGTCGACAATGTTAACTGACCAATCAGCAGAGGCCAAAACTGAGCCCTGAATGGTACTAACCCTTAAGGAGACACACCAAACATGTGCTGGCAAGTGAATTACACCAGACCCTGTTCACTCTGGCAGCACAACTCATTCTCACTGGAACTGATTTAAGTATGGTTTTGCCTTCTTTGCCCTTGCCTGGCCTCAATTACTAACATGGGATCCCACAAAATATGTAAATCACGTGACCATTTATCAGTGCAGGAGGTGTCACAAATTCGCACATAATTACAGGATTTCTGGCTTCTGCCTTTTGTGTCATCACCCAGAACATGCCAGCCTAACAGAATGTTGGAAGGGCTTAAGGGCTCAGCTGAGATGCCAGCTGTGGAACAACTCTCTGTAGTACCAGTGCCCTGTCCTCCAGAATGCAGCACATACCTTAAACCAATGGCCATTATATGATGCTCTGTCCTAACAGCTCGGCTACATGTGTCTGGGAACTAAGGGGTAAAAGTATAAATTGGCAGGTCTCCATTTGACCCAGTCAGAAAATTTGTTCATCCCCAGTGACCAAGTTGGGGATTTGGTCTCCCATCCTCTCAAAGGCTCTTGTGGGATTTGATATTTTAGCCCACAAGCAAGGAATGCTTCCACCATCGAATGCAGTAAGGGTTCCTGAATCTATCATTATTTCTGCTACCTGGTTATTTGTGCTCCTCAAGCCAATAGATCAAAAGGCAAAGAAAGGAGTTTGACTGGCAGATGTGATCAACATTGCCATGAAGAGAAAAGGATCCTACCCCATAATGAGGACACAGAGGAGTAAAACTGGAATTTCAGGAAGCACCTCCTGATGCTTCCATGCCCAGTGATGACAGTAAATGAGATGACCTCACAACCACAGTCTGAGAAGGGCAAAGTGACCAGAGGCTCAGACCCTTCAGGGATGAAAGTCTGTCACCCCACTAGGCAAGCAACCTAGACTAGGGGAAGTGCTGCTCAAAAGTGAGGAGAAGCTAGGATGGACAGTCAAAGAGGAAAGCAGTGAATCAGTTACGGCCTCAGAACCCATGGCATTAGTAGAAACTGTCCTTTACTTCATTAACTCTCCCATTTTAAATCATGACTAGAGACTGTACCCAGCTACAGCCTTGAATCTACAAAGGCTCAACGGGAGTCTGAACCTGTCTGAGTGGTACAATGGGAAGAGTACAGCAGATGCTACAGATCCCCACCCCACGTCTCCGTGTCCCACCTTTAGGTCCACCTGTAGCTGTAGAGGGCCGCTACTGACCATGCCAGCGGTACCCCACCTCCAGTATCTACGCCCCCCTTTTGGCTGCTTGAGGTTTCTCTCCTCTGTCTTACTCAGCCTTCATGCCGAGCATCCCAGAAACACCAGGCACTCAGCAGCCCGTGAGGATGGGACTCAGTGGACAAATGTCTAAGTGTCCGTGCCCTCAATGGGACAATTTTAAGGCACATTCTACAGTTCCCCTGAGGGTTCCAGAGGGAACAAGCCTCAGCTGTCCCCAGTGTAACCTGATCATTAGAGCAAAGTTTACTGGCTTTTCTCCCTTCCATATCTCACTTTTGTCACTGCCTCATCTGAACTTCCTGGGAATCACCTTTCCAACAAATTAACTGCATCCACATCTTTATTTTTAGTGCCTGTTTTTTGAAGAGAATTCAATCTTAACACAGATAAGAACATTATTATTCCCTTCTAACAGATGAAGAAACTGAGGCACAAGGAAATTTAAAGTGACCAGGGCCACACAGTCAAAAAGTGATGGAACTAAGTTGACCTTGGGTAGCTGAGTCCAGAGCCCAGGCACTTAACATCTACTGTGTACCACATTATCTGTCTTAAAAGTCCATATTTTTGTATTTAATGGTCGTAGAGCAAAGCATTCCTATATTGTGCTATTTTCTGAAACAAGTGTGGCGGCACCTATACAATTAAAATAAAGCTCAATTAAGTCCAGTAACTACTTAACATGGGTTTCACTGTAATCAGATGGCAACAATGTCTGGCTCTCTCTTCATTTAACATGATCTCATCTATAAGTATGAGCCTAACCAACAGCTAAGCACAACAATCAAAGAAATGCAGATGTCTTCATGAAAAAAAATTCACAACTCATGTATTTGTTGGATAACAATTAATAGGATAGAAAGTGCACGGGTGGTTCAGTGTAGAATGCTCGCCTTCCATGTGGGAGACTCGGGTTCGATTCCTGGACCATGCAGTCCCCCTGAAAAAGTAAACAATTAATAGGACAAATTCAAAACAATACTTGCTGATGATTTTTCTCCCCAGAAAACAGGATCAACCAAAGTGAATCGACCAAGCTAAGAGTCTTCAAAAGCAGACATAAAACTCCCTTATACTAGCTAAATCCTCATCATTTAACATCATCTGTCCATCATCTATGCTTAAGACATCTGAATGAAGAGGTAAAAGTGCAGTTACTCAAAAATAGAATTTTTTTAGGATTTATAATGGAAAATTTCCTAATAGGGCAATGGTGGAAACAGCATGAACTCTGAAGCCAGACAAACCCAGTTCAGGAATGTACTTGCTGTGTGGTCTAGAAAGTTATCTAACTTCTTGGATTCTCAGTTTCCTATTCTGTAAAATGTGGAGGGTAAAAGGATGAAATATGCAAAGTGCCTAGCATGTCGCCTGGCCTACAGCAGTTACTCAAGAAATACTAGTTTCCTCCCCATATGCATTATTAATTAATTCATGTGTAAGTAGCTACTTGCAGTAAAAAAAAATAATTTAGAAAATTCCCAAGGATCTTTTAAGCTAGTTGAAGATAAACTGGAAGCCTGCATAAGTGGGTTAGATAATGAATTCATAAGAATGGGTGACAATAGACTAGAGAACAGGTAGACACAGCCATAGGAAAGAACACTTCACAGAACTAGTGATGGCTTCACGACATCAACCAGAAACCCAGAGGGGCCAACAAGAATAACAATTTTCTAAGACCCTGGCCTGCATGTCTGATGTGATGCGATGGCCTCTAGCCAAACACTGGAGTTCAAAGACTTAGTATAAAAAGGGTACAAATTAATCAATTTTATATTCATTTATGTTGAAAATGGTAATATTTTGGACAAAGTGGGCTAAAGAAAATATATTGTTAAATTTAATTTCACCTGTTTGTTTTTACTTTCTTTATTGACACTACTGGAAACTTTAAATTTATATATGTGGCTAATACTATATTTCTGTTGGATAGCACTGAGCTAGAAAGGTGTCATTCTTAATTCTGCACGCCCTTCCCAACTAATCTCCTACTCTTGACA
This sequence comes from Tamandua tetradactyla, assembly GCF_023851605.1. Classification (NCBI taxonomy): domain Eukaryota; kingdom Metazoa; phylum Chordata; class Mammalia; order Pilosa; family Myrmecophagidae; genus Tamandua; species Tamandua tetradactyla. Next base: position 169,773,481 of record NC_135333.1, read on the forward strand.
CTGTGACCCCCTCCCAAACACCCAACAACAGGGTGGCTACAATCTTCATTCACACCTTGAGGGAACATTAGAGCCTCACTATTCCCACATGCCCCACAAGGATGATGTGGTACAAGGAAAACTGTCTTCATATGACAGTAAATACATATGGATGCTGTTCTAGTTTGCCAGCTGCCAGAATGCAACACACCAAAGATGGATTGGCTTTTAATAAAAGGGGATTTATTTTGTTGGTTCTTCAGAGGAAAGACAGCTAACTTTCATCTGAGGTTCTTTCTTCTGTGGGAAGGCACAGGATGGTCTCTGCTGGTCTTCTTTCCAGGTCTCTGGGTTCCAACAACTTTCCCTGGGGTGATTCCTTTCTGCATCTCCAAAGGCCTGGGCTGAGCTGCGAGTGCTGAGATGAGGTATGCTGAGCTGCTTGGGCTGCGCTACGTTGAGTCTCTCATTTAAGCACCAGCCAATTAAGTCAAAGGTCATTCATTGCAGCAGGCACGCCTCCTAGCCAACTGCAGATGTAATCAGCAACAGATGAGGTTCACGTACCATTGGCTCATGTCCACAGCAACAGAACTAGGTGCCTTCACCTGGCCAAGTTGACAACTGAATCTAATTACCATAGATGCGATAACTCCCAAAAGAAAACGCCCCCAAAAGACAATATCCACATGAGCCTGACTTCAACTGGGACTACCAACCTGCTTATCAGGGACTCTGTGGAGCGTCCTAATAACGCCTATCCCAGGAACTGTATTTTAATCTGTGCTCCCCCTTTGCCAAGACAAGTAAAGGTCAGGTGTCTACGAGAAAAATAACACTTCAAACTTGAGGCATTTGTTCATATAATCAAGCGTCTCAGTAACTGCTTTACCTCTATACTACTTTGGCTGAACTCCAATAAGTCTTTTTATCAGAGGCATCACCGGAGAAGCTGAGTGAATCCACAAACTCTAGCCATCTTTTTTACGTATTTCACAAATACAGCTCCCCAATGCGTATAGAAAATGAAACTCGACAATAATAACCAAATTCTCATCCCACTAACAGTCCCCAATACCCACTCAACACAACCAAGTAATCTGAGCTGACGGTTGGAAAATGGAAGTTGATGGTGCAGTGGAGAAAATTAGTTTTAGATAGAAAGCCAGAGAACCACTGGAGAAGATGACATGAATGGTAAAAAGAACCCAGGATCCTTCTCATTTCCATCGTAATGCTGCCATTAGTGAACAAAACACACTAATCGTTTTCCTTTAGTAAAACCTCCTATCTAAATTGGTATTTTTTTAGGAAAAAATAGTAATATAAAAATTTTTTAAAATATATTTTTTTCTTCTATTTTGAAAGTTTTTACTAATCTCAGACAAGCATTATAATCATGTGAAAGTACCTTTCGGCAAGTATCTTTGCTAAAGGACATGGAAGGTAGTGGCTAAGCACAGGGATCCCTGCAGGAATGCAAAATGGTACAACCACTGTGGAAGGCAGTTTGGCAGTTCCTCAGGAAGCTAAGTATAGAATTGCCACATGCTCCAGCAATCCCACTACTAGGTATATATTCAGAGAGCATGAGGGCAAGGACACAAAGAGACAACTGCATACTAATGTTTATAGAAGCATTATTTACAATTGCTAAGAGATGGAAACAGCCCAAATGTCCATCAATGGACGAGTGGCTGAACAAGCTGTGGTATATACATATGATGGAATATTATGCAGCTGTAAGACAGAATAAAGTCATGAAGCATGTAAAAATGTGGATGAACCTTGAGGACATTATGCTGAGTGAGATTAGCCAGAAACAAAAGGACAAATATGTATGGTCTCACAAATATGAACAAACATTAATGAGTGAATTTTGAGAGTCAAAGTTGAGAACACAGGTTGTTGGGAAATAGAAACAGGAAATAGAAATTGGGCATTTGGTGCTGAAGGAGTACAGAATGTGCACCAGGACTGACTGTAAAAATTCAGAAATGGATAGTTCAATACTACCTGCTTGTACTACAATAATGCAAGCACACTGAATGAAGCTGAATGTGAGTGTGACAGAGGGGAAATGACTGGGGGCACATATGAAACCAGAAGGAAGGACAGAGGATAAAGACTGAGACAGTATAATTTAGGAATGCCTAGAGTGGACAATGATGGTGATTAAATGTACAAATTAAAAAACTTTTTTGCAAAACAGAAAGAAAATAAGCCCCGGTGTGTACATATTGGGTATTATGGTAGATAGAATAATGGCCTGCAGAGATGCCCATGTCCTACTCCTGGGAGTCTGTAAATATGGTGTTGAGGGGCAAAGGAGAATTAAGATTACACATGGAATTGATGTTGCTAATTGACTGAGCTTAAAATAGGGAGACTGACCTGGATTCTCCAGGTGGGCCCAAGATAACCAGAAAGGTCCTTAAACGTGGAAACAGAAGGCAAGAGAAGAATGTCAGCGTGACATGATGTGAAAAGAAACTCCACTGTCACTACTGTCTTTGAAGATGGAAGGAGTCATAAGCCAAGGAATGTGGGCAGCCTCTTTCTTGCATAAAGGCAAGGAAATGTATTAAAGGAAACAGCTTGACTTTAGCCGAGTGATATTTGCATCAAAAAAGATACTAAATTTTTGCTCTCTCAAAACCAAACAGAGCACAGGCTTCAGACGAGGCTACCTGATCTTGTATGTGAGCTCTGTCACTTCCATTCTTGACCATGCCACTCCTCATTCGCCTCTTACGTAAAAAGTGGATAACAGAAGCAGCTACCTTATAGGGTTGTGGTGATCCTTAAATACATGAATACATAACCTGTTTTAACAGTGCCTGACAACATGGCGGTCTGTGTAAATGGTACTGATTATAAATGACTGGCAACTTACATGACAGTAATTGATACATCTATTCTCACCTAATCTTCTTTTTACTTAATTGATAACTGTTCTCTTCACTAAGAACTTGTTTAATTCTTCCAACCAGTATTAAAATGTTACTAGCTTTAAAGAGTGGGGCAAGATGGCAGCTTAGTGAGGTGTGGAATTTAGTTCATCCTCTAGAGCGGGTAGTTAATAGCCAGGAATAGTACAGAACAACTGCTTGGGCCACAGCAGTGACCGGGCACACAGTGTACACCAGTCTGGACAAGCTGGACCAGCTGAGACCCTGCCCAGAACTGTGAGTCCCCCAAACTGGGGTCAGTGCCCCTTCCCCATGGGCACAGCAGGTTGCTTCCTGGAGGGGAAAGGAAACAGACTTTACTAGCAGCAAGGGCTTAGCTCAACCGAGCTCCACCTGTGGAATTAATTAACAAATTCTGACTACTGAAAATAGGCCCCCAGCTTAGATGAACATGGAATAAGCAGTAAGGAAGCAGGAATTTTCAACCAAGCAGAGACAGCTGATGGGAGGGGTTTCGGCAGGAGGGGCACAGGGACAGGACAGGGGTTTCTTTTAGTTGGACAGCACAAAATACTGGAAAAGGGCTGAACCCCAAGAGAAGGGGGCACAAAGAGCCTAGAGAGACATATGGCTATGTACCAACTCAAGCTCTTGATTTACAAACCCAGGGAGCAGGGCTCCAGCTCTGAAAAGGTATTTTTTACCTCTTAGCAGCTTATTAGATAAAACTGCAAGCACTCTCAGACTCCAGTTCTGCCCCAGGCAAGCCAGAATTAAGGTATGTCTCAGAGACAAAGCAACCAGTCAGGGGAAAAGGTTAATTCCCTAAAGGCAGCATCTTCGTGAGCAAAGGGGGGTGGGGCCCAGCTCAAATAGAATCCCTCCTTCAGGTAATTCAGGTCCCAGGGACTGGAAAACTGAAGCAATTAAAGCCATCCTACTACCTCACCTCTGTCTCAACCACATGCCTTGCAAGGACAGTCTGCTGAAATTAAAGGCACCACATCACTTTACGCTGGTAGGAACCTGCGGGCTACCAAGTGCCACATACTGTGCAGGACAGGAAAAACACAGAGTCTAGAGGCTTCATAGGAAAGTCTGATAAACTGCTGGTTCTCACCCTCAGGGAAAACTGATGCAGGTGACTCTCTCCTCTTGAAATGTGGGCCTGTCTAGTCGAGGAAAATCTGACAGGAATATATGATATTTGAGGAAACCCTCCTCAAAAAAATGTTCCATATAGGGAGGGCAGGAAACAGAAAAACAAAAACTGAAAAATTCTGATCAGGTAAACAGAACCTATGCTAGAGTCTAGAATAAGTTGAACTGAATGTCAAAGAACAGATAGAGAAAAAAGCCATCCAGCAAGTAAATCCTAGGTAAAAGAGTGAAAACAGCTTCCAGAATAAACTAATTAAGGAAGTCTAATGCCTAGACACCAGCAGAAAATAACAAGTCATACTAGAAAATTGAAGATATGGCCCAGTCAAAGGAACAAACCAACACTTCAAATGAGATACAGGAGTTGAAAAAACTAATTCAGGATTTCAAACAGACATGCAAGACCTCATCAAAAATCAAATCAATGAGTTGAGGGAGGATATAAAGAAGACATTGGATGAGCATAAAGAAGAACTTGAAAGTTTGAAAAAACAAATTGCAGAACTTATGGGAATGAAAAACAATAGAAGAGATGGAAAAAAAACAATGGAAAACTACAACAATATATTTGATGAGACAGAAGAAAGATTAGTGAATTAAAGGACTGGACATCTGAAATCTGACACACAAAACAAATATAGGGAAAATAAGGGAAAGAGATGAACAATCTCTCAGGGAACTGGATGAGAATACAGCACTCAAGACTATACATGTTATGGGTGTCCCAGAAGGAGAAAAGAAGGGGAAAGTAGGAGAAAGGCTAATGGAGGAAATAATTACTGAAAATGTCCCATCTCTTATGAAAAAAAATAAAATTACAGATCCAAGAAGTGAAGTATACCCCAAATAGAACAGATCCAAATAGACATATTTCAAGACACTTACTAATCAGACTGTCAAATGTTAAAGATAGAGAGAATTCTGAAAGCAGCAAGAGAAAAGCAATCCATCACATACAAGGAAAGCTCAATAAAACTATGTGTGGATTTTAAGAAGAAACATTGGAGGTAAGAAGGCAATGGTATGATATATTTAAGATACTGAAAGAGAAAAACTGCCAACCAAGAAACCTATACCAAGCAAATATGTCCTTCAAAAATGAGGGGGGAGATTAAAATATTTTCAGACAAACAGTCACTAAAAAAATTGTGACTAAGTGACCAGCTCAACAAGAAATACTAAGGGCACATAACAGTTAGATAGGAAAAGACAGGAGAGAGAAGACTGGAGAAGAGTGTAAAAAATGAAGAATATCAGTAAAGGTAAAAAGAGAAATATAATATACAAAATCCAAAAGGCAAAGTGGTAGAAGAAAGTACTGCCTTCACAGTATGTTCTAGTTTGCTAGCTGCTGGAATGCAATATACCAGATATAGAATGACTTTTAAAAAAGGGAATTTAATAAGTTGCAAGTTTAAAGTTCTAAGGCCATGAAAATGTCCCAATTAAAACAAGTTTATAGAAATGTCCAATTTAAGGCATCCAGGGAAAGCTACCTTGGTTCAAGAAGGCCAATGAAGTTCAGGGTTTCTCTCTCATCTGGAAGGGCACATGGTGAACACGGTCAAGATTTCTCTCTCATCTGGAAGGGCACATGGCAAACACAGCACCATCTGCTAGCTTCCTCTCCTGGCTTCCTGGTTCATTAAGCTTTCCCGGAGGAGTTTTCCTTCTCCATCTCCAAAGGTCACTGGCTTCTGGGCTCTTTGCTTCTCGTGGCTATGTCATTCTTCTCTGCTCTCTCTGAATCTCCTTCATTCTCCAAAATGTTCCTCTTTTATAGGACTCCAGAAACTTATCAAGACCCACCCACATGGGTGGAGACACCTAATCCAGCTTAACAACCACTCTTGATTATATCTGATTCCAGTTTCAAACATACAGTATTGAATAGGGATTATTCTACCTTCATGAAATGGGATTTTGATTAAAACACGGCTTTTCTAGAGTACACACATCCTTTCAAACCAGCACAGAGTAATACATTAAATGCTGATGGATTAAACTCCTCAATCAAAAGACACAAACTGGAAGAACGGATTGAAAAACAGGACCCATGGATATGCTGTGTAAAGGAGACTTATTTTAGACCCAAGAACAAAAATAGGTTGAAAGTGAAAAGTTTGGAAAAGATATTTCATGCAAACAACCACAAAAGACCAGGTGTAGATATACTAACATCTGACAAAACAGACATCAAATGAAAACAATTAAAAGAGACCAAGAAGGACACTATATATTAAAATAATAGCAACTCAACAAGAAGACATAACAATCATAAATATTTATGCACCAGGCCAGAGTGTTCCAAAATACATGAGGCAAGCACTGACAACAATGAAGAGAGAAGTGGACACCTCTACCATAATACTTGGAGATTTCAATTCCCCACTCTCATCAATGGATAGAACATCTAGACAAAGGATCAATAAGGAACCAAAGATTTTTAAAAATATGATAAATGAACTAGAGTTAACAGACATTTACAGAAAATTACACCCCACAACAACAAGATACATATTTTTCTCAAGTGCTCATGGATCATTCTCAAAGACAGACCACACACTGGGTCACAAACAAAGTCTCAATAAATTTTAAAAGATTGAAATTATACATAACACTTTTTTTTATCATAATGGAATAAAATTGGAAATCAATAACAAACAGAGGGCCAGAAAATTCACAAATATATACATCTTAAACAACCAGTGGGACAAGGAATAAATTACAAGAGAAATCAGTAAATATCTCGAGGCAAATGAAAATGAAAACATGAGTGCTGAGAGGGAACTTTATTGCCTTAAAAACCTATACTAAACAAGAAGAAAAAGCAAAAATCAAGCAATTAACTGTTCACTTGGAAGACCTAGAGAAAGAACAGCAAACTAATCCAAAACAAGCAAAAGGAAAGGAATAACAAATATTAGAGCAGAAATAAATGAAACTAAGAACATGAAAACAATTGAGAAAGTAAACAAAATCAGAAGTTGTCTTTTTGAGATTATCAATAAAGTCGATGGACCCTTGGTTAAGTTGACAAAAAAGAGAGTAAGAGAGAGAGAAAGAGAATGCAAAAAATAAATAAAATCAGAAAAAGAAGAGAAGACATAGCCACTGGCCCTGCAGAAATAAATGAGGTAATGTGAGGAAACTATGAGCAACTACATGCTAATAACCTAGACAATGCAGATGAAATGGACAACTTCATAGAAAGGCATGAACAACCAACACTGATTCAAGTAGAAATAGATGACATCAACAAACCAATCACAAGTAAAGAGATTGAATCAGTCATCAAGAAGTTCCCAAAAAAAAAAAACGTCCAGGACCATATGGCTTCACACGTGAATTCCACCAAGCATTCAAAGAAAGAATTAGTGCCAATCCTGCTCAAACTCTTCCAAAATATTGAAGAGGAGGCAAAGCTACCTAACTCATTCAATAAAGCCAACATCACCCTCATACCAAGCCAGACAAAGATATGACAAGAAAAGAAAATTACAGATCAATCTCTTTAATGGACACAGAAACAAAAATCCTCAAGAAAATACTTGTAAATTGAATCCAGCAACACATTAAAAGAATTATACACCATGACCAAGTGGGATTTATTCCAGGTATGCAAGGATGGGTCAACATAAGAAAATCAATTAATGTAATATGCCATATCAATAAGTCAAAGTGGAAAAAGCCACATGATCATCTCGATGCAGAAAAGGCACTTGAAAAAATTCAACATCCTACCTTGCTGAAAACATTTCAAAGGCTGGGAATACTAGGAAACTTCCTCAGCATGATAAAGGGAATATATGAAAAACCCACTGTTAACATCACCCTCAATGTGGAAACTTTCCCTCTAAGATCAGGAATGAGACAAGGGCGTCCACTGTCACCACTGCTATTCAACATTCTGCTGGAAGTTCTAGCCGGAGAAATTAGACAAGAAAAAGAAATACAAGGTATCAAATTGGAAAGGAAGAAGTAAAATTCTCATTGTTTGTAGATGACATGTATGTCAACAATCCCGAAAAAATATATAGCAAAAAACTACTAGAGCTAATAAATGAGTACAGCAAAGTGGCAGGGTACAAGATCAACCCAAAAATCAGTAGTGTTTCTGCACACTAGAAATGAGCACTCTGAGGAAGAAATCAAGAAAAAAAATTCCAATTATAATAGCAACCAAAAGAATCAAATATTTAGGAACAAATTTAATTAAAAACAAAAAACACCTATACACAGAAAACCACAAGAAACTGCTAAAAGAAACCATGGAAGATCTAAATAAATAGAGGGGTATACCATGTTCATGGACTGGAAGACTAAATATATTTAAGAAGTCAATTCTACCCAAATTGATTTACGAATTCAATGAAACACCAATTAAAATCACAACAACTTACTCTGCAGAAATAGAAAAAACCAACAACCAAATTTATTTGGAAGGAAAGGGTGTCCCAAGTAGCTAAAAAATATCTTGAGAAAGAAAAATGAAGTGGAAGGTCTCACACTGCCTAACTTTAAAGCATATTACAATACTACAGTGGTCAAAACAGCATGGTACTGGCATAAAGATAAATATACAGACCAACGTAATTGAACTGAGTGTTTAGAAATAGACCCTCTCGTCTGTGGACAACTGATCTTTGATAAGACAGTCGAGCCAACCACCTGGACTGGGGCAGCCTCCTCAATAAATGGTATTTGGATAACTGGATATCCATACCCAGAAAGTGAAAGAGGATCCATATCTCACACCTTATACAAAAAATTAACTAAAAAAGGATCAAAGACCTAAATATTAGAGCTAAAATCATACAACTTTTAGAAGAAAATGTAGGGAAATATCTTACAAATCTTATAATAAGAGGTGGTTTCTTGGACCTTACACCCAAAGCATGAGCACTAAAAAATACATAAATAGGATATCCTCAAAATTAAACATTTTTGTGCATCAAAGAACTTTGTCAGGAAAGTAAAAAGCCAGCCTACCCAACGGGAGACAAAAGTTGGAAACCACATATCATATAAGGCTTTAATATCCAGAATATTCTATAAAAAGATTCTTCAGTGAAGCAACACAAAGACAAATAATCCAATTTAAAAATGGGCAAAAGACATGAACAGACAATTTTCAGAAAAGGAAATACAAATGGCTAAAAGACACATGAAAAGACATTCAACTTCACTAGCTTTTAGGGAAATGCAAATCAAAACCACAATGAGGTATTATCTGACACCCACTAGAATGGCTATTATCAAAAAAAAAAAAAAAACAGAAGATGACAAGTGCTGTAGAGGATGTGGAGAAAGAGGCACAGTTATCCACTGCGGGTGGAAAAGAAAAATGATGCGACCACTCTGGAAGGCAGTTTGTAGGTTCCTCAGGAAGCTAAGTTTAGAATTGCCATATGATCCTGCAATCCCATTACTAGGTATACATTTAGAAGAACTGAAGGCAAAGACACAAATGCACATTTGCACACTGATGTCTAGAGCGGCATTATTTATGATTGCCAAGAGACTAAAACATCCTAAATGTCCATCAACAGATGAGTGGTTAAACAAACTGTGGTATACACATACAGTGAAATATGACACAGCGTTAAGACAGAATAAGGTCATGAAGCATGTAACAATGTGGATGGACCCTGAGGACATTAAGTGGAGTGAAATTAGCCAGAAATAAAAGGACAAATACTGTATGGTCTCACTAATATGAACTACATTAATGAAAATTTGAGAGTTAAAAGTTAAGAACACAGGTTACCAGGAGATAGAAATAGGGTAGAGATTGGGCAATTGGTGCTGAAGGAATACAGATTGTGCAACAGGACTGACTGTAAAAATTCAGAAATGGATAGCACAATACTACTTGATGGTAGCACAGTAATGTAAGTACACTGAATGAAGCCGTGAGTGAGTATGGTTGAGGGAGAAGGGCTGGGGGCATGTATGAAACCAGAAGGAAAGATAGAGGACAAAGGCTGAAATGGTGTAATTTAGGAATAACTACAGTGGACAATGATGGTGATTAAATGCACAAATAAAAAAAAAACAACGTTTTTGCATGAGGAAGAATTAACGTCAACATTGCAAGGTGTTGGAAGTGGATGGTAGAGAGGAAAAAGTCCAGTCAGTGCAAGCCAAGGTGTACAGGCAACAGTAACACTGCAACACACTTCCGCTGAATGGAGCAAAGGCATTACGCCAAAACTCAACGTCAACACGTGGGGGCATGCGGGAGGGGTACGGATTCTTTGCGGAAGAAAAAGAAACGTCTTCATATACTTTATGGTGGCAAAGGCATGTCTGTTTACTTAGGTTGGACTGTATCGTGTGTGAATAAAACTGTTTAAAAAATGAACAGAGAGGGTGGGAAATGGTGGCTCAGAGGCAGAGTTCTTGCCTGTCATGCCAGAGACCCGGGCTTGATTACCGGTGCCCGCCCATGTGAAAAGAAAAAAAGAACAGAGAGAAGCAAGTGCTAGAGAAAACGTGGAGAAAGAGATGCACCTACTCACTGTCGGTAGGGAAATGAGAGGTGCAGCCCTTTGGAGGGCATGAAGCTGTGAGGGAGGCAACTAGGGGAATGATCCCTAAGAACAGTATGTTGAATGAAACGTCAGGAACAAAAAGGCAAATATTATCATGCCTCACTCATATGGAATAACTATAAATACAGATTTGGAGAATTGAAGTCGAATGCACAGGTTATCAGGTTGGGGCCTGTTGTAAAGGGGCCTAGATTATGAGCTCTTACAGCAGTCACATATATTCTGGAGTTGTAACTATGATTTCTAAATTCTGAGATACTGAGCTATTTGTACATAATCTGGTCATTCCCAGAAACTTCGGGTATGTATGTGACACCTGAGACTCCGAGGTAGAGTACTGAAGCTATGAACATTACCCCATACAGCAACTGCTAAAAAAGGTGAAAAAGTGATCAGACTTTGACTAGAGATAGGAATAAAAACTGATCTGGATAGGACTAAGGTAAATCAGAATATAGGGTAAAGGATGATATTGTCCATATTGTAAAACCTCAACTTCTGTGTGACAGCAAAGGGAGAGATGTTTATTTGTTGCAAAATTTATTTCTTGGGTAGCATATTGCCTAATTAAATTGTAGGGCAGTTTAGTTAAACACCATAAGCATATGGAATTTTGAATAAGGCATGAGATCTTGCTGGTTTGTACAGGTTAGTGTGATGTCCCAATATATTCCAGAGAATAAAAAAGTATTTGCAAAGTCTCCTTGGAGGCCTGGGGAGAAAGGAGGAAATATTCAACCTCCTCATTTGGGGAATTCCTGATATTCTCACAAGCAGTGGGGACAAACAATTAACAGGCTGAGCCCTGAACGTTGGGATTCACCCCTAAGAAACTTAGTCTTGGAAAGAAGAAACTAAGCCTGCTTACAATTATGCCTAAGAGTTAACCCATGAGAACCCATTTTGTTGCTCAGATGTGGCCTCTCTCTCTAAGTGAACTCACTGCCCTCCCCACTACATGCGACATGAGTCCCAGAGGTGTACATCACCCTGGCAACGTGGAACAAGACTCCCAAGATGAGCCGGGACCCAGCATCATGGGACTAAGAGCCTTCTTGACCAAAAGGGAGAAGAGAGAAATAAGTCAAAATAATGTTATCAGTGTCTGAGAGACTTCAAAAAGAGTCGAGAGGTTGTCCTGGAGGTTATTCTTATGCATTCTATAGATATCCCTTTTTTAGTTCATGGTGCATTGGAATGGCTAGAGGGAAGTACCTGAAACTGTTGAACTGTATGTTCTAGTAGCCTTGATTCCTGAACACAATGGTATAACAATAGACCTTTTACAATATGACTGTGTGATTGTGAAAACCCTGTATCTGATGCTCCCTTTATCCAGGGTATGGACAGAGAGGAAAAATATAGACAAAAAATAAATATATAATGGGGGATAAGGGATAAAAAAATATATGGGTAGTTAGAAATACTAGTGGTCAATAAGAGGGAGAGGTAAGGAGTACGGGGTGTATGAGAATTTTCTTTCTTCTTTTTACTTCTTTTTCTGGGAGTGATGTAAATGTTCTAATAATGATCATGGTGATAAGTAGACAACTATATGATTACATTGTGAGCCACTGATTTACACCATGTATGGACTATACGTGTGTGACGATTTCTCAATAAAAGTATTTTTTAATGTGACTAGCTTTAAAAGCCAAAGGACAAATACCAAATAAGCTATTTCTTTGCAAGAACTCAACAAATTCTATTTTGAGGCACTAAAGATTCCTTATGGCAGCAGGAAAACACATCTAAGCAAAAAATTCTCTGGACTGAGAATAGGAAAGTCACAGGTTGATGCTAGGAATACCAATGGACCTCATATTTGGGGCTGAATCTACACCATATCTCACAAGCATTTAATCACTTAGGTAATCGATGCTTCCAAGGAACTGAACACAAAAAACACAAGGACACAGTAGTCCTCATATAAGGGCCGACTGAGAGCCGGGCAGTACACAACCCCTACATGATGCACTATAATGAAAGTCTGAATAAAGTGCACACTCAGCCAAAGAAGGAAACTCAACAACAGCAGTGCAGCACTGAAGTGCACACAACATGCTTAGGGAATAGCAACTCAAGCAGTGTAGCTTCAGCATTCCTTATGGGTTTTACACGTTTCCTTGCAAACACGGCCTGTCTGTTAGGTGTCAGACACCCCGGGTGGGACATGACCTCACAGCCCCTGGCAGGCAGTGTCTGTTCCTAGTGCTGACGTAGGGAAGAGGGGCATTCCAGGAGAGGAAGCAGCACATGCAGGAACCTTCAAAAATGAAAGCGCAGGACACCTTCGAAGAACCAGACACAGGTGGGAAGTTTGGTTCCACAGAATGTCAGATAAAGGGAGACGTGGGATCGCTGAATGCTTTGAACACCAGGCTTTTCTACTGACGGCGGTTATTAAAGGATTTTAAAGAGGAGAGGGTCATGATCAGACCTGTGTTTAACAAAGGCTTTCTAGCCGGCTAGTTAGAAATAATCCAGGGGAGAAACGAGCTAAGGAAACGGCACTGAAGATGGGAAGAGAAAGAAGAAATGATCTATTCAAGAAACATTGTGGAGATATCAAAACTTGGGGAAAGTAAGGAAGAAAGCTGCCTAGGATGGCCTCCAGGTTCTCTCCTGGCCCCTGTCTTCCCCTTGGGATGGTCTTCTCCTTTGCATTCCTAATTTACTTCTACCCCGGCAGACCTTTTTTATGTGCAGCTATTTACATGTCTTTCTCCCCCTACGATATGGGCAGAGACTACGCCTTTTGTCTCGTACTCTCAGCAAGGCCAGGTCTAGGGTGAGGAGAGTGAGGCAACCCCCTTCAGATTCATGTGAGTGCAGAGTGGAATCCTCTTGTTTAAAAACTTTGAACTTTTGTTCATAGTATATTGTTCACATTCACTTTGATTTTTAAAAAACATTCCAATGATGCAGCATTTATCTTGATCTTTGAGGTTTTCGGTGCCCTCTTAAATTCTATACAAAAGGTGAGTGCCTCACCTACCTCACCCTAGACACACCACACACACACACACACGCACACGCACACACACACGCACACACACACACACACACACGCACGGCACCTAACACAAGCAGGCACTTAAACACAAGCTAAAAGGAAAGCAAACAAATGGCATGAGCAGCAGGAGGACGGCGGTGGGCCATTCATAGCGAGCGCACGCAGGAGGCACAGCAGGTCTCCTGCAGAACATGGTAAGTTTATAATGCACAGCAGAAGCTCTGCTTGGTGTATTGTTTTATAAGTTCATTCATTATTTAACACTGGCATAATTTATAATAAGAAAATATTACAGACTGACAGTACTCAAGGAACTGTCCTCAGGATATTTCCCCATTATGTTTTTAAAGCTTACATTAATATTTGAGTCATTATTGCAATATCCAATTTCTTAGCTCAGCTTATGAGTTAACAGTGCTTAGAATACCACAATGAGCTGCTCCTTATCCAAATGTGGGTTAACCCTGACAGCCTTTGACATTACTCGATCAGATGCTCTATCAGCAAGACCTACCCCAACTAGCCTGAGCAAAAGAGCACCTCCCTCGCTCTGCTGCTTTATCCCTGCTTCCTTTTCTTCACAGCTTTTATCTCTACCTGTTATAGAATATGGTTTTTATTTTCTTTCCCCCTTCAAAAGAGGGACTCCATGAGAACATGGGATTTGTCTATTTCGTTCATAGTTTTCTCTCTAATACCTAAAACAAATGCTACTAAAGGTCAGGCCAAAGGGTGCAGAAGGTAGAGGTTCCGCCACCGCAGGCCTAGACAAAATAAGTAAGGCCCTGTGTGGACAGAAAACTGGAGTGAGGTGTTCACAGGAATATAATGGAAATCCCTAAGGGGCTAAAAACAAACATGCAATTGCAAACCAGAGAAATCAGCTTGGGAGCTGCTCTGGAGTTCCCTGGAGAGGTTCTTCAGTTAGGTTAACAGTGGACTCAGATTTTAACAGACTTTGGCCAGGTCAGAGCCAAGTCTCCGCATAAAGTTGACACCCTCAAAGGGCTACCTGTTTAGACAAGACAGGTATCTGTAGCATGCAGGAAGAGGAAAAGAAACTTGCCTATCTCAGTTTGAGCTCTGAGCAGAATGAAAAAGTCTCCCTGAGAATTCTTTTTTTTTTTTTTTGAAGAACTTGTTAAATTTCCTTTATTTCAGTAGACAGAAGACTATTTTCAACGCCCTAGCTGAAAGGGCTCTTCTTGCCACAGAGCATAAGTCCAAGGAACTTCTGGCAGCACATCTGGATTAGGAGGGTAAGAGAATTCTTAACTCTTAACTTGAAATGCTTTGGGGACTTTAAATTTATGCTACCTACGTGGCCTAGGAACCTGCAATGGTTAATTTCATGTGTCGACCTGGCTAGCTGATGGTGTCCAATTATTTGGTCAGGTAAGCACTGGCCTGATTGTTACTGTGAGGGTGTTATGTGGATTTAAATTATTAGTCAATCAATTGCATCTATGGCTAACTGCATCTACAATCAACAAAGGACAGTGCCTTCAGCAAGGGAAGGAATCTCATCATCCAATCAGTTGGAGACCTTAAAGGGAGAACTGAGGATTTCAGCAAGCACAAAGAATTTCTCTCTCTACCTCAGCCAGCCGGCTTCTCCTGGGGAATTAATCATCACCTTCACGGGAGTTCTCAACCAGTAGCTTCTCCTGGGGAATTCCATGGCATCATCGTGTTCCCAGCAGTGGCCTGCCCTATGGAATTCACACTTGCCAAACCCCACAGTCACATGAGCCAATTCCTATAATAAGTCTTTTTATATCTTCAACCTTTCAAAAGATATTGTGTTTATTATTCCCTTACCTCCTCCATTTCCACCACCACCTCCTCCTGGGATATAGCCCTACTTCATCTCTGCAACTATGTGGTTAGAATGTGAGCTGGAATGTTCTTGAAAGTCCTGCTTACTGTCCAGGCCACAGTTTGGCCAGGGGTGGACAATACATTCAAGTTGGGCCAATGCGAGGCCATATGTAGGATTTTTATTTTACTTCAAAAACTGAAAGAGAGCTGGTTGAAGCTCTCTCTGCCAGCAGCTATGTGCAGCAATCAATCAGGACGAAGATAATGAAGCAGACTCACTGAAACAGAGATGAGAGCTGAAAAGAGAGTTCTACTAATACACCCAAATTCTCTAGTCTCATTCATTCATGAAGCTCAGACTCACCCCGCCAATGCATGCTTCTGCAACAGCAGCCAACAAACTCCCTTAAGCCCTAATGGGTTTAAATGTTTTGTTCAGTTGCAACCAGAAGAGACCCTAATGCATGCAAATCATTATGGAAATTTATATAATTAAACCAAACATAATAAAACTAAGTTCAGATGTCTGACATGGTCTGCTTTCCAAAAGTTGATATTGTTCAAAAAAGGAAATGAGTTCATTATATGCTTTAAAAGTAACAACAGTAACAATGAGGCTTCTAAAAACTTAAGAGTAAACCCTAGGATGCATCCCTCTTTGCTTGCATTTAGGGACTTTTAAAATCAGTAAGCACAAACATAAACCATAATGAGTTCCATGATCTCCGATGAACAGGACAAGGTCCCCTGAAAATACTAATAGTCACTGAAGCGTTAAGGAAAAGCACATACATCAACAAAATGCGGTCATCAACCAAAAGTCATGGCACTTACGCTTTAAAGTCAGTGTTTTCTTAGTTGGCTGAAAGCCGAAATTTATTCTCTTCTTATACATCACAGAAACCCTGTTACAGAGAAAGTCTCTACTTTATGAAATAGCCATGCATGCACAGGGCATACAAAAAATAAACGGGCCCTGAGTTTGGCCACACCCCCGCATGCACCTGAGCCCTGCACTGGGGAGGTGGGGGGAGGAGGGAGCATGGGGCTCATGTCCGTGCCTCCGTGGGGCATGGAGGAGGGCTCAGCCAAGCCCCATGATGTCCCTGGAACACCTCTCATGCCCCCCACTCTCCCCACAGGGCTGGGGGATACAGCGGCACTGACAGGAGTGGCCCAGAGTCAGTGCGTGTTGAGGACATGGCTGCAGACAACTGGTGGATGTGGGGACAGCCGGACCCAGCCCAGCACATAATAGGGTCACTTAGCCTCACTGGGTATCCCATTCCCACACTAGGGCTGAAGTCCCTGATCAAATAGGGGCAGGAGCTCAGCACATGGAGACAGGCCTCTAGCAAAGTCTACGAACTGTCACACCTCCCCACCCCGTGTGCCAGCCACCCGGGAAGTTACGCTGAAGGGAACCCCAGTAAGGACACCGCTATGCAAACAGATCCCCACTCTCTGATCATCCAGTGAATCATACTGACCAATCCCAGAGCCTCAGTCTACACCTCATCATTAATCCAGGAAAGAGGTCCAGTGGGTCTGTGTATTAGCTAGGGTTCTCTAGAGAAACAGAATCAGCAGGAAACATCCATAGATAAAAATTTATAGAACTGTTTCTTGTAATTGTGGGAACATAGAGTCCAAAGTCCGTAAGGCAGGCTGTGAAGCTGGCTACTCCAAGAAGGGTCTGGTCAAACTCCACAGGAGAGGCTCGCTGGCCAAAGCAGGAAGGAAGACTGTCTCTTCTGAATCCTCCCTAAAAGCTGCCAGTGATTGGATTAGGCATCACTCATTGAAGAAGACATTCCCCTTGGCTGATTACAAGTGGAATCAGCTGTGGATGCAGCCGACGTGATCATGATTTAAGTCCATGAAATGTTCTCATCGCAACAGACAGGCCAGCGATGAATCTGACTATCACATTCCTGATCTGTTAGAAAAGTCTTCCACCACTGCTTGACCCTTATTTTAGACTGGAAAGTTGTCTCAGGAATGTTAAAAAAAAAAAAAGAGAGAGAGAGAGAAAATGAGAAAGGAGGAGGAGGACAAAAGAAAAATAGGCATGCTTCTTTCAGCCTCTCCCACCAATCACTTATTGCTATGACAATCATTTATTGCTATGACAATCATTTATTGCTATGACAATCATTTATTGCTTTTCAAAATTCTAGGGGGTTGAGTGTGGAGTGTGTTGTGAGACATAAAAATGCCTTGTCATATTTTCTATTATCACCACACACTGCCTTCTAATGGCAGGATGCTGGACACTTTAGCCAGGTCTCCACCCTCACGGAGCAGAGGTCTGTGGGAAATGGGAAGACTTGACTAATGAAAGACTTGAAACTTTAGATATTATACTATTTAAAGTTTTTTTACATGAAATTATCATATCTAAAAAGATAAGGATCCACACACAAAAGGACACATTTTTTGCACTACTTAACACTGTTTAAAGCCTTGATTAAAATATAAATAAAACTTTTTCTTGACATGGTTTCAGCAGCCAGTACCATAACTTTAAAAACAGTAATAATTAAACTTGTTCTGAATTGCCTCTTCAGCAAATTCAATGTTCTTCTAAGAAACAGGAAAGAATGTGCCTTGGATAACTAAATTTCAGGAACTCAAATTCAATTGAACTCATCTCCATCCATCTACTACTTTATAAAGTTGCTGACATGTGGTTTAAGGCTGATAAATCTCATTGCCCCTACATATTTTTCAAGACGATGTGCTAAGTAGCACAACCGTGAATTAACAGAAAGTAAAAGAAGGAAGAATCAAACACACGTATACACTTCAAAAATAAACCTGATAAGAACCCAGCTACAAGGGATTAGTGCCCTCTCAGGATTATAGCTCCTGGTAACTTCTCATTTGCACTTATTCTAATTTCACCAATTAGGAGAAGGGAATCCGATACTCCTAGAATGGGTGAGAGAGGAGAAGCAAGCTTTGGAATAGTCAATAGACTTTTAATAAGGCAATTAAAAAGGCGAGGTGCTAAGAGGTAAACAAGTTAATAAGAGCTCTAACAAAAATGTTCAGGCCCCAGAATCATGCTCATAGATCAGAAAGGTTGGGTTTTCTATTGTTTTAATTTGATAAACTTTCAAGAAATGTTATGGATTTTATTTAGCCAATAGCATAATGGAAGCAGGTAATAAATGTAATATCTCATGATTAGTTCAAAGTGGCACATTTTCACAAGTTTTTACGTACGTCAAAGACCTCTTATCCCTTTACAACATCCCCAATCTCATCCCCATTAAGGCTGTGATGCTTGGGTTCATGTGACAACATGGCCAGGTGGTGGTGCCCAGTTGTCTGATCAAGCAAGAATGGACCTGTTACCACACGGACATTACATGGACTTAAATCATCAGCAAGTTGATACCATCTATAGCTGACTGCATCTGCAACTGACAAGGAAAGTGTTTTCAGCAAAGTGACATTTAGTCTAATTCACTGAAGGCTTTAAAAGGGAAACTGATGACTTCAGCAGTCAGAAGAGAGAACTTTCAACTCTGCCCTAGCCAGCCAGCCTCTCCTGGAGAATTCATCGAAAACCATCAGAGTTGCCAGCTTGCAGCCTGCCCTAAGGAATCTGGACTCATGCATCCCCAGAGTTGCATTAGATACTTTCATAAAATCTTATGGTATTTATAGATATCTCCTATTGGTTCTGCTTCCTTCGAGAACCCTAATTCAAAACCCTTCCCATATAATCACCCTACCAAGAAAGTGGCCGGGGGGATTACCAGAGAAAATAGAAAGGGAACATTGCTGATATTAATAGCCGGTTCAGAAATGTTTGTCCATGTAGCTCAAAACCAGTTGGCACTCTGTGACAGCTAACATGTGATATCTAACATCCACCCATAAGCAGTGAAATGTTCAGAAAGATTTTGAGTTCAGATTGAGAAAAGCATTTTAATGAAAGTGCCTGCCAAAATGATATTAGAGATAGAATAAGTAGCATCAATGAAAATGTTTGCTGAAAAAAGATTAAATTCAGTAGGTCTTAAATACTTAGGTGCCACAGCATATAAATACAAAAAGGAAAAAGCATGGATTCCTCATACATCTCACGATGAGGAAGGAGAGACAGCACGCTACTTTTTATATAAAGGCGGGAAGGAGGCGCTGCACATATGCTTGGCAATGCATAGACTCTCTACAGAAGCATACATGAAAAGCTGAGAAGAATGATTGTTCCTGGCCTAGAGAACTGGGCAAGTGCTGGATCGGTCCCCCAAAAATCTTACTTTTCATTATACACCCTTTACTACCGTTGTAATATTTGAATGCATGTATTACCCATTCGAATAAATAAGTTTAAAATAAAAGGCATAAACCATGTATACAAGTAACTATTATACAAGGACAGTTACACAAATTATATCAAAGAGATTCAAGATACCTTGAGGTTTCAGAGAATACGAGGATCCCATTTGTCTATGGAAATAGGAAAAGAGTTAATAAGGAGGTGGAATGTAAGCGAGAGCCTTAAATAATGGGTAGACTTGAGACATAACAGAACTTACTCCAGGGAAGAAAATATCTGGCCTATGGACCAGAAGCTGGGAAGTGATAGGGTATGTTCAGGGAAGAGTTTGTGTAGGGATTCAGATCACATATAAGGTGGTCTACTCGTTTTCTATGACTGTGTAACAAATTACCACAAGTTTAGCAACTCCAAACAATATAAATTTATTGTCTCACAGTTTCTGTGGTCAGGATTTAGGTACAGGTTAGCTGGATTCTCTGCTCAGGGTCCCATCAGTCCGAAATCAAAGCGTTGGCCAGAGCCCAACTCACCTAGCACTTGGAGTCCTCTTACAGGATCACCGGTTGTTGGCAGAATTCAGTTTCTGTTGGGTGCAGGACTGAGGCCCTGAGGCTGACTGTCAGTTGGGGCCACTCGCAGTTCTTGAGGCCACCCTTAGCTCCTTGCCACGTGGTCCCCTCCATTGGTGTTCTCACACTTCTAAGCTTTGAGCATCTCCAACTTCAGGAAATGCCCAGACCCTTTTAAGGGCTCATGTGAATTAAGTCTCATCTGATTTAGGTCAAGCCCATCCAGAGACTGTCCCCTTTGATTAACTTAAAGTCAACTAATTCATAACTAAATTAGAGATGTGATGATTAAACATTATTCACAGGGAAATATAAGGACATGTACACCAGGGGGTGAGAATCGGGGGACAATCTGAAAATCCTATCTAGCCCGGGTAGTAATAAAAGATGAGGATAAAAGTTTTTCAAAGTTATGCCTAAGTCCAATTAAGTAGTTTTCTCCTATTTTTGTGTCCCCAAAGCTGCTGCCACCTGTAAAATGTATATACAGAGTAACAATCGTGACTGAGATGACCCCACATGTGGTACTATTTACACTTTAGCTATGATCCCTTACTCGCTGGGCACACTTTACCCCATGAGTATCCTCTATCCCCTGGGCATCTCTCTCCCTCACAGTCTCTTGTCCAAAATGAACCACGCCTATCTCTGGTTCCTGCATTCCTGGCTGGCCTGTCTGTTACATTCATATTAAACTTGTTAAGGCTCCCTCTCACCCCTCAAAGACATAGCATATTGGTCGCATACCTTCCCTCCATCATCCGCCTTCATTCTTTCTGGCCTTATGTTAGTTCATGCTACAAAGGCATTTTTAGGTAGTTTATGGTTATCTAGCCTCTACCTCATCTATCCAGGAAATCAGAAGAGCAAATAGCACAGTTCATCATAGGCTAAATTTGGATCCTAGAGCCATATGCGTACATATGTATATAGATAATACTCCTGTGATATTGAACACAATTCTTTAGGAACACAAGTCTCAAGAGTTAGAAATGTCCACTGCTCTTTTAATCTGGCATCCTGTGTTTTTTTCACTGACAAAAAATTAATGCCCTTGCTAACTCTGTCTGCTGATCTGGAAGAAAATATAGTATGGATAGACAAAGAAGCACACACCATGAAGAGAAGTCCATCGTCTCTTTTGAGGAGGCGGCTGTGAGTTTCCCATGACAATGTGATATATGCTTCCAAATCATCTTCAGACAACTATTACATGGCTGAGAACGTGAACTGTATTCTCCACTTTAAACAGGGTCCTAGCATAACTTCTTCTGAGAAAGAGGTAAATAAGTATTTATTGGTAGAGATAAAACTAGTCAGATCGTTAGGCCAAGTACAATAACCTCAGCTTTCTCTGACAGTAGCTTAACAGCGTATTAATTAAGACTACCAATATCAACTGACTCCCTCCTAAGTATCAGACACAATCCGGGGATGAGCACTGGTGGAGAGAAGAAGATCCAGGATGGACTAGACATGAACTCTTCCCTCAAGTTTTTTTCAATAGGGAAAATGAAACCCTGAAGGCAGAGTCAACTCAATTTTCCTTCCCCTTCTGGGGCAACCTGCCTCCTACAGTGGGCCCCAGGACCCCCCTTGAGTATTCTCACCTGCGTGATCCCCGCCCCTGGGGATGGCCCCACCTGGACTTGCACAGGTGCTGTGACATGCTGGCTGGCCGTGCCACTCGAGACTGCAGCAAGCACCTGTGTGGGGTCCCCCCCATCCTCCACTGGTGGTGAGGAGGCAAGCTGCCACTGTGGGGAACAACATAGGGCAAGGAACTGCAGCAGGGGCCAGGAACCCACTGCCACAGGTGGCCCCTGGCGCTCAGCTGGCTCAGAAGTGAAACCCTCAGCTGCAAAAAACTGAACTCCGTCAACAGCCTAAGTGAGCTTGGGAGCAGCTCCATCCACAGTCCAGCATCCGACAAGAACTCGGTCTAGGCTGACGCCTTGACTGAAGTTTGGAGACACCTTAGGCAGAGAACTCAGCTAAGCTGGGCCCGGTCTCCCATGGGGCAATAAATGCACATCATCTTAAACCACTAGGCCTATGGTCATATTGTTAAACCACAACAGACACCAGTACACCTTCCTTCGTGTGCTGTCCAAGCTGCTAACATCACACGGGAGGCAAACTCAAGTGTCCTCAGTACCAGGTCACTGCTGGCCGCAAGAGATCTCTGACCAGCACACAAGAGAAAACCCGAATGGGCTGCACAGTCACACTTCTATTAGACTCGAGCTCCACCTTGTTGCCAACATTGCTAGAATGCCTAATTAACACATCAAAAACTAAAGGTCAGGGCAGTGCAACGGGGGCTCAGTGGCAGAGCTCTCACCTGCCATGCCGGAGACCCGGGTTCGATTCCCGGTGCCCGCCCATGCCAAAAAAACAAAAAAAACTGAAGATCAGCTGTTTATCCTCACCTTGTACATTCTCAGAGGGCAAACAGCGTTCAACTCCCGAGTAAATGATCAGAAAGAGGCACCGGGACTAACAGACATGAAGAGAACTGAGCGGTCAGGTGGCACAGAGGCTATATAAGAAAGCTATGTTTACTTACTCAAAGAAAGTAAAAGTATGTATCTCCTAGTAAGATACTGCTAGCTTCTTTAACACCTGAAAACCATCTTTTCTGAAACAATTAGCCCCTGTTTGGGGACATGTATTTGTTAATAACAAACCAGAGTAAGCCTGCACACCATCCCAAGGCTCGACCAACATTCCTTCAAAAGCCCCATCATCAGAAGCTCAGCACAGCACAGCATTTCCACACCGGGAATGGGAGTGACATATTACATAATTTTATCAGGATCGTATATCTAACTAAAACAAGATTTAATTTTATTATTGTTAAACAGTGAGACGCTCAACTGTCACTGCACTTTAATGTTCACTTTTTTAAAAGCAAATTCAATCACGTGTAAAAAGAAAGAAGAGGGGCCGCGGTGGCTCAGCGGGCAAAGTGCTTGCCTGCTATGCCGGAGGACCTCGGTTCGATTCCCGGCCCCAGCCCATGTAACAAAAACGGAGAAACAGAATACAATAAAAACAAGAAAATGTTTAAAAATGTTTCCCTTTCTTCCTTCCTTCCTTCCTTCCTTCTCTCTGTCTTTCCTTCTAAAAAAAAAAAAAAAAAAAAAAAAAAAAAAAAAAAAAAGAAAGAAGAGTCACTATATTACATCATTTACTATTTTTGTGGGTAAAAAATTTAATCAATAACCTTTGTCCAAAAAGGCCATTAATAAAATTAACTGTGATCACATATGTAAAAGAGAGTTATTTTAATTTTTCTTTAATTACAGGTAAGAAACAGGCTTTTTGCAAATCACTAACCCTTAAGATGTACTTTCATTGACAATTCAGGTAGATAAACTATTCACAGTTGCCTGAGAAAATTGTCCCTGTTAAAACAGTAAATGCATAAGCATATTCCCAAAATGGCAGGAATTAAAAGCAAAATAATAGGAGAGGACATATATTTACTCCAAAGAAAAATGGAGGGCATGCCCACAGATGAGTGTGCAAAGCATAATTTGATCTACAGTGCCTTGAGGTCTCTCTGTCCGACAGCGTCCTATTCATGAACATCCAGGTCAGTTGTGTGGCTAAAACAACAATGTGCTAAATAGGGCATGAGAATAAATGAAATGCAAAGCAATTTAAGTCAACAGAGCCTCAAGACATAACCAGGCACTAAATGTAACAAAATTACCAGCACATAAAAGCTGAAAACAAAACAAAAATATTTCTAGGGCTTTCTGCAAAAAAAAAAAGTAATTCAAAGATAACCGACAGACTTCTATTCTTACTGCAGTTATTTAACCTCTCCAAGGTTTACTTTCTTATCTATAAAATGGGTTGAAAACACAAAAAACTCATAAACTGAGAAGCAAATGAGATAATCCATGCAAAGTGCTTATCAAAACACTTTTTGCATTGCAGTCCTTCAATAAATGTAAGTTATGATTGCGTTAAAACCGTGACGCTTTTAAAACATCCTTCTACTAACTCTTTGACATTCTGCCCACTGAGAGGTAGGATCTAGGTGCTCTCCCCTCAAACTTCAGCCTTGATCGGTTGCCTGTAACTAAGAGAATGCATCAGAGGTGACTGTAATTTCAGAGGCGAGGTGAGAACAAGCCACACAGCTTCTGCCTGACTCTCTTGAGACACTCACTCTGGAGGAAAGAAACCAGTTGCCACGTAAGAAATTCAGCTCCCCCGAGACTGCACGGCAGCGAGGCAATAATCACACTCTGCTTCAACGGCTCAGCTGAGCATCAGCCAATGGCACCAGTGGCCAGTGACCATGCAAATGAACATGGTAAACCAACCCAGTTAAGCCCTCAGATAGTCACAGGTATACGCAACATCTCACAGCAACCCCCAAGACAGAAACAGCTAAGTCCTGCCCAAATTCCTGACCCACAAAACCATGAGAAAAATATGTTACTTTAGAGCACTTACTTTTTGGTAATTCGGTAGGCAGCAACAGGAACCAAACAGAATTTTGGTGCAAGATGTGCTGTTCCAAAAATCTGAAACGTGGCATTGGGCAGGTCCTCCAGCAGCCTTGCAGGTAACCCAAGATAAGGATGGACCTGGCCTGAAGAGATTTACGTCTGTGGCTTTTGTCTAATGGAGCAAACCCCAATAACATCCATGGAAAGCCCCACAAAGCATTCTGGGATTTGTACTAATAAAAGTACTTCCAGTTTAAATTGCAATGGTTGGAGACCATACAAAATAAAAAGAGGCCTCAAACTTTCATGGGTAGGAAGAAAGCTACCCAACTATAAATAGAGGTCATTTCTTATGGGAAAGGAAGAATGATTCAGAGAGTGGAATCAAAACCCCTAATCAAGAAACTAGCGGTAGAGTTCTCACTGCGATGCCAGAGACACGGGTTCAATTCCTGGTGCCTGCCCATGTAAAAAAAAAAAAAGAAAAAGAAAAAGAACCTAGCGACATATACATATGCCCCATTTGATTTCAAAATTTCAATGCTACTACTGCCAGGTACAACTTGCATTTTAGAATGCAAGTATCTGTTGCAGTTATTGTGTCCCTGTATTTTGGCTGTGTACAGAGCAGATGACTCTATACTGCTGGTTCTCTAACTGCTGGTTCCTAGTTCCTCCTATCAAGAGGAATTGCACCTGGGGAACTGAACAGGGGGGCCTGACGTGCACGTCACATGAGGCTGTGTAGATGAACAGATCCTGAGCTGATGCCAGAACAGATGAGCCGGCTGAGGAGGGGCAGTAGGGGCCGGGGGTTACAGGACTTGAAAGAGAATGAAAGTATTATGCATGTGAGAGGAGTCTACATAATTTGTGGTCAGGAGAAAGGCTGCAGTGGCTTTAACACATCTCCTAGCAAAAAGAGAGGTCTCTGTCCTCTCCCCGAGAGTCCAGGCTGAGTTTAGGACTACTTTTAACAGTAACCTGCAGCTGATATGACACTGCATAACTTCTACCGCTTGGTCAGGAAAGACTTCTGTTTGATTCTCTTGAAATATTCGCTCCGAGCAAAGCCATCTGCCATGAGAAAGTCTACACTGGCAGCCTCGTGCTGGAGAGGCCACAGGTAAGTGGTCTTGTCCATAAGAGAGCTGAGCTCGGGCCACAGTCGGCGCCAACTGCCAGCAGGTGGGCAGGCAGCCTGGCCAGCAGCCCGCTGCACCTCCAGCCTCAGCCCCAGCACATGTGTGACTCCCACTAGTGACACCCCAGAATGACCGCCCACCTGCACCCTTCCCCAACTACTGACCCCAAAATCATGAGCCATATAAAATGGTTGCTTTCATCTTCCAAGTTTTACATAGTTTGCCATAGAGAAAAGCAAAACCATAAGGATGATGTCACTTCCTATATAAAATTCTTCAGTGGTTTCCCACATTCCTAGAATAAAGTCGCTTTCCCTGATACTGTTCACACGGCCCTGCCTGGCCTGCCCGCTTATCCTGATGCTTAGTGCTCTTAACTCAGACACCCATTCCTCCAAAGGTTTCCTTTCTACACCAGGCATGGGGTGGGAGCCCCGTACTTCCAAGTGCCCCTTCAGCATCCTTCACTGTCCCTAGCAGAGCACCTCCGCGCTACCTGTTCACTCACGTTATTTCCAGGGGCGCCCACCCCCTGCAGCGGGGACCAGTTCTACTTTACCCACCACCACACCCAGCGCCCATGGGGAACACTTAGGCGTTTGTGTTAAACACTAAATAAATAACAGTCTCATAGGGCAGAAATATAGACATAACTCTACTAATAAACAAGACCAGAGAGACGAATACAATAATGTAGATATAAAAATAAAGCTGGGGAGAACAGCGACAGAGACGTCTCTGAAAGAAGAAGTTCAGTAAGTAAGACAACAGGCATAGGACGAGAAAGTCCATTTTAAACTTTAAAATTTAAAGGGTTACTTTATCCACTCCCACAAGCACAGGATTGTTTATAAGTCTAGTTCTGTGCCTGTTCAAATCGATCTGAAAATATCTCAGATTAAAATTCATTCTCAGATCCACTATTGAAGCTGCATCTGCATCCCTGACTGTGTGGCTACCAACTCACAAATGTGATCCAAATGTACTAATTTTCGTTTAAAGGTCATAAAAATGCTAAAATCTTAGCTTTCTTTAAAATATACATTTCATTAGAAACAGGGTAAGATCATGGGTAATTGGAGCTGAAGGGATACAGACTGTGCAATGGGACTGGATACAAAAACTCAAAAATGGACAGCACAATAATACCTAAGTGTAAAGTAATCATGTTAAAACACTGAATGAAGCTGCAAAAAAAAAAAAATATATATATATATACATTTCAAAAGTACTAGAATTCCTCATGGATATCTAACAACTATTTGCTAAATAAATTAATTAATGAAAAAATAAATGACTTCATTACAGATGATGACTTAAATTATTTTTCTTACCCAAAGCACTATTGTTTAAATTGAAACCTCAAAACCCTGGCAATATACAGCTCTTACAGTGTGACCCGTGATTGTGAAAACCCTTTGGCCGACACTTCCTTTATCCAGTGTATGGACAGATGAGTAAAAAAATAAGGAGAGAAAATAAATAATAGGGGGATAAGGGGCATGGGAGGTTTTGGGTGTTCTTTTTCATTTTTATTTTTATTTTTATTCTTATATATATTTTTTGGAGTAATGAAATGTTCAAAACTTGATTGTGGATGAATGCACACCTATAAGATGATACTATGAGCCACTGACTATACACTTTGGATGATTATAGGGTATGTGAATATATCTCAATAAAATTGCATTTAAAAAAAAAGATGGAGGAATGGGCCATGATCCAAGGAATGCAGGCACCTTCCAGAAGCTGAGAAAGAAGGAAACACATACTCCCCTGGAGCCTAGAGACAGAAACGCAGCCCTGCCACCCCCTGATTTCCACCTCTCGAAACCTGTTGCACACTTCTGACATCCAGAACTAAAGTAATAAAGTTGTGTTCTCCTAATGAAAAAAAAACTCTCACTCTGGTAAAACAGGACATAAAAAGCACCACCATAAAAGAAAAGACTGATAAACTGAACTTCATTTAAATTTAAAACCTCTATTCATCAAAAGACACCATTACAAGAAAAGAAACCAAACTACAGATGAGTTGAAGATACTTACAGTACATATGTCTGTATTCAGAATATATAAAAAGCTACTATAGATCCCCAAGAAAAGGCAACCTAATAAACAGGCAAAAGACTTGCTGGAAGAGTGTAGAATACGGCCACAAACCGCTCCTGTTCTGGAGCCCACACCCCCCCAGTGAGACATGGCAGCTCTTCCTATGGGGACGTGGGGACGTGGGGTCTGTTTCCTCATCCCTTGAATCTGGACTCGTCGTGACATACTTTGTCCACACGAACAGGACAGATGTGATGTCGTGTGGCTGTCAACGCCAGGTCTCCAAGGTCTTTCACCTCTTGGAATGCAGCCCTGAGACTGCCACCCAGGCTCCTGGAGACTGAGATGCCAGCAGGAGGAAGATCAAGGGGCCTCCCACAGCCGACACAACCAGCAGACAAGTGAGGGGCCCTGAGACCTGCCAGCCCAAGAGCCCCTTGAGCTGTGTGCTGCTGCTGGAGCAAACCCAGAAAACCAGCAGAGGAGCGCCCAGCCACCCCACACAGCTGTGAGAAACAACATCATCCATGCTTTAAGCAGCAACGGACAACTGAAAGTCAAGTGGGCAGGCACGTCCCCAAAGAGGATATCCACATGCACAGTAAGCATAAGCAAAGGCGCACTGTATCATCTCTCATCAAAAAATTGCAAAAATTGTTTTAACCATGAAATGTCAATAGGAGTCTACCAGAACAGCTAATATTCATAAAGTTGACAATATCAAGAACTGACAAGGATGTGGAGTAACTGGCACTTTCGTACACTGTTGGTGAGTGTGTAACATTGTACAACCATTCTAAAAATTATTTGGCAATATTTAGTACAACTAAAATGCTGCCTACACTATAACCCAGCAACTCTATTCCTATATTGATAACTAATAGAAATTTACACATATGGATGTGCCTATAAATATACAAGCATTTAGATACCTATATGCACACATATCAAAAGATATGTATAAGAATTTTCATAGGAGAACTGTCCATAATAGCCAAAAATGACAAACAACCAACAGTAGAATGGCCACACAAATTTTTTAGTGGTTTATTTATACAATAAAAGAGAATTAAATATTACTACTCACAACATGCATGAATCTCAAAGATAAAATGCTGGTTAAAAGAAGCTAAACACAAAAGACCAGTTAGTGTGATGATCCCATCTATATGAATTTCAAGAACAAGCTAAGTCAGTTTAGACTAATATGGAAATAGATGTCATAACAGCAGTTAATTATTGAGGGTTAACTGATGGACTGGAAAGGACACAAATTTCTGGGTGTTGTAGATAGGCTCAAGCGTCAACTTGGCCAGGTGACAACGCCCGTTGTTCTGCGCTGTGGACTTAAATCATCAGTATGTGGAATTCATCTATGGCTGATTACATCTGTGACTGGCAAAGGGAACTGTCTTCCACAGAGAGTGAGGCTTAAAAGGAGAGGTCAGAAGACAGCTCAGCAAACCCAGACGTTTCGAGATGCGGAAAGGAATCGCTACTGTGGGCCTTCCCACGTGACAGGGAAATCCAGATGAAAGCCAGCTAGCTGCCCTTCCTCCAAGGAACCTGTAAATTTGTGATAAAATAAATCCCCTTAGTAAAAGCTGATTCATCTCAGGTGTGTTGCATCCCGGCCGCCTTACCAAACCAAAACACCGGGTTATTGCAAATGTTTTTTGTCTTGATCAGAATGGGGCTTCATTAAGTCATACACAGTATTTGTGTACATCACTGTATGATATACCTCCACTCCATAAAAATTGTTTAAAATTTGCTGCAAATCACTTACCATTCTAGAAATAGTACCGAGCTCAAAAGGGCAACAGTCTATATAAAAACAGCAAGAAAAAATTCCCACTGGGTCTCCTTCAGCTATTGGTGACATTAATTACTATAATAGGTATACCAGGATCCCCAATAAACTTATAACTGTTTCAGTGCCAACTTCAGTTGGCACACAAAACATCTCACCCACTCACATTAAGCTGAAAGTAAAGAGCCCTTTAAGAGTAATACTTTTGTCCTTTATGTTGCTTCCCTATCAAATTTACATGAAACAATCTGATAGGCTTGGATTACATAAGCACACAACTATATATAATTATTTTATTAATTATCTGTTCAGACTCAACACTTAAATACGTTGGGGTTGCTTCAAACAATGACAGCCTGTCTGCATCCTGGCCCATGGATGCAGTCTGGTTAGATGAAGGCTAATCACATACTGCTACTGAAATCAAAGTCCCAGCCTTCAGACCTGCAGTCAGTGGGTGCCCGGCGAAAGCCAGTGCCCTCTGTCTCAAGCCTACCAATGCTTCCCACTGCTTCCCATTCCTGCTTCCATTGCACAAAGCACAGGAAAGAAGAGCAGAGAAAGCGCTGGTAGTCAGTATCCTATCACCACTACGAGCATAATAGTTTAAAGCACACTGGATTGCTCCATAACACCACCATACAAATGAATGAATTCCCCTAATTCCACATGGCTAAAAGTAACAGGATACTACACAGAAACTCTAAAATTAAATTGTGATTATTAAAGAAGGGAAAAATTAGCAGAGAGATTTGGTCAAAATGATGAATTGAAGAACAGTGCCTCAATAAAGCCTAGTCTTATTTTCTTTTTTATATTTTATAGGTGGATCACATTCTGTTTTCTATACTTTCTAACCATATACTTTAATGGAGACCCTCAAATCTACTCAATAAGCCCACTGTGTAGATTCATCGGATAACGTAATAAAAAGAAACTTAGAAAAGTGTTTTTTTAAAATTCAGTAATATTCCTAAAGTTATAATAAGGTTATTGGAAAATTTAATTGGAATCTAAATTTTCTGTTACTGGCTCCAATATTTGTCTCAGATAAGTATAATAATCCTAAAAAAAAAAAAAGTGATACTTAAAATAAAAACTTAAAAAGATTGCTCCACAATGAGTTTGGCCCTGGCACCACGAGATCAACAATGCAACCTGACCAAAAGGGGGAAAAGAAGTGTAACTAATAAGGTATCAGTGACTGAGAGAGTTCAAACAGAGTCAAGAGGCTACTCTGAAGATCACTCTATGCAAGTTTCAATTAGATATTGCTACCTACCATAACTGCCAAACTCCAACCAAAACCATTCCAGCCGATCCTAAAGAACACCTAGGACAATATATAAGACTCTACAAAGGTGGCATACACTAGGGTAACTTTCCAGAAACCTTCAACCTCCAGATGGGTCCCTAGACCAGATAACTCCTGAAACCTCAAGGGCCCAGCCTCTCCAGAACATCAGATAGTTCCATCCCCTTATCCCATATTATCAACAGCCCCTTCCAACATGAAAAATAAGAATGGGCATAGTCCAAATACCCCTAAAGAGTGGGAGAAAGATCAAAGGTGATGGTGGAGTTATACACAGAAGGTAGAGTTTAACAAATGAATATAATTGCTGAATTATTATATTGATATTTCTTTTAGTCTCCAGTATCTTAGAGCAGCTAGGAGTAAAAACCTAAAATTATGCAACTGTAACCCCTACCAGATTTTGAAATCTGTTTTGAAATTTGTTGCTTTTTTGTATATATGTTATTTTTCACAAAAAAGAACAAAAAGTCATGATGAAAATATATATATTCCTTCTAGCCTCCAGTGTTCTGGAGCAGCTAGAAGGAAAAATGTGAGAGGATGGTATGGCAACCCATGACAAACTCTGGAATCTTTCCTGTAACTACTTATTGAAGTGTGCTTTGAAAACTATTGCTTTTTTCTTTCTTTGCTTTGTATATATGTTATATTATACAGTACAAAAAAAAAAAAGATTGCTCCACAATAGAACTACGTAGTACACCCAACTTGCTGTGAGAAGGGCAGTGAGACACTGGAGCCTGACTGGGGCAGAGGTTCATCTTCCTTACCAGGAATTTAAATGCCTTGTAAAAGAAAGACTATTTCCTCAAAACAACATAAGGCAGGGTGGGCCCCAGTGGCTCTGCAGGCAGAGTTCTCACCTGCCATGCTGGAGACCCAGGTTCGAGAAAAAAAAAAAAAAAAAAAAACCATAAGGTAGGAAGGGAGGAGAGCCCTGAGAAATATAAGCGAAGTGGTCCTGGAGCCTACAGAGAGAGAGAGAGAGAGAGAGAGAGAGAGATGGTTTACAACAGGGATGAAGAGAAGTCTTAAAAAGAAAAGGGCATTGAATTGGGTCTTAAAAGATAGAATTTGAATATGTAACAATATGGTCAGCTTCACTTCAGATAAAGGAAACTCATAAGCCTTCATAACTCAATGAATTAATTACATGTGTAATTATTTAATGTCTCTCTCCTCACTAGACTTCCAGTTTTGGGAGGGCTGAGAATCACTTTTTTAACTGACTCCTGAATACCTAATAAAGTGTCTAGTGCAGAATAGATGTCCATCAAATATTTGTTAAATAAATGAATAAACAAACAAACAGAGAAGGCAAGAGGAAGATAAACAGCTCAATTTGCCTAGTAAATAAAGAGAAAGGGACACAGAGATCAGAAAAGATCATTTAGGGTCAAATCACAGAAGATCTTGAAAATCAGACTAAGGAATTTTTACTTTACTTTGTTGGCAATAAGGAACCACTGAAGATTTTTAAGGAGTAAGTAGTGACATACCGAAGTCAGTGTTTTAGGAAGTGCATCTAAAAGCAATACATGCAGTAGATGATGACGAAGAAACAATGAAGGCAATTAGGAGATCACTACCAGACTCCAAATCAAAGATATGTGGACCTGAACTAGAATCACAGCCAGAGGAGCAGAAAGTGAAAAAAATAATAATAACTACAGAGATATCTCCTAGATAAAATCAACAGTGCATTCAGTCATCCATTCACCAAACATCTTCCGAGCATCTACTATGTATCAGGCCCCATGCTAGGAGCTGGAGATGGAAAAGTAAACGAACTCCAGTCCTTCACCCCATGGAGACGGCCGGCTCCCTGGGGCATTGCAGTCGGGAACACTGAAGACACCGAGGATGAGGAAGGGACGTCACGGCCCCTCTTGCATTCTGAGACAGCTGGCTGGGAGGATGTAACACCACTCGGAGCACAGAAGAGAGAAGTACACAGGGAAGAGGACACGGAGTTTTGAACATACTGAGATTCGGAGAGAATATCCAAGTGAAAATGTTCAGTTGGTAGTTGCAAATCCAAGACTGGAGAGCAGGAGAGGGGTATGGCTTATAATTTGGGGGATATCTAGCCTAAATGTTGAGAGTTGAAGTGAGTACTGGAAAAGAAGAAAAGGAAAGGACAGTACAGGTAGAGCCTTGGATACTGCCTGCACTTAGAGAGCTGGGGGAGGCAGAGGAAAGAAGGAAGAGAAAGAAGAATCAGTAAAGCAAGCTGAAAAAAAAAAAACAAAAACAACCAAAGAGTCAGAAGGATCATCACAACAAAAAGACGCGTGTTTCCAGAGGATACTAAGCAGTATTAACTGCTGCAAAGAAATCATGTAAAATTAGGACTGAGAAAAAGGCCACTGGGTTAGGGAACTAAAGAAATGTATTAGTGATATCTGAGAGAGCAGCAGAGGGAAAAGGGAAAATTCCCTTTGCAAGGAGTTGAGGTATCAGTGGTGATAAGGAATTTGCCCATCTCCACTGTTAGGGCAAACTATCCCCTCGAGACGTCTGACAGTAAAAGAAAGGAAAATGATGGGACAGTAGCTTGGGGGCAACAGCAGAAGGAGAAAAAAATATTGTTTAGTATAGGGAAGGATTAAATGAGTATGTCTTTAATTGACGGAAAAGACTGGAGTGGGCAAAAAATAAAAGCAATTTTTTTTTGCAGAACAGGAAAGAAATAAGAGAAGTCAGTAAAGGGGGTACAGAAATTAAAGACGCATAAATATTCCATTTATTTAATGTTTACTGGGTGCCCACTGTGACTCAGAACTGGAGAGTACACGCTGGTGAACAAGCTACTGTCCTGGGCTCCGAGCTCTGAGCAGGTGCCGTGAGCTTCCAGGCAAAGGGGGACAACGTGGCGGACACCGCAGACGCCTGTCCGACACCCAGCCCACCTCCCCTCCAGCGCGTGGCAGCCAGGCAATTTGGATGCGATCAATCCCAGTCCTAGGGAAAAGCGAATGCCCTCGGATGGCCTCAAAACTCAGCACAATCGCATCTGCTTATCAGGGTGTCTGGCTCCGGAACGGGCACAGAGCCCATGCTGGCACCATCAGGACGAAACCCGGGATTTTGATGCAATTCTGATTGACAAGATGGGCTGCAATGAGACCTGGAACTGCTGGAGCTATTCAGGGGGCTGAAAGAAGCCAGCTTCGTGACTGAGGCAATACAAAGGAGGACAGAGCGGACAGAATCACAGAGAAGGAGAATGAAGTCTGATCAAAGTCATCAGAAACTCATCTTTCTTTGGACTTCTCAGTCACATGATCCAATAAATCCCCTTCTTTGTTTAAAGCCATTAAGTAAACTTTTTTTTATAATTACAAGAGAAAGCATCGAACTATAGATGAGAGGTCAAGGTAGGCACAAAAAAGATGGTCATGAAGAAGGGCAGGTGCATTTGCTCTGAGCAGGAAAGAGAAGGGAGAGAATGAGAATCGACTCATTGCTTGTGGCAAACCACATTTTTTTGCCCGAATCCTCCATCCTCCTCGGTACCTGTGACTTTAGTCATGTAACTTTCAATTCCATCACCACTTGTTTGGGGTCTGGCCACATGACCTGCTTGGGCTGAAATAATGAGACAGAGCTGGCGTGCGTGTCAGTGCCACGACACGCCCAAGGAGCTGAGGCGTGTGCCCACTTGACCTTTCTGTCCCTGCCGTGGTCACGCGACAGCACGCCAGGCGGGACCACCCACCAAGGAGGGCAAGGATGGTGGAGCACGTCCATCACAGCTGTCCACACACCTGCGGGGAGGAGCGGGCCGCTCCAGCACCAAAGCCTAGAGCAGAGACACCCTGCCAGGCCCAGCCCAGATCGGGAGATGAGGAGTGATCGTACACGGTGACACTTTTAAGCTACTGAGTCTCATGGCGGTTTGTGAAGAAGCGTTACTGTGGCAATAACTGATATGTCACCTGTACAACATCGACAGGTTAATGGGCAAGGAGAAGAACTGGTTCTTTAAGAAGAGCCTTGTGCTAACAAAGTTGTCTATGAAAATTAAGTTGGACTGCCCAACCATTCTCTTCAAATTGTTTCCTTAATCACTTCTGCTGGTTCCCTGCCATCCATTCCTCCTCAATTTAATTGTTATATTGATCGGCAAATTTGTGAAGAAAACAGAAAGGGCAGAAAAAACGAAGGAAAAAAAACAGAATCATATAGTATTACAAAAGTCAGGAAAGAAGAGAAATTTAAGGGTTGAGGGTAGGGGCCGGGGAATAGAGATACAATAGGAAACACCAAAGAAAGTGGGAATGGGGAAGAGGTCCTTAGGCTTGTAAGGAGGCTGGTGCTGGTTTATCAGAAGCCATTTTTTAACACTAGAGTCATGCAGGCATGAAACTTAAGAATTAAGTTATGAGGAAATTGAGACAATAAGTTTAGATAATTTAGGTTGGAGGTTTAACAAAGAAAAGAAGGAAAAAATAGGAAAACAACTAGTGGTGCAGGAAACGAAACTCCCTTGTTAACGGTGAAGGCCTATGCTGTGTTGACTTTCTCTTGCAAACTGGCAAATGTCAGCACAGTTCTCATCTCATAGGCCTGTGGATCAGTCCAGGTGGGCTTAGCCAGGTGACCTGCTAGGGTTTCATACAGCCAGAATCAAGGGGTCAACTAGGCTGGTCTCTTACCCGGCTCTGGAGCAGGACACGATTCTGGGCTCACTCAGGCTGTGGGCAGGAGGCTCCACACAGGTACGGGGCCGAGGTCTCCGTGTTCTTGCTGCTGTCAGCTGGAGGTTGCTCTCCGCTGCTGGACGCTGCCCCCCTGACCCTTGCTTGTGTTCCGCTCTATCTACAAACCAGTAAGTAATTCATGTCTTCTCCTCCTTGTGCTTCAAAGCCGTCTGGCTTGTCCTTCTACCACCTACCGGAGAAAATGCTCTGCTTTTAAAGGGCTCATCTGATTATGTTAGGTGGTTTGAGTCTGCCAACGCTAAAGCAAAGCAATGTACCAGAACTGGGTTGGCTTTTACAGTGGGGATTTATTATGTGACACGCTCATAGTCCTGAGGCCGTGAAAATGTCCAAATCACGACATCACCAGGTGATGCTTTCTCCCTAAAGACTGGCCACGAGCAACCCCCCAGGCACAGGGTGGACAGGGCGGCCTCTCTCTCCCTTCTCTCCCGGGTTTCTCTGCTTTCAGCTTCTGGCTGCTGCGTCTGTGGTTTTTCTTTCTGGGCTTCTGTCTCTTTCAGCTTCTTCTCATTCCAGTAAAATGATTAAGTTACACCTGCAGCATGTTTCGCCTGAGATAACCCAATCAAAAGTTCCCACGCACGGTAGGTCTACACCCACAGGAACGGATTAGCTGGAAGAACATGATCTTTTCTGGGGTATGGTATGTATGATTTTTTTTTCTGTTTTCTTTTTATTTCTTTTTCTGAATAGATGCAAATGTTCCAAGAAATGATCATGATGATGAATATGCAACTATGTGATGATACTGTGAATTACTGATTACATATGTAGAATGGAGTGATCAAAAGTCAAGAATGTTTGCAGTTGTTTGGTGTTTTTTGGTATTTTTTAAAAAATTTAAAAATTAATAAAAGAAAAGGATTCAAATCTAAAATGCCTTGAAGAAACTGTAAAATATCAGAATCTTATACTATATGAATTACCAATAATTGGGAAGAAAAGAAATCAGGGAAAAGTACACATCCCAAGCCATAGTGAAAAAGGAGGACTTCTTGGAAATTGAAAGAAAACATTTAGAAAGGGAAGGAGGGAGGCTAAAGATGGTCTTTATGCCAGCTATTTACTTTGCCAAAATTAGAATCATTTTCATTTAGAAAGAAAGAGGCATATTCTCATATTCTGGGGTTCTTCGGAAAAGTTCTTCCAGATGGTTACACTTCCCTGGAGTGACAGCACTCAGCACATATTGGGAATTCAATTAAACAGTGCTGACCAGCTGACTGCGAATTCAGAGTGTGGAGTAGCTGATTCAGTGCAAACATATGGCTCAGCTCCCATCAAAGGAAAAATCAAGTCACTGTTTTTCCTTCCCCAGTATTCACCTCCTTTGCAATGTGGGAGAAAACATAAGCGAACTAATAAAAATAGACTGTGTAACAAAAGCGTAGAGACCATGCAAACGGTAGAATACAAGATTTTTCTAATTTTATCATAAAATAAGAATTCACCAGTTAAGGATCAACACTGAAGTTATTTCCTTCTTAATTCAATTTAATCAAGTGAATCCCTTCCGAGTACTGCTTCAGGATATTTAAGGTGAGCAAGTCCCAATCTGGGCTCCGGTGGCTGAAGGTCCGGGGATAAGAGAAGCACACAGTGACTCTAAGGTGAGGCAGAGTGATAGTATTAAAAGGCAAGGGAAGGTAAGAACACAATATTAACCCAACTTTAACGCTCTTAAGAACCATATAAGATATTTCTAGATGAGAAAAACAAAGGCTCAGGCAGGTTAAAACATTCTTTTACAAGGCCACACAGCAAGTATATGTAAACATATAGATTCAAATTCAGGACTGATTGACTCCAAAACTCAACCTCTTTCAAAGGAGGGAAAAACCACCTCTGGTTTTTTTGTTGGATGGGGGTTTAAGGAGGGGGGAGTGGAAAACAGTTTCTTAGAGGAGCTGTTATTCCAGCTAGAACTTGAAAATATATACAGTTTTGAAAAGATAAAGTTATGGAAGGAGAACACTTCCAGGCGGAACAGCTTAAGACAGAAACAAGAAACCAGACACCACATTTGGAGAACGGTGAGTATTTCAGATAAACTGCAGCACAAACTCTTGATAAAGACAGACTGGACACAACATTTTGGGGGTCAAATATTGGGGTTAAGAGATTATTTCATTAGTCCAGGCAAGGAGCTAAACTCTAAGCAGTTTAAAAAACAGAAGTGGGGACTGATAGGAAGGGCAATCTGGAAAATTACATTTATTTTTATTTTATACTTAACCAAAATAAGGCAGGGAAGTCCAAAAACTGAACTAGGATTAGGAAGGGAAAAGTATATCCTTGTCCCACCCCGTTTTATGCTCTAGACCAGAGCTTAGCAAACTGTGGCCCATGGGCCAAACCCAGCCCACTGCCTGTTCTGTAAAGAAACTGTTACTGGAATAGCCATGCCCACTCACCAATGAACTGTCACTGGCTGTTTTCACCCTACAACGGCAAAGATGTTGTGGCCCACTGTCATGGTCAGGGACATGTGTCAACTTGGCCAAGTGGTGGTACCTGTTTGTCTGGTTGGGCAAGTGCTGGCCTGTCTGTTGCAATGAGGACATTTCATAGAATTAGATCATGATCACGTCAGCTGCATCCATAGCTGATTCCATTTGTAATCAGCCAAGGGGAGTGTCTTCTGCAATGAGTGATACTTAATCTAATCACTAGAAGCCTTTTAAGGAGGATTCAGAAGAGACAGGCTCTCTTCCTGCTTTGACCAGTGAGCCTCTCCTGTGGAGTTCGTCCAGACCCTCCATCGGAGTCATTGGCTTCACAGCCTGCCCTGCGGATTCTGGACTCTGCATTCCCATGGTCACGTGAGACACTTTTATAAATTTTATATCTGTGAGTGCTGCCTGTTGATTCTGTTTCTCTAGAGAACCCTAATACACCCACAAAGCCTAAATTATTTACTATCTTGCTCTCTAACAGAAAATTTTCCAACTCCTGCCCTAGTCCCATTCCCTATAAGTTACTGTTCCAAAGCTTGTAATAATTTACTTTGGTCTAAACATTATGCTTATGTAGGTTTTCAAGCTCATCTATTGAACGACTATTATAATTGAGAATTTGGCTCTCTTATATTGTCAGCATTCCCACTCTACTCTCTTCACCCACACTTTCCTCCTTACCATCCTGCCAAAATAAACATATATTAGGTCAGTAGTCGGTGTCGACAACATTTGTGATGACAACATATGTATTCTTCATTGCTAAGTCTGATAGTGTAACGTGATTATGCTTCCATGCTTACACAAGTTTTCGGTTTTTTCTGAAATTAGTAATTATCATTTGCTTTGTTTTCTATTTATCTATCATTAACTTTTTTCCAACGATTCCAACATATTTGTCAGTTGTTTCCAAACAAACCAAATAAGTCACTGCTTCTATTTATCCCTCCCCAACTTCTCCCTAAGCCTCCGTCCTTTTCCTTCAGTCTGAACTGCTTGTAAGCCTGGTAGACAGCTCTTTCCCTGAAACTTCCCTT
The DNA here is from genome assembly GCF_023851605.1 of Tamandua tetradactyla. Classification (NCBI taxonomy): domain Eukaryota; kingdom Metazoa; phylum Chordata; class Mammalia; order Pilosa; family Myrmecophagidae; genus Tamandua; species Tamandua tetradactyla. Next base: position 169,812,819 of record NC_135333.1, read on the forward strand.
CTCTACCCTCTCAGATCAAATCCTCTGTTTCCTACATCCCACCTGCCTTTCTCTTTATCAATTTTCTCCCTTGTTTTGTTAAAGCTCATCCTCCAAAAACTTTCTAAAGAAGGACACATACATAAATTCTTGAATCCTCCCATGTCCTAGAACTTTTGTTATTCTGTCCTCTATGTTAATTGACAGTTTGGCTGAATAGAGAAATCAAAACTGAATGTGATTTTCTCTCGTAACGCTGAAAGCACTGCATCGTCTGCTAGCAACCAGTGTTGTGAAAAAGTCTGATGACATTCTGATCGCCATTCATGGCTATGTGACTTGTTTTGATGTTTTTCTTTTACATCTCCCCTCCCCCACTGCAGAAAGTTTGGGGGATGTTATTTTACTCCATGATGTTCTGAAATTTCCTAATGATGTGGCTGCGTGGGCTTTTCCAATTCATTATGCTGGATACTGTGGGGGATTTTTCAGTCTGGAGATTTGTGTCTTCCAGGACCAGGAAATTTTTTTGTAATATTTCTTTGATAACTTCCTTCATTCCATTTCCTTGTTCTCTATTTGTATGCGTTCTCTTTTGTCATACTTATGCTGCATAATAAATGAACCCTGAACTTAATGGCTTAAAATAATAACCATTTTCCATTGCTTCCAAGACTACAGGTCAGCTAGGCAGTTCTGCTGATCTTAGCTGGCTCGGCTAGGCAGTTCCTTCTGGTCTTGACTGCACATCATATGCAGACACTGAATGTAAACGGCATTAGGTAGGACAAGGCCCTGTCTCACAAGTTTCATCTTCTGGCAGGATAGCTCAGGCGTGCTCTCATGATGACCACAGAAGTTCAGGACAGGAAGCAGAAATGTGCAAGTGCTTTCTTGAGCCTGTGTAGGTGTCACGCTTGCTACATCCCCCTGAACAAAGGGGTTGAACCTGAAGCCCAGAGCCTACATTAAAGGGCACAGCGAGAGGTCTTGGAAACATGGGTTTATGCATGGAGCCCTGTCAGCCAGATCTTGAGTTTGCTGGATTGATCCTCTCATTTTATTTTCTTTCCTATGCTCCACCTTTTGGGTTTTTTTTTTCTCCTTTGTTATGTTTTTTGCTTTTTTGACTGCTTTCTAGATTTCTTCATTGTTATTTTTAAACTTTTCAAATGTTTTTAAGCTGATTATCATATTTTGAATTTTCAAGAGTACTTTCGGGTTATTTGATAATTCTTTTTGCATATCATCTCATTCCAAGAATCCAATATCTTTTCTTATTATGCTAATGAAAATACTACGAGTTTTTGGAAGTATTCTTCTCCTTGAAATTGTCTCTGCTTCTTCTAGAGGGTGAAGGGAAGTGTCACCTGACTTCCCAAAGTTGGGAAGGGCACAGGTGTGGTATAAAAACTCTTTACTTTCATCCCAGCTCTGTTTTCTGCTCCATATTTTGCTCCCCGGTTCTTTGGTACCAGGAGCTTCCAAGTGTGCGCCTCTCCCATCAACATCCCTTCTGTAGGTTCTTCAATTATAACTTCTTCCTCTCTTCAGTGTCAGTTAGCATCCTTCCTCTGATTCCCATCTTCCAAAAATGTGTTAAGTTCTCTCTTTTACTCTCTCAATACCTCTGTCCTTAAAACTTAAAATCTTCTTTAGTCCTTTACTACCCATTTCAGTGGGACTGGAGGAGGGAAAGGAGCGATACTCATGGTTTACCCATCAGGAACTCCCTCCGTCTGGTTTTGGATGCAGTGAGTCTTAACTGACAATACCAGACTAAGGCAGAGACATGCAATAGTTGGAAACACAAGGACCAAATTCAGAACAAAGTCAGGATTAGAGATGTGAATCAGAGAGCTGCTCATACAGAGGGGGCTTTTGCGTTTTCATCAAATGAAAAAAAAATACAGCGTAAAGAAAATATATCCAACTGTGTATTGGAAATATCTAAACTATGAGAAAGAAACCAACAAAGGGTCTAAAAAACCAGCAGTGATAGAGCCAGAACGGTAATCAGATTAGTATTATATCACAAGGGTCAAGGAAGTTGAAGGTTTGAAAAAAGTCTTTCAATTCCAAAAGGAATCAGCACCAAAGGCAACATACTATGAACACAGATTCACAGAGGAGAAATTAAAAAAAAGAAAAGCATTCTTTGCTTTGGAAAGCATGAAAATGTGAACTATTTTATACTGTAGTGAAAAATATATTTTAGATGTAGTAGAGACTGTTTGGAGAAAGGAATTGGGGTTAATACAGTTATTATATTATATTCTTAGCAAAAATGTTGCAAAGAAACGGGAAGCAAAGGATGGGGAGGCTATTCTTTTTGGTGACTAGGAAAGGAATGGTGACGTTTAAGAGCTGTTTCAATAGCAAAAGAATGCAAAAGGTAAAGGAGTGGATAATAAAGAGGCATGCATAAGCTCTTCTTTCTTTCAAACAATCTGGCGATGAAGAGAAAAGAAAAAACCTGAGATGGGAGAAAAGTGTTTTCCCACTTTTCTTACTTCATTGTCCCACTGAACAATGCAGTAAGATCAAGGAAAGTTCTGTTTTGTTTCGTTTTCATTTCATAAGAAAAAGAGACACCTGGGCAGGCATACAGACGAAAACCTACGAAGAGAATGAAATGCAAAAACAGTGGGATCATTGAAGCATCATTAATGGGCAAAGGCTCAGAGGAGGAAGGCAGGATATGTGGCCACGGGTACAGATGTAGGGGTGGGTCTTAATGAAGACGAAGGGCATTTCTTACTATGGGATGGAAAAGGAGGGAGAGGGAAAGAAGGAAAAAGAGGTAGATACAAATTCAGAAAGTCTCATGCCCGGATGACCTCAATCTCAGTTCAATAAGAAACCAAGATATCTGCTGAGAGTGACTACAGCAGGAATGGAATTTATGAAGAGTGGAAAGGTTTGGAACAGCTGCTCTAGCAAATGTAAAAGGGAGTTTGGGGGAGGTTTTATTTTATTTATTTATTTACTTAAGCAATAGCAGCAGCAGGAAAAGTCCAGACAAAGCTCCCATGAGTTTGTGAGGACTCAACTGTAAACAAAGTACTCTTTGAGAGACGGAGAAATTTACATTTTTTTCCAGTAGTGGCTATAGCACTAAAGAATTGCTCAGCAGGTCTGAGGTAGGTGATGCAAGGTGATAAGGCAAAAATACCTAAAAATTAACAAAATTTAAGTTTTTTTTAAATTAAAGCATCTCCTTTGCTGTTTTACTTTTACAAAATGAAACAAATAAGAAAGCAAATAGAAAACTCTTCTATCTAGAGCCTTTTTCAACATTTATTCCTTGCTAATTTCTCACTAATCAGACCATAATTCCAGACCAATTAACCCTCTAACTGACCTTCAACATTCTCCCCAAACTATGCCTAACCAAATCAACCCCAATTCCTTTCTCCAAACAATCTTCATTACATCTAAAATATACCTTTCACTACAATCTAAAATAGTTCACATTTCCATGCTTTACAAAGCAAAGAAGGCTTTTTTTTGGAATTTCACCTCTGTGAACCTGTGTTCATAATAAGTTACTTTTGGTGCTGATTCCTTTTGGAATTATTATGAAAAGATGTAACATTTGCAGAGCCACCTGTAATCACTGTTCTCTTCACCTTTACCTTAGCGGGCAGCTGCCATTTGACTCACACACCTGGAAAGCAACGGGCTCTCAGCTGGAGGTGATTTTACCTCCAGGAAATACTTAGCAATGGCTGAGGGTCTGTTGGCCTCTAGTGTTCTCAGGCTGGAGGTGCTACAATCCTACAAGGCAAAGCACAGCATCCCTCGCTCCCCCAACAAAGAATTATCTGGCCCATAATGTCAATGGTGCTAAGATTGAGAAACCCTGCTCAAAAGCTACTTGACCCTATTCTAAGATCTATAAGTCACTCATCAAACAAAACCTGCCCTATACTTAGGCTCACTTTTGCTTCTGATCTCCTGCATGGAGAGATCTTTATCTGCCTTACTCACAGGACTCACAGGACTTATTCTTCTTCCTCCTTCTCCCAAATAAAAACCATGATATGGTGACCCTCAGGTCTTTAGCTCCCTCCTCCTACTCTCTGACACCTAAGACACCGTTGTCTCCGCCGAGTTCCAGAACTCCCTGGCTCATTTCTCTCCATGGGGAGTGTAGGAACTTTATTCCTTTGTTTTCTGGTCTCCAGCCCCACCCAACTAATCTGACCTCCTATTGCTCCCTACGCCCCCGGGTGACAATATGGTTTGAACCGCATACCAGCCCAGCTTTTAAAAGGTCTTCTCCTGTCTGCCTGTGGAGTCCCAACGTTCCATCCCTTCTGCCCACATCACCCAAAGGGATGCTGCCTGTCTCTAGAACAGCATCTTACAGGCTTGAAGAGCTGATCACATGGCCACTGAAGCAATGCATGAATCAATAACCTGCAGGTCTGAGTGCAAAGAACACACATGGAGACTGACCGAATTCGGACCTCAGCATTCTCTCATATACTCACCTGCTGTGCTAGTGGTGGGATGGAAAAACACGGTCCCAACCCTTAGTTAGCTCACAGCTTAGTACGGAAATCAGACGTGTAAATAACTGATTCCTAGTTAGACTTATTACCTAGCCTACAGTTGTTTTTTTTTTTTTTAAAAAAAAAAAGCCTTCCTCAAAACTGACAGAAATAACAGTCTCAAAATAAAAATATATAGAATGAGCAAATGAGCAGGCAGATGGATAAATGAGAAATCAAATACCAAACTAGCAGATTTTTTTCTGGGGTCCTAAGCAAGATGGTAAATCATGTAAATGAGAGTTTCATTATTCTACTACAGCTCTTTCCTTTCATTTCCCTTAAATGTCATCTTCACTATAAATGCTAATTTGTTTAGCATATGTAACAAATTAATCTGGGTGGCAGAAAAATTCTACAACACAACCCATGCTGAAAAAAAACCCTTTGCATCTCAGCTTCAGAGACAATGAAGCTTCTAAAAAAGAGTCTAGCCCAACAGTCTATGCACAGAACAGGACTGACGCTGGGCTAAAATGCAGTGCTCAGCCTTTTCAAATACTTACAGCCAGACTCCATTTGATCGGTCAGTGCTTGCAGCTTACTAGTAGCTAAACAGTCCTAATGTCACCCTCGACTGGGACATTCTCTCCATTTTAGAGCAACAGGCAGGGTGCCCAAGAAAAGAGATCATAACACATTCTATTTCTTCTCCCTCTAGAAATATAAAAATACCAGTTACCAAATGGACCAACACAAAGCATCCACCCGGATGGACTGATTTTGCTTCTATAAAATCACCTTATTAATCCATCATGACAACTTAGTCAAACTGCGGCTGTAATGATGTATCTGATGCTACAGTTAAGATTAATGTCATTCTTCCTGAGACAGAGACACGCAGAGTGGGACTGAACCCAAGCTCCATCAGGTACTAAGTGACCCTGAGTGGATGTTAAAACTCTTTTAAGGTTGAAGTATGTAGGGGCTTTAACCAAAATGGGGAAAACAAAACTTACCTTACAGGTTTGTTGTGAGAATTGGTAATGGATATGATACATTTATAGAGACTAGCATAAACTATGTGCACAGTAAGTACCAGCTTTCCTTTTTACCCCAATCTGAACAAAATTTTGTTTATTTTAACTTTCTTCTCTTTGTGCTTAATGTTCTTTAGCTCCCTCTACTTTATCAGTTCTTCATTCATTCATTCATTCATTCAAGGTCACTAAGAGCATGACCTTCCCAGCACTTTTCCCAAAACACCTCCCAGACCTTTCTAGAATTCATAGTGAAAAAGTAGAAGCTGCAGTTCCAAATTTGTCTTTATCCTCAAAACACTGCTTGCCTTGTTCTCTAATAATTTTTCAGCACTGAAGAAAGAACACTGCCTTTTATGTCAGACAGTCCTGGATTCCAAATCCAGCTCTGCCATTGACTTAGTCAAGTTACTTACTTGGTCAAGTTACTGTAAACTAACACATGTGCGGCACTGGGCACCGTGCCTGACCGGTAACAGGTGCTCTGAGACATATTTCATTGATCTCAGCACTGAGGCTGCTAAACTGAGTCGTATCCTCAGTCAGCCAGTGCTCTCAGAGAGCTGCTCAAAATCACGTGCCATCAGTGTTAACCTGTTCTACACTCATTTATGTATTCAGCAAATAACTTTCCAGCTCAGGGCCTAGTGGGAAGGCAAACATATAAACAAATAATTGCAAAACAGGGTTCTAAGTGCTAAAAATAGAGGGCACACGAGATACTGAGAAGCTCAGAAGGATGTGAGATGGGGCAAGGCTTCCCAGAAGAGGCGATTCCACCGGAGTCTATGAGGATAAACGGGGTTCACGGAGCACACGAGGGGAAAGCGGGGAAGCAGCAGGCAGGGGACAGCACCCGATGGCCGCAGCCAGCACCAGGCACAGCAGCCAGGTGTGCTTAGGGGAAGCTGGGGTAGGCAACTGGCCAAGACCCATAGGAAACAGTGAAACCAGGCAGGGTCAGACAAACGCCAAAGAGTCCAGACTTCATTCTTCAAGCCATGGGAGAGCCACTGGTACATTTTTATGTTGGGGGAGAGTAACATGTTTTAGAACAACGTGTCTGATGGTGGAGAAGGGCATGGGCTGGCAGGGCTGGCAGCGGAAGTGGTTATAATGAAGAAGACAATCGGATGGCTCTAGGTGTCCATCCTAGATGGCGCACAGTAGCTCCCTCACAAGGGAGAGCCGGGGCCGAACTGTGAATAAAGAGAAGGAACATTTTGAGTTTCATTCCTCAGTTGAAGGGAAGAGGTTCAAACAGACCATGATAAATAACCTATCTAGGAGCAGAAGAGAGGACTGAACTGGAGATACAGATTCAGGATATTTATTTGGGACTAATTTTTAAACCAAGGGACTTGATTTTTAAAAGAAATGCAAATCATTTAGTAGGAAAGGCTTCTATCACGAATTAAAAACTTTACACTACTGTCTATGCATGTACATTAAATTTGTCAGTATATTTAATGAAAATAATAAACCCTTAACAAAAATACACACACTTTTGTCAATTCCTTTTCTTAACAGTCTACTAACACTATAAGGACCTTTCATTACCTATAAATTTAAGTTCCAAAATACTGTTTCCATGGCAAAAAAAAAAAAAAAAATACAGTATGCTTCATCTTCTGAATATATAGGGGTGTTTAATTTCCTGTGTAAACATTAGTCATACTTGACATTGAACAGAGTCTAGATTCACTGAAGGAGTTAAGAAATTTCTAAAATCCCAGGAGAAATATACTTCACCTAGAGAATGTAGTCTAGAGCTTATTATAAAGGACTAAAAGTCAATGTCATACCAAAATTTTAAATATCATGCATCCCCCTCTATTTAAAAAAATTATTTCAAAATCAGGTCACAATTGACAGACACACTATCTTGGGCAGACGGGAGAGAGAAGATAAGAGAGGAAATTTCCTTTTCTCTACTGAAGCATGTCCACCAACTGTCACATCTGGAAAACAGCCAAAATGAGCACTTCATTTGCAAAAGAAGAAAAAGCAAAAGATTCTTGAAATATTAGCAAAATGTGTGGTGTATAAATGCGGACTATAGAGACGTCTTTTGAAATTCACATTTATGGACATTGGGAAGTAATACTACTAAAACAGATTAAATGCACAAGTTCATCCATGTAACAAGCTTTAATAGCGAAGGATAAAGGGCCTTGAATCCCTGTGGGTAAGCTTCCCCCTTTCTTGTAGAAAGGTTTCCCTTCCAGGATGGATAACATGACCTCAATTCTTTACCTGAATTAGCCACATAAATTACCTTGGGAAAACCATGGCCAAACTGAAGGATAGTGGGTCTCTTTCTCTTAACCTTCCCTTAACTGACTCCTAACCTTTCTGTTTCTCCTTTTTTCATGAAGCTTTTTCTGGTTTCCTGCCACAGGGTTTAACAGCAAAAGCTGACACAGCTTGTTGCTGAAGGGGAAAAAAGCTGAACTACTAGTGAAGGAAATAAGACAGAAAGGAGGGAGGGAACCTAGAAATATTAACCATGAGGGGAACACAAAAAGCTTGAGACCAAGTCTGAATCTTTAGAACTTGTGACTCTAGGCTAAGGCTCTCAGTTCAGGAAGGGCCCCAAGTCAACTGCAGGTCACAAGGGGTTCCTAGACGGATTGCTCACTAGTCTAAGATGAATCCTTTCTGGTTTTAAAAAGAAGCTGTGGGACTGCAGTGGCCTTGGGGTGATCACAAGAGAGTCATCCCCTGGCCTGAAAAGAGGCTCTGCGGGACCCTGTATTTCAGGCTGTACATATGTGATGTGGTTGCTGGGGGACAAATAAAATACAAATGAATTTTAATAACGTGATCCAGTGTGAATGCCTGGGCAGTGTTCACAACCAGAAGTGGAGCAAGAGAAGGGAGGCATTCATTTTGAATGGTTTTATTACTGGAAACTCACTGGCCATTGTGACTCTAGTGCCACTGCCACCTTCGAGAAGGCATCCACCTAATCACACCGCATTTCAGCTCCTATTAAAGAAGTGAGGAAAGCATAACAGAGAGGAGGTGTGGGGGAAGGAAAGGTGAAGAAAGTCTTCTGACTTAGACTTCTAAGACTTCAACTTAAAGCCTTCTGACTTTGACTTCTCCCAAGAAGTTCACAAAATGGTCAAGGTAAGAAACGTTTCTCCACATCCCCCTTTCCTGAGAATCTGTCCCCCACCCTGCCCCAACCATGAGGCAACCGCAGTTAACTCCTAGTTCATGCTGCATGACCTTGTACCCTTGTATCCCTGACCCTCGCTGCCTTGCTTCCTGGCCTTCCCAAGGCCTTCACTCTTTGAGAAACTCCTACAGTCTTATAAATTCACGTTTCCCTTTCAAGAGTGAAAGAGCAAGGCTTCCAATGAAGGTCCCGTTAGGCATGGACCTTGGATGCTTCTCTTCAACCCCCATCCATCAGAAAAACAATAATAATAGGTTTAGACTGCTGAGAAAAGAAGTATCTGTCAACCCCCAGAAGCAAGCGTCTTGGAAGGATTGCAAAGGATAAAAGGAAACAGCTGGCCAGGTTGTCTGCATGGTCACTTGTGCTGGTGAAGGTCACAGACCACAAAGTTTAAGAACCATTTCTATGGAAGCCCACGGATTCCATAAAAAACAGGAAACCAAGATACAAAAAAAGAATATTCCATAGAGGTCATGTATTAGAGGTGTTGTTGATAAGAAAACATACAGGGAAGGAAAGAGTGGGGATCAAGATGTGATCTCTTCAGATCTCTAGATATTACTCGGCCTTTTAAGGATGTCATTGTTTAAATCCACACACATTTAGTTTTCCTTCTTAAGTAGTAAAAGTAAAATTCTGATCATCTTTCCCTTGCACTTGTTTTTCTAGACCTAGAGAAGGAGAGCTGCAACTGATAGTACTGCCTGCTGTTTATTTTTCTTGGATTTGGCATGAAAAGCTGAATGGTCTTTTAAAGCAAGAACAGAACTTCAGTGAATTATTTCTGTAATACTCCCAACTATTCTTCCCCCATTTTTTTGCAAATAAGGGTGGATTTTTTCAGCCAAATCAAATGCTTACTAAAGAACTTCCTTGAAGATTCTTTGCTTGGATTTGTTTCAAATAATTATGGATTGTTAGTAATAGTGTAAAATCTGGGAAATCCCCAGTATGAAACACCCACTGTCCTGGTTCATTCAGAAAAATAATAATCAGACCTGAGCAGATGTACCATATTTTTTAATATACTTGGTCAATTTTGTGACATAATGTGTTCATGATATTAAAAATCACAGTGGGAATATCATGTAACAAGAAAAACCTACTTGCTGAAATCTTTATCAGATTTTGCAGACTCAACTTTCTCAGTGAATGACAAAAGTTGCCATCTTAGTGCTTTAAAACTCTTTTTCTACATCATCATCATCTTACTGAAATTCTTGAGAATATACCTCACTGACAATTATGATAAAGACCTTCAGCTAAACAGAGCAAAAAAAAAACAAAACAAAACATATAAAGATGCTCTGTCTCTCGGCCGGTCTGGAGACCTACTATAGGTCCACAATTGGTGCGAAAAAACAGAGCTCGCGTAGAAAAAGCAAAGTACTAAGCAGTCTGTCAAATTATCCCCCTCTCTGTTCCAGAATGCAAAGAGAAACAGCATCTAGAATGCCACCCCATCCTCAAGCTTTGGTCAGAATCTCCAAGTCACCTGAAACGCTTCATTACCTAACGCCTGAATTCCTTCCAACGCAAGGGCAACAGGCATTGCCGCCTTGGAAAGCTATGTTATGACTTTTATCATCAACACAGGTGCAAACAGAAACAGTATGTTATGCTCCTCCTGCCCACTTCCTTTCCTCCTTCCTCAGTGGGGCAAAGAAAGGGTGCTGTCCACACTGGAAGGGAGAGGGGGCCACAGCAGCCCAGCACACAGCGGCAGGGCCCAGGCCAGGCAGGAGGGCGCTAGATGGGCGGCTGCTGGTGCAGGGTGCCTGCCTCAGCACCCAGGAGCAGGCATCCTCACAGAGGGGCGGCTCACGCAGGAGGTCAGAGCCCAAACAGGGAAAGGAGGGCGTAGGCGGGCAGGGGCACCCAGTGGGGTCAGCGCCCATAAAGGGCCAGGAGAGCATCTGTATGGATGAACCTAGCATGGGTGTCGGAGCTGAGTGGGTGAGGAAAATGACAGTGGAAATGGAGGAGAAGGCTACATACAAGGGCATCGATCAAATACCACAAGCATTAAAGATTATGGAAGCCAGGTTTTCCACTATGAGAGAAGGAAGTTCCATATAGGGAAAGGGAGAAGACCAGAATGAGTCCTGCCTGTGGAGCTGGACTGGAATTAATGGTATTCTAAACTCATGGCCTTCAATACATATAGATGTAAATACACACACATTTTCTTCCCACCTGCTAGCTGAGAAGGTTGGAAAAGGCAACATTCCAATTGCAATGAGCAATACTAGCCCCCAAATCTTAGTTTCAAGTCTTAGCTTCAAGTTATCATTTCCTTTCAAAGGAACCATGCCTCCTTGGAGAAAAGGCTGATTCCAGGACTGAGGCAAGGAAACATGAGTCCTGGAACTTTTATGGTGGCAAAAGCAAGTCCATGCTCAAAGAATGACACAAAGAAGCCAGCTTGAAAGGGTTCCTACTGGTCAATATGGGACAACTTGAACATCAAAATTAATCATTAGAGTAATAGATTATAACCTGTAGAATAAAATAGGAAACCATGAGCCCATACTAAAACAAATAAACAAATAAAGGAATCAATGAAAATCTGATAAGGAATGGAATAGTTACATGGTTTAAACATATATCCCTCAAATATTTGTTACAAAGGGAAAAGGAGTAATTTTATAGTGGAGAAGCCTAAAAGATATACAATAAGTGAGTGATTAAAGTGAACATTTTCAGCAATGGGACAAAGCAAAATAATAGCCACCTGAGAGGATACAAGGAGAGGAACCTAAAGTCCTTCTTTGATATTCCTGCCAAAGATGCATAACTTGAATCTAATTATAAGAAAACATCAGGCAAACACAAAAATAGAAAACAACTGGCCAATATTATCCAAAAATATCAAGGTCATTAAAGTCAAGGAAAGACTGAGAAATCATTCCTTAGTCAAGAAGACTAAAAGACGTGACAACAAAACGAAGTGCATGATTTTTAACTGAATCTCAATGAAGGATGTCATTGGGACAACTGGCGAAACTTGACCAGTGTGAGGGAGCAGATGGCTGCTATGTACAATCTAAACTTCTGATGTGGGTGGCGTACAGCGTTATGTAGAAGGATGTTCTTGTTTACAGGCAATACAAACTAAGCATTCCAGGGTGATAGGGCATTAGGCAGGCAACTTGTTCTCAAATGGTTCAGAAAAATAAAGTTTTTGAACTTTAGTTCCAACTTTTCTACAAGTTGATGAGTATTTCAAAATAGAAAAAATATGTTTATGTTTAAAGAAAAATATTTAGGGGTGGATAGTTCTACTGCCTCCTGCTGTTCAGGAATTACATGGTGAGAGTCAGACCACACACTTAGGTGCGTTAGCAGATGGAGCCAAATGTTGACACTGGACTGATCAAAAGAAGTTGAATCTGTGAACTTTTAGAACATAGTGAAATTAGACACTGCATATTTTAGCTCTTATTTCATGGGTGTGGTCTCATACGTGCAAGGGTCTAGAGAGAAGCATCTACTTTCTATCCTCTAAGGCACCGCCACCATGCTGAATATACAGCATGCAGTCTCAAAATATTTGTTAATTATAATACTTTCAAAAGAGAAAAAATGATGGCTTACTAAGAACTCATAAACCTTATGGATTAAGGAATAGCATGTATAAATTCAGTGGAACACAATCTCTTTGTGTTCAAAACAAACAGCTTTATGGGGAATATAGAAGATAAGAAACATGTGCACTTTTGTGGCCAGGACCCTCCTACGTTGGCAAAGAAAGCCTTCACTACTCCACAGTCAGGAGAAGATGGCCAAATAAATGACCCTCCATGGCCGGTCTTGATGCCAAGTGTTACACCATGAAGATACGGGTTACGACAATGTACCTAGAGAAGTTACCTACTAAAATTTAAATATCCCAGAGTTCAACCAGAAATATTCATGAAATGTATATAATTATTTCTTGCATAACCATTAATATCTTAGTAATTATAATAAAAATGGCATCTTGAGCTCCTAATATGAGACAGGAATTGTCCTAAATACTTTATATAAATTAACTTTAATTCTTACAGCTGTATATGATAAATGTTATCATCCCCACTTTACAAAGAGATTGAAGCCAAAATAATTTAAATAACTTGCACAGGGTGAACTGTCCATAGAGAGGCAGAGTCTGGATGCAGACTCGAGACTCACACTTGTTCCTTCTACAATGCCATTTGCTGTTCTGAAAACTGGAGCTCTATGGAAGACGGGATAAAGTGCAATAGAGGAACCTCTGTATAGGTAAGTGTAAATGGATTTCAGGGAAAAGGAGCCAAAGAAAGTCTCAGAACCAAGAAAAGAAGAAAAACACAGCAGAGACAAAGGCACAGAAACAGGGGTACAAAGACAAAATGCCTGCCTCGCCAGTTTCTCTCCAGAGCCTGACACTAGAGAGTCGACAAGGTCCCCGAGTTAACAGTGAGCTCAGTTCACAACTGTGGGTTCAGATGGTCCTGGGGATATGAAGCCCACTCCTGGGCCCTGGCTGACCATGCGGCCCCGAGGCCCTGGCTGACCATGCGGCCCCGGGGCCCTGGCTGGAGAACGCAGGCCTCCCAGGCCCAGGGCTGCTACAGGCTGCGAGAATCTTCCATACAGGGCAGCCGGGTTCTGCCCCCCTACTGCTCTTCCTGGAGACGGAGGAAAAGTTCCCCTTGGGCTGACCCCTGAGGAATTCTTCCAGTTCCTCTCTCCTAAATCTGGTGTCACAGGACCCTACATGCTCGGAACTGGGCTTATCCCATATTTTCTATCCGAATAAATATATGTGATAATATGCTACCTCCGAGGTCTCTCCCCTTATCAGCAGTGGGGCTGCTCAACTATGTAGTTTAAAATGATGGCACCTCTACCGGACAATTCACTGATAGGAGCAAAACACTGCCCAGCTAGAAGAGGTGAAGCAGGCTTCCATCAAAAACATCCAAGATGCGACTGATGTGGAGAAGTGCCAGCAGGCCCTGGCGCAGGGACAGTGATGCACGGACCAGCCCTGCCAGGGCCTTGGGGCTTCCGTGCTGGGAACGGCTACACAGGGCACGCGAGCGTGCAGAACCGCTTGGATGCCACATCTCCCTGCAAAACAGCACGCGCCCAAAGGAGCGGGAGCACGTGATGAGCTGGGTGGAGAAGCGCGTGGGGCAGAGCAGCTCGGCACAGCGGGGACGGGGACACCTGCCAAGGGCACTGCAGACCCAAAGCTGCTGGCGACAGAGGCTCAAGCACAACCAGTTCTGTAAGTGCCACTGTCCCAGGTGAGACAGCTAGAAACAGCCACTGCCTACATGCAAACAGTTTACCTGAGAAAATCCCAGTGTATCACTTCCTATGAAGTTCCAGTTCACCTTAGCTAAAAACGAAAAATTTTAATTTGATTGAGTAAAAGAATAAAACAGTCTATTGGGCCAATAAGATGCTTCTCATTCTTCTTACATTGCATTTTCAGTTCTAGGATCACTTCTGAACATGCAGTCTGCTTTTAATGAAATCTGGTGCCTGACTAGAGATTGTCAAATTAGAACTTAAATTTGTAATTCGGTGTATCACCTTACAATAAAATGATAATTGAAACAAGGAAAAAAAAATGTGGGTTCAGCTTTATAAGTTTGAAAGAGACGGATCATCAAGTTCACCAAATGAGGAGATGATCAATAATGTAATTTCCTCCTCTGGGTGAGAGGGAAGAGATACAGAGAAATAAACCCACCCATCTGGGGCCATGGGAAGGCAAGTTACTAAACCACCTTTGAGGATGACAGAAGTTAGATAACAGCAAGAAGTTTAGGGATGAAACAATTCCTCCCTGTTTGAAAGTGAAAATGATATCTGACAAATATTTTAAAACATCTTTACCTACCTTTTTCCAAATTTTTTTTTTACTCTGGTAACATTTTTAAGATTTGCCACTTTAGTGGTCATTTTTTAAGTGTAAATTCAATGACATTAATTCATTTATAAGGTTGTGCCACCATCACCACCACTCATCGTCAGATTGTTTTTCAACACCCAAGACAGAAACTCCAGCAATCGACCACTCCCCTCCTCCATGACCCTGCTCACCCCCAGTTGACTTTCGGAACCTACAAATTTGCTCATTCTAGATAGTTCATAAAAGTGGAATCATACACTATTTGTTCTTTTGTGTCTGGCTTATTTCACTTAGCATCCCGTTTCTGGGTTCATCCATCCTGCAGCATGTATCACAGCTCACTTATGTTAACACTCAATTCAGTCTCCTGCTTGTGTGCTATCAAGAAACAAACTTAGGGCTGTTTTTGCCATGCCAGAGACCCGGGTTCTATCCCTGTGCCTGCCCATGCAAAAAAAAAAAAAAATTCGGAAGAAACAAACTTAAAGCAAAATACTGTCTAAAAATGTGAAACTACATAATGAGTACAAGCAAAAATAGAGAACTAGTAAGAACTTAAATCTGTTTCTACATAATTTTGCAAAAAATGTGTATTTCTGTGTACATACTAGAAAGATATTTTGGTCCAGATTAGACATTGGTTACCTACAAAAGAGGGAAGCAATATGGCAGTACACAAAGATATCTGAAATCAGAAAGACCCAAAATTGAATCTTGGATCTGTCACTTACAAGCTTTGGAACTTTAGATGTTTTTCAACTTTTCCAATTTTTTACTCTAAATGTAAAAATGGGATTAACAATGAATATCTTGCAGGAATGCTGTGAAGACTGGACATAATGCATGTAAGGCAGTTAACATAATAACTGGAACACTAACTCCACTTCTAGAAATCTATCCTAAGAAAATAATTCTATGGAAAAGGTGGTGTGTATAATGATGTCCATCATATCTTTACTTATAATAATAACAATAATAATGTTAAAGCTCATCCAAGTATTCAGCATTAAGACAGTATCTACTCTCGGAGGCTCTCAATCCTTCATGTGCGTATGAACACCTAGGAAAGCTCGTAAAACACATATTCCCAGGATTTACACTCAGAAATCTTGATCAAGAGGGTCTGGGTGAGACCAGGAAATATATATCACTGCAGGGGATTCTGATGGAGGTGATCTGTGAGAATGCCCATTAGATGGAATGCTACAAACTCATTTTAAATAGTGATTATGCAATGGAATAACACTGAAAAAACTTGATACATTAAGTGAACAATTCAGAATCCAAAATTACATGATCTGATGACAACAACGTTAAGCAGACTTAGGAAAAAAGCTGTTGTTTTAGTCATAAGATTAGAGGTAATTTTTCCTCTCAACCGTTTCTGTAAAATATAGTCATGCTATTATCATAAATGAAAAGTTAATATACTAAGAATTGAAAAAAATGTGAATGCATCTACATAGCATTCAGGATAAAGTTCAAATTTATTAGGGCAGCAAACAAAGTGCTTCAATCTCCAGAATTACCTGTTGTCCATGCTCTCTACCAAATTACTTATTTTCTATCCTTTCACATTCCACTCTGTTTCTTCATATATTGTTCACTCTGCCTGAAATATCCTTCCCACCTTGTCAACCTGGCAAATCCCTATTCACCCTACAAGATTCAAGCGTCACCTCCTCTCTGAAGTCTTCCCTGACTACTCCTCCCAGGTAGAATTAAAGGTACCTCCTTGCTTCTGGTGCTCCAAGCCCTCTCTGCCCCATTATTCTGAAAGAACTAGAGGCTGGCAGACATGCTGTCATCCTATTATAGGATCCATAAGGTTCCATGCCAAATAGGTACGAGGTACTCAATAAATACTTGCTAAATTAAAGAATGCTCATTCTTTCTTATCACTGTCCTTAAATGTCAATTCCCTATAAAATCCTGATTGACTTTGGTTAGCTGGATGGTGCTAGTTGCTTAAGCAATAAGCTTTAGCTTAAATACACTGCAGGAAATAAACCAGTGAAAACATTTTTAAGAAAGCGTTTAATCATTGTTCATAATTTTTCACTTCCTCTGATTACATCTTCACCGTTTCTATCAGCCTTCAGAGTGACTGGCCATTCTGGTCAATAGGTAAACAAGCCACCAGGAGGCAACTCTGTGCTGAGGCTCCTACTGCTGTCCTTTACTGGCCACAGAATGTCCTTGGACAATTCCTGCAGCATCTCCCAAACCCTCCCCCCCGCCCCCCGCCACTCGCTCCCATCCTCCAAACCAACAGCAAAACACCTACAGAAAACAAGGGTAATTCTCTAAGTAAACATAGCAGTTTCTCAGTATATTCAAAACACAAGATACCGCATTTAGCCATTTGTGTGATACATAAAACATTTCAAATGCAGATTAATAACTAGAGGCATGAAATAACCACCCAAAGTGGCTACACAGTCATTTTAGGTGATCACAGAAAACTCAATGTGGAAGGATGCTAACTGGAATCCAGGGGCCATAACTTCACATGCCTCCCCTGTACAATAACATACACATTTATGGAATAGCCTAGATACTGAAATCAACTTGCAACATAATTTTTCTTTAAATAACAAGAAAATGCATTTAAAAGAATTTGAACTTTGAATCTCATCTAAAACTACAACAGGTATTAAAACTCTTAATTCTACTCCAAATCTTTGTCCCCTGTGATTGTGTAAGTGCGTAAGCTTAAGGAATAACTTCTGGAAATGAGCAAACAATGTTCCATATGCTGATTTCAAAGATGGGTGCATACAACAACTATCCACTGAAAAGTTCTAGGGCCTAACAAGGAGAAAAAATAAATAAAAGTCATTTCCGCCACCAGCCCTATGAGCTCAGCTATCTCATTTCTCATGTCTCCAGTCAAATCCCTTTTTCCTTCCACAGCACCAGCTGTCAAGATAGGAAAGATACGGGCAGGCACTGGTCTGAGCTTAGAAAGAAATTAACGCTGAGGCGGGTAGGAAACGAGAGATCATGAAAGCAAATTCTGCAAACGCCTCAGTTTTTGAAGGTCTGGTATTTGCCCCTCTTAATCTCCTCCCCACTCAACAGCCAGCCCCAGCTCCACTCCCCACACACTCAGCTTCTCCTTACGAGAGCAGCAGACGGCACAAGGACAGCCAGGATGAACTCGCGGTCATTAGAATGAAGAAGGGACTTCTTTCCTAGAAAAAGAGATTTGGTGAGAAAGGGTTCAACAGAGATGTGTGGGGAACAGAAATACCAAGCAGGCAGCAGGAAATGAGACTGGCTGTTTATGTCTTCATCAATCCAAAGATTTCATCCAAAGTACTTATCAACGAATGGTAACAAGTCCAGGCCGATTGTTTCCACTAACTTAACTAGAAGTAGTTAACCATTTTAAGTAAAGCTACCCTCCCACATGGTAGGACCCAAATAATTCTGCAGCACAAATGAATCAAAACTCCTTTTTACAGATAGGTCCATGAAAACATCTTGTTCAATAACAAAGCACTATTCATAAGAAATAGATTTAGAAGAAACTGAGGAAAATAAAAATTACCCGTTGGCCATCTTTCTTGATCCAACATCAAAAAGTGATCACACAGTTTCAAGCCTCAACCAGGTTTAACACACTTTCTGTCCTACTGATGCAAAAGAAGGAAATGAGACTCTAAGGAGAGTTTCCAGATCTGTGTCACACAGAAAATTCACTGGATTTTCAACTGGTATAATAATGCCTCTGTCCGCCTCTACGGTTACATGTCCATATTGTCACACACATGGAAAAGAACTGGAACGTGGATGAGTTTTGTGTGTGAAGTCTTGCTTTTTAGAATACAAAAATACACTCTCATATCAACAAATGATGAGTAAACAGAACTCACGGTATTTTAATCAGCTAAATTCATGCGGCAATATGTTGGAAATGGAAACCAAACACACTACAATATATTTAAATGTTTAATTCCTTTCAGGTGCTATGGGTTGAAAACTATTTTTTCTACTTCTTGACTTGCATTATATCCTACTTTCATTTCTAGTTAAATACTCAGAAGATAGATTTCCCAAAATTGCCTCAAATACATAATTAAGTAGATTATTCCATTACACAACTGAACTAATCACGTGGTGTTTACTGTCACCGGAGAGGTTAAATTGCAAAACCGCGTCACTAAAAGCCCTGCTGCCTGGTGTGCGCTGGGAGATAACAGCGTGAAGACCCGCTCGGCCCTTCCAGCAGCTGGAGGGAGCACGTATGCACACCAGGAATTCTCCGTGGGAGAATGGGGGCACTGGGTGGTAGTTGCTGGCTAGTTGCCCTGGTTCTCTACTACGCACCAGCCATGTAGTTTGTCTGTTTGTTTTTAACATTTTTCATTGTATAATATAACACATATACAAAAAAAAAGAAAAGAAAAAGCAATAATTTTCAAAGCACACCTTATCAGGCAGCTACAGAACAGAATTCATAGGTGGTATGGGCTACCATTCCACAGTTTCAGGTTTTTCCTTCTAGCTGCTCCAAAACACTGGATGCTAAAAGAACTATCAATGCAGTGAATCAGCAGGCATGCTCATTTATTAAATCCTATCTTCTCAGTTATAACCCCTATTTCTCCTTTGATTCTTCTCCCACTCTATAAGGATCTTTGGGTTATGCCTTTCTAACTTTTTCATGTTGAAAAGGGGTGTCAATAATATAGGACAGATCAAAAATGGACAGCACAATAATACCTAGGTGTAAAGTAATCATGTTAAAACACTGAATGAAGCTGCATCTGAGCTATAGGTTTTTTTTTTTTACTATTATTATTACTTTTATTTCTTTTCTCTATATTAACATTCTATATCTTTTTCTGTTGTGTTTCTAGTTCCTCTAAACCGATGCAAATGTACTAAGAAACGATGATCATGCATCTATGTGATGATGTTAAGAATTACTGATTGCATATGTAGAATGGTATGATTTCTAAATGTTGGGTTAATTTCTTTTTTCCGTTAATTAATAAAAAATAATAATAATAATAATAATATAGGACAGAGACATGAAATTAGTTGATATTAATCCATGTTAGTATCATGGATTAACTGGGCCCTTAGGGTTTCAGGGCTTATCTGGCCTCAGAATCTTCTGGAGGTGACAGGTTTACAGAAAGTAAACAGCGCATGAGACTTCTAGAGTTTCAGTTAGAGCCCTAGGTGCTCTTTAGGGTTAACATGTTGGTTGGTGTCATGGTCAGGTTCATGAGTCAACGTGGCCAAGTGGTGGTACCTGTGTGGGCAAGTGCCGGCCTGTCTGTTGCAAGGAGGACATTTCATGGACTCAAATCATGATCACGTCAGCTGCATCCACAGCTGATTCCATTTGTAATCAGCCAAGGGGAGTGTCTTCTGCAATGAGTGGTGCTCAATCTAATCACTGGAAGCCTTTTAAGGAGGATTCAGAAGAGACAGGCTCTTCCTGTTTCAGCTGGTGAGCCTCTCCTGTGGAGTTCGTACAGACCCTCCATCAGAATCATCAGCTTCACAGCCTGCCCTGCAGATTTTGGACTCTACATTCCCACAGTCATGTGAGACACTTTCATAAATTTTATATCTGTGAGTGTTCCCTGTTGATTCTGTTTCTCTAGAAAACCCCAACTAATACATGGGTTTGGCAAAACCATGTCAATTAGCAATATCTCGCTGAAGCTTGCATAAGAGTGGCCTCCAGAACAGCCTCTCAACTCTATTTGAACTCTCTTAGCCACTGATGTCTTGTTTGGGTACCTTTCTTTTCCCCGTTTGGTCTGGAAGCCATTATTGGTCCCATGGTGCCAGGGCCAGGCTCATCCGTGGGAATCGTCCCACATTGTAAGGGAGACTTTCACCCCTGGATTTCCTGTTCCCCACAGAGGGGACGGTAATGATTTTCCTGGCAAACTGGGCGTAGAGATAGAGAGGCCACATCTGAGGAACTAAAGAGGTTTCCTAGAATCAACTCTTAGGCATAATTACAGGTAGTTTTAGCTTCTCCACTACAGAAATAAGTTTCATAAGGGCAAGCACCAAGATCCAGAGTTTGGAATATCTGTATGTAAAGGTTCCTCAATAAAAATATATAAAAAAGAAAGAAAGAAAGAAGGATAGCAGATATCACCATGTGCCTTCCCATGTGACAGAGAAACCCAGACTTGAATGGCCTTTCTTGAGTGAAAGTAGCCTCTTGTTTGTACCTTAACTTGGTCATATTCAGAAAGTTTAACAGTAACATATTTTTTCTCCAATTCCTCAAAGAACTCTACCAACACTTTTTCATTATCAGCCCACCAGAGTCTGGGATGTCTCCAGGTATTACATTAACCTATTCAGAATTACAAGGCCTCACTCTCCATTGGGCTCCATGTGTTTCGGTTGTTTAAATGAGCTATCCAGACAGTTTATTTAGATTGAGTGTTACTGAAATTTTAGGTTCTAGACACAGTAAACCTCTCTGCCTTTGGTTTCATATAGTAGGTGAAGCTCTGGAGTACATACACGACCATCTTTTGTCCTGTATTCTGGTTTACCTTAGTCCCAACTACATCAGCTTTGTCCTTATCTCCAAATGAAGCCTGATCTCTTTTTTGGTTATTTTCACTGTTATTGTATGTAACAATGCTAACTTGAAGAGCTGCAGAGCTTCGGCTCTGAGTCTTAGGTGTCACAGAGCAACTCAAAATTCCAGAGAAACACCAGCTGATAACACATACAGCTCTGTGTCTCAGAATCTAGAAATACACTTACAATTTCAGACAAAGTAACACTGCTATAAGAGCTTACAATCTAGACTCCAATTTCATAAGCATTTTCTTAAAGAGACCATAGCATATTCGTTCTTTTATTTCTGGCTTATTTTGCACAATACATTGTCCCCAAGGTTCATTCAGTTTATTGCATGCCTCACTGACATCATTTCTTTTTGTAGCCAAACAGTGGCTACAAAATAAAATTCCCATAGTTATTTATATACATATTGCAGTTTGCCTTTTGGCTTCTCAGTCATTATACCCTTTGGCTCCTTCCACCCATTAGGCATCGTGGATAATGTTTAAAATAAACAAACCATGTCTTACAATGTCCTCACTTGGTTGTGCAATCAGCAGCACTCTCACCCAAAGAGACAAAGAACTGATCAACACAGCACCACCAAATATCAGATCCAAACCTCCCCAATCTCTTGTCCCCCCCACCAATGATTTACCGGAGGTATTACTCTGGTGCTGGTGCTGTCTTCCTGTTAACCGTAGGCCACAGCATGCAATATCAGTTTCCCCCCATGCCCCTCTAATACTGTCTCTTTGTACAAGATCAAACCTTTGAAGGAGTTCATGTGAGAACTTATTTATAATTGTTGAGTTAATCGATGGAATACATGACTCTATACAACCCCTTTCAAGCAGACTCACCTTCAATATGGAAATGTTACTTATAACCCACCAATGAGCTGCCATCGCTTCGTAGCCATTCCCTTGCATTTAAGTTCAACCTCTCTGGGTGACCTTTTCCTGGTCTCTAGCGCCCGTGTACCTCTAGGTCCCTCTATTCTACAGCGTAAACTTTTCAGATTACCTTTACCAGAGTCATAAGATCAGCTGCACAGTTCTGAAGAGGAGCTGAAAACCCTTAGTAGAGAAAGAGGTCAGTATCAGAAGTCCCTCTCCTTTCTCCTTACCCCCATCATGCAGCTGGTGTGCTCTCTCTGGCACACACAGCTCCCTGAACATAATGCACAATCACTGCCTCAAACATCATTACTATCTAAAATAGATAACCCACTTGCAACTTGACTATTTTTATAGACACAACATTTTCATGCAGCTTAACTGCTCTATTTATGATTTATTCCACTTAACCAACGCGATTTCCCTGGAAGTGAGTCCCGATAACCACAATTGTTCAAACAGTTGTGAAAATTACAATACTGCCTAGTTGCCTCTTACCTCCTTTTGGACCCATCACCAAAAATGTCGTGAACTTAAATCCCTAATCTAATAAATTTGTAAACTTTCGGGTTTATGTTTTTGGCAACCTGAAGATTATTTTTCCTGTCTTCTTATTAATCTACTTTTTACATGGAGGTCCTGAGAACCAAATTCTTTACATTGAACGAGAATTTACCAAGTACACTTTGTTGAGTACTCAACTCTTTTGAAGCATTAGGAAAATAAAGTAAACATGTGGCATTAATGAACTTTTTACTGTTGTATTAAAATACAAATAAGTCTTAACCTAGACTCATTAAAAATAATTAATGTAATATACATTTTAAATGGGGATTATTTTTATTTAGAATAAAGGTGGTCTGTGCCAAAGGAACAGATTTTCAAAGATTTTACAGCTATCTCATGAAAGATTCAAGTTAAATAAAATGAAATTTCATCTATAATCTTGAAGAAGAAACAGGGAGACAACTCAATTTGAGTATACTCTGATGAGCTCTGCTGAGCTCAGATTTTTTAAAAGATGAAAGGGAGGTAGACAGGAACATAACTAAGGCCAAACATAAAAGAGAAGCACATACTTGTTCAGGAAAAATGCTATGTCCATTTCAGCTAAGTTTGAAAAATAAAAGAAGGGCAGTACACGTTCATTACTACGGCAGTAAGCTTAGAGTAAAAGTAAAACTGTGGCTGGATTTTAGACCATGAATTTTCTATGATATCTATCAGTGCCGAGGATCTCATTCTTCCCAACTTCTATTTTGTTTCCATCTTCCCTAATAAGAATCATTTCCAAACTAGAAAAGATAAAATAAATAATGTTAGGAGATTCCCAAAGCTCCAAACAGACAGCGATCATGAGAGACACTTACCTATTTTAACAAGTTTAAAGTGTCCAGAACCAGAAGAATTAGATGCAAGGGAGTGGAAGGAACTTGCATCAGAAATCATTAACAGCTGATCAGTAGAAACAAGTTATAACAATTAAAAAAAAAAAAAAAAAGCCTGGTATCCCTATGAGACACTGATTGCATACTCTGGAGAGATTATATGGTGTGTAAATATATCTCAATAAAATTTGCAGTTAAAAGAAAAAGCCTGATATCCATAGAATTTATAGGCTTACTACTAAAGGGTAGATCAAAGAAATGTCATAAGCAGAACATAGCATGAATTCAGAAAGGCAATGGATAAAATATCTCAGAATAGTCTCATGGGTTAATGGAGAGAAGTAGCAGGTAGTTCTATCAAGTACTTCAATGTTGGTAGAAATGCCATGCACAACCAGTGCTACTTTTAAGTTTATCCTAAGTTGACAAGAGGGTCTTTAGGGATATATCATGGTGTACTAAATTCCGGTTACAGAAAACATGCTTATTAAACCTATGATGCAGAGAAGTTAATACGTCAGAAGACAGACTCAAGAGTCAAAAAGATCAAGAGAGATTACAAATATAAGATAAAACAAACACAGGCAGGCCACGGTAGCTCAGTGGCAGAATTCTTGCCTGCCATGCTGGAGACCCAGGTTCGGTTCCCAGTGCCTGCCCATGTAAAAAAGAAATAAATAAATAAATAAATAAAAACTAGACTTCTAAATTAAACTTCATGCATGAAGAAAAGCCCACACTTAAAAAAAAAAAGAGAGAAACCAAACAAGATTAAATTTTAATAGGAATAATTTCAATTCAATCAACTTTTTATAAGTACTAGGTAGGAGAACCATGGCTTCACAATTCACAGGGGAAAAAAAAGCCACCTGGCAGTCTGAACGGCCTGTATCTTCAGAACGAGCCAGCACCAGTGTATGGTTCGGGGAAAACCATATATAACACAGGTCTTAGATCAGTAATACAGAGGTAATAATCTTATTTTATTCTGTTTTCAATAGTTGCTATTTTATTTTCATTGCATAATACACATTCACTGTAAACACTGGAAAATGCAGATAAGCAAAAAATAAAAAAAAAGATCACCCACCATTCTACCGAAGAGGAATACTAATTTACATTTTGTTATTTGCCACTCCAGACTTCTAATGCATAGCATAAACGTCCACACGCACTTTTTCTTACAGATACAGGGTCATTCCATAAATGCTGTTTCGTAAACTTTTTTTTTTAACTCAACAGTATATCAAGTCCAAGCACATTCCACACTAGTCAAACAACATCTAGTGCATTTTGTTCATTTTCAGTCTGCACGGTTTAAAAGGGTCAATGAAAAAAATTGAGACTATTCAAAGAAGGGTAAAGCGAGTGGTAAAATGTATGAAAACCAAAGGTCTTGACACCTATGCTTGATGGCTGCATAATAAAAGGTCAAAAGAAGCAATGGCTCTTCTGTGAAGAAAACAGATTTATAAGAAAACAACATAGTTGAATGCATGCATCTAAAGAACTGTCCTGGCAGATGAATTAGACCTGCTTTATACTGACCCATATAACCAAACTAGAATCAATTGCTGGGAGTTACGGGAAGGTGGATTTTAATTCAATAAAAGGAGAATTTGTAACGAGTTCTCAGTACAAGGAGCGGGTATCGTCATTGGAGGGTTTAAAGGGGGCTTGACTAACTAACAGGTAAGGATGTTGCAGAGGAAGTTCCCGCAGTAGGTAAGAAGTTGGACAAAAGGCCCGTTTCTACTCGAAGATTCTACGGAAAACTTACCACGAAACGTACTGCCATTGATCAAGGCCTTAAGAAAGAGAGCCAAGTGCTTTAGAGCTGCAGGAAGAATACCAGTAATGGGCACCCACGAGCTCGATGCTCTCCCTTCATTACCTCACGCCTCACTCAATCCTTGCAACAACCCTATATGAGAGGGACTATTAAAAATCCCCACTTTATAGAAGAAGACAGTGAGGCTTGAAGAGGTTTTCATATTTATTCCAGGTCATTCTTCCTTTTGCTGAAAATGTCAGCATCACCCAAGCTCACGTGATTCCCCCCATTTAGCTGCTGCCCATGTGGCAGGCAACATGGAATCAAAGGCATCTTCAGAAAAACTCATTCAAGGACCCCTCAAAGGAATCAGTCATGAGATGTACCGTAACCAGCAAATAAATAAATAAGCATTTTTAAGTAAATTATTATTCATAGCAAAAAAATTCAGATAGGACTATCTAAAACAGCCAGGTACCTTAAACTTTTGTGAATAAAATAGATGCAATGAATAGGACTTAAGGCACAGTAAAGTGAATCTGAATCACAGATTTTCTAATCTCTGCCAGCACTCATCATGTGACCTTGGAAAATTCTTAATCTTCCTATTTTAAGTCCTTCATCTGTGCAAGCAGGATTGACCTCTTGAAGTTGCTGTAAGAACTGAATGAGATAACACGTGTAAGCATTTAGCCCAGTGGCTGACAGTTACACAACCCAATAATAAAATAGAGGGAAAGCACCAAACCTACTCCACAACTCATTCTAAAATCTGCTTTAAATTTCCATTATTCTGCAATTAAACTTCTAATGACAATCATTTGTGAAAAAGTGACAACTACAATAAAATATGCCTACGTAGGAATTTTATTTTATGCAACGAATCACCCAAGTAATGCCACTGGAACTCTCATTTTCTTCAAGGACAGTGTTTTAGTTCTTGACTCGGTTTGAGACACATAAAATACAAATATAAAGCTTACTGTTTTTGTTACTTTTACAGCTTGGTTCAAACTAAAGAACCCATGTCTTTAAGTTTGTTTTCTTCGTGCATTCTTGTTGCAGAGCTACTGAGGCTTGTACCGCTGATAAAACCAGTAAAAGAAAAAACATCTCACTTAAAGTCTGTACATATCTGGGTCACAATTTTGATACCTTATTTAATGTCTGTTATCATTAAATGTCTACTGGCATTTTATCTCGAAAATTTAGTATCTGTTCTTTTTAAAATAACGGTATAACTGGAAAAGGAGTATTTAAGATGTTTGCTGATGTGGTCCACTAACAAGTACGTTTGTCTTACCTGCAACTTAAAACTGTAACTGGATAAATTGGTTTTGTAGAAATTACCTACAAGAGGCAATTATTAGAGCTGTGATCTGAAATATGTACACACTGTCTACTTGTGTTTGAAAGTGGAAATTATTTAACAAGGAAATACACAGGCACATGGTCACTTCTAAGACCTAGTGAAAAAAATGCCCCATCAATATGCATTGTCCTGAAGTGAACTGTCATTCTAATAAAATGTCACTGTCGACAAAAACAGAACTTTTAAATCACATCAACTATTCTCCAACTAAATTTATTCCACTGGAATACAAATGCTTTCATTTTCCCTGTTAGCCAGTACTGCATTTAATTGCACTGTCTGACCCCTACAACATACGAGAACTTGTACTAAAAACACAATGTCATCACTCAAAAGTTTGTACCAAGCACCCTTCAAAGTAGCACTGAGCAGTTTCTAAAAACCAAGAAAATCAATTGGACTTTTAAAATTTTTTACAAGTATAGCTGGTCACCTAGGAGATGTTTTAGGGGGAAAATATGAATGCTGTCTGAGGCTTAAAACCATCCAGGATAAATTGAATAGCCACGCTCTTAGAAACCAAAGTGCTTTCCTTGAATTTTACTTAGTGAATATTTTTAAGGCTTCATCCGTCCCAGTTGATTTCATTTGCTCATCAATTCCACTTTCAGGTTAATAGTTGTTCAGATATGCTAATCAATCCTGCTATTTCTGAGGTACTGCCTGCTGAATAAAGACCTTGACATTTTTTCAAATGTCATCTTAGAAAGATTCTCTATGGAATATCATCGCACCTGCAACATCTTGGCATTAAAAGGCTTCCACTATCTCCTCCATACACTATGCCAATTCCGGCACCGCATCTTTCATCCTGAGATGTAATAAGCATGTTTTGCTTAGCTGTGTCCAGATGACTGGATGTGCTACTTGGGCCGCCTAACCTGACTCGTCAAGTTTTTACACACGCCGTGTAACATCTCATCACAAGGTTCACTTTCCTCATTTGTGGGGATCATAACCCACAGCACAGCAAACGCCTTCTGCAAGGCAAGAGAGCAGCAAGCAAAGGCTGTGGCTTTTGCAGGGTAACTGCATCCACGCAATAGCTTCTCTGCCAATTTCATTTAAATCGACAGAAAACAAGGCTGGGTTTGAAGCTGAATGCACATAATAGGCATCGGTGGAAAGCTGATTTGCTTCAAGCAACGCTAGTACATGCACAAGTTCTGCACCACAGCTCAGGAAAAAGTAGCTACTGACGCATTGATGGAAGGCTATTTTGAAATTACTCAAAGACTCGGAGGCATCCGTGTGGCCAGGAGGCTCCTGCATCTCTCCACCCGCACAGCCTGCTTTCCTACCTAATTTAAGAATGAGGCGCCGGCAGCCGCCAGGTGCAGCGGCCGGGAGGAGAAGGCTGGATCCGTCCTAACGCACGACGCGGGCGCAGTCCGCGGCGCGGGTCCCCGAGCTTACCTTAGCAGATTAGACAGGGGCAGGGGGCCGGATCCACCGCCCAGGATCCCTCCTTTCCTGCCAGACAGGAGTTTCTCCACCAGAGCCACATTCCCCGTGCGAGCCGCTTCCAGGAGCTCCTGGTCCTTCCCCATAGCCGCTCACCGGGTCCTCGGAGTCCTCTCCCCACCTGGGGTCCTCCCGGCCCGCGCCCACTCCCCCAAATCCACGGCCCTGCCCGCCCCACCCTAAAATAAGGCAAGCGCTTCAGCGCGAGGCTCCGCCCGCAGCCCCCGGGAGCACCGCCCGCTCCTCCGGCCGCCGCTTTGACAATGGGGAGCGGACCCTGTCCGGAGGAGGCACTGGCCCCACCGGGCGCCACGGCGCGCCCCCGCGGCCACTCCCCTGGCTTCCCGAGGCCTCGTTCCCGCGGGCGGGGCTGCCGGGGCGGGAGGAGCGGGGGGAGCACGGCGGGCGCTGGAGGAGGAGGCGGAGCCGACCGTGCCGGGGCTGCGGGGAGGAGCGGCTGCGGGGAGGAGCGGCGCCCGCGCGCCCGGCCGGGCTCGCCTCGGCGCTGCGGGCTGGGCGGGCTGCGGCGGCCGCGGACCGCGCTCGGGCGGGGCGGAGCGGGCCGGGCCGGGCCGGGGCGGGCGCGCGGGTCCGCGGCGACGCCTCCGAGGCCTGCGCCCGGGACAGTCGGGGTTGCGCGCCGGCAGGTGCGACCCGGCCGGTCCCGAGTGGGCGGGGGGCGGGCGCGGGGGCGGGCCGGGCTGCTCCGCGCGCCGTGGGCGGGGACCCTCGGGCTCCTGCCGCCTCCCCGGAGCGTTAACCGTCTGAGGCCCGCGGCCCTCCCCGCCCGGCCGCCTCCTCCTCGGCCAGGCGGGCCCCGGGTCTAGCCCTGGGGAAAATCCTCCAGGACCGGCCTGGCAGGCTGGCGATGCTGCGAAGGGACCCGATTGCAACCGCGTGGGTCCGCGCCCCGCGCTGGCCCGCGGCCCTCGCTCCCGCCTGTGCTTCCCGAGAGGCCGAGCCACGTGCCCGCGGCGGGAAGAGGTCTGGTCTGCCTTGGTTTCGGTGGCGCTGGGCACTGAGCAGCTCGTGACTGTTCCAGTTTTTCTAAGGTCTTTCATTGGCCCGTATTTCATTTGGGCTTTAGAGATCTGCTGACTTGTAAAAACACCAGAAAAAAAAAAGGCTGTCTTTGAAAATCCTTCCACTTCCACACTGGGGAAGACATAAATGGGCACGGATAGAGCCCCATGTTAATTTGCGTGGACCATCAGCGGTTCCTTGTACGTGGTGGGCTTGGTTCTGTGACATGCTCTCTTGGCCCATGGAGGAGAAGCGTTTACTGTCTGCGGAAACTTCCTGTGACACCTTGTACTTGGCATTGCCCTTAGAATAGATTTCATAGATGTCAGCTTGTTGATAATGATTGGAGGAAAAGGGCATAATAGGCAGCAATAACTGCTCTCCTTACAACAATCCATTGAACTATCCGAGATACTGATATACACGAATCTAATTCTGTATACTTTTTGGGAAGCTGGGAATTTTTGCAATATACATATTGCAAGTCACTCCTCCTGGGGTTCATTAACAAAAGAAGTTACAAGGGTTGAGACTAGAAAAGGGAGGAAAAGCAAAAAACAAAGCAAGTATAAAAGAAATTGAAGGAATGTGAATGTAGGTTAGGCTTAGAACTGTATCTCAAGGTCTGTTGACAGTGAGGAAGAGAAAAAAAATGGTGTCTTTTAG
Organism: Tamandua tetradactyla; assembly: GCF_023851605.1. Classification (NCBI taxonomy): domain Eukaryota; kingdom Metazoa; phylum Chordata; class Mammalia; order Pilosa; family Myrmecophagidae; genus Tamandua; species Tamandua tetradactyla. The sequence continues at coordinate 169,842,564 of NC_135333.1, forward strand.
CATGAATTTTATTAGGTGAGCTAAGATAGACTCACCCTGTGATTTAGGGAGATGGTTTGGAAAATACCTGCCTTTTTTCTGTTGTTAGCACCGCAGTTACACTACATCAGTGGGATTATGACAGGCTGTGGGATGGGAGTCAGCAGCTCCCGTCACAGACTGAACCTACTCAACATTGGGATGGAAATCCAGCATCTTGCTTCCTACTCTCCACTTAGGTCCTTCTGCTATGCCCACCTGGCACAAACTCTGCCCCCCACCATCTTCCTTACTGTATGAATTTGAAACTATCATGTTTTAATCCTGATCCAATTTTGTGGGGACAGTCATTTCTTTTAATCCTGATTCAATATTGTAGGGCAGAAACTTTTGATTAAATTATGCCCATGGAGATGAAGTACGCCCAGTTGTGAGTGTGACCTTTTGATTAGATGGAGATATAACTCTGACCATTCAGGGTGGGTCTTAATTAGTTTACTGGACTTCTTTAAACAAGGAAACAATATGGAGAAACCTCAGAAACAACGGAAGCCTCAGGGCTGATAGAGCAGATGTAGACATGTGGAGAACAGTTGCTTCAAAGAACAGAGACATGGATGTTTGGAGATGCTTGGAGCCCAGCAGACATCACCATGAGATGTTACACAAGCCAGAGCCTGGAGAGAGCCAAGGGAAGCCAAGAGATGAAAGCCAGCCCCAGAGAAGCAAAGTGAGGAACCCCGACAGGAACAGAGGCTGAAAACAATGGAGCCCAGGAGCAAGGGACCAGCAGATGCAGCCACATACCTTCCCAGCAGAAAGAGTGGTTCCTGACCCATCAGCCTTTCTTGAATTAAGGTATCTTTCCCTGGCTGCCTTAATTTGGATATTTTCACTTCTTTGGAACTGTAAAGTAGTAACTTCCTAAATTCCCTTTTTTAAAAGCCATTCCATTTCTGGTATATTGCATGATGGCAGCTTGCAAACCAATACACTTAGGGAACCCAGACACCAAGCATAACATGATATTTGCAGGTTTTCTGAAGATTTGTGGTCCTGAGTGTTGAAGGCCATGGAATGCCAATCGCCCATCTTCTTCAGGTTCTAACCAACAGAGAATAGATGCAAGGAACCAAATGGGCAGCTCAGTAGAGCTTAATTCCTGGATCAGTCTAACATCCCCCAAAGTGTTGGGAACACTACTAAGCTTGACAGAATAAGATTAGGAGCCCTCTCTATAGATGAGCCCTCTGCGTCATGGGACCTGCCTCTGGGGAAAGTTGGATCTATAAGCTGGACCTTCATAAAGACTTGTCTAAAATGGAGTCAGAGGAATGGAAAGAATGATATGCTTCCTGGGCTGTTTTTGTAAAAGCTGAAGCAGTCTGATCCAAAGATGCTTACCGTCTCGGGGCCAGGAGCAGGGGAAAGCCCACTGCCCTTCTTATTGATCCAAGAGGCAGGCAAGGCCAGAAAGAAAACAAGCCAGTGTGGAGCCTCGTTTTGAAAGCCAAGTACCGCCATCCACTGGGAAAGTGGGCCCAGTGGATGCAACTGGAGAAAGAAACCACAATGCTCGCTGTCACACACCGTCCTCTTGGGAGGAGGGCGGAAGCTTTCCAGTCCTCTAGGGAAATTTGGTGAAGAGGGACAAGGGCTTCCTCAACATCATCAGCCCACATGACACTGCCATCCTGCTGATTCTTCTCTGACTCCCCCGTCCCCAAGAGCCACCCTGTGTGCCACGCCCTTCAGGAGCCCAGGCAGCCTGGTGACAGCACAGCAGCATGCTGACGAAAGCAATCCTGATTCCACTCCAGACCGTTTCCTCACAGGGAGGAGTCCCTCGAGATTCTGAAAAATACATTGTCACCATCTCTTTTCATTCTCCACCGAAACTATCTAGCGTCCTGACAAACCTATTACACAATCTCTGCCTGAGGGGTGGCTGAGAAGCCACAGAACATATATCCACTTTTGGCACCTCAGCTCATCCTCTTCGAGAGCAGTCCCACTCCACTCCCTTCTAACACTCCAGCCTCTGCTTCTGTCCTACTACAGCACCAGTCAGCAGACTTTTTGCTGAAAAGGGCCAGATAGTAAATATGTTTGGCTTTGTTGCAAGTCACTATTGCAACTACTCAGCTCTGCCCTTGTGACACGGAAGTAGCCGCAGACAGTATTTAAATGAGAGAGTACGACTGTGATCAAATAAAACTTAATAGATACTGAAATTTGAATTTCCTATAATTTTTGCATATCACAAAATACTTTACTTTTGATTTGTTTCCAGCCATTCAAACTATAAAAGCTATTCTTAGCTCACTGGCCGTATCAAAACACAGTGCACGTAGGATTTGGGCCAGTAGCCATAAGCCTGCAAATTTAGAAATGACTTATTCTAAAGCCCCTTTGGGAGATACTGTTTCTTTGCTTGGCTTGATTGTTTAGACACTGGAGGAAAAATCAAACAGTGCCCTCTAGGGAATCTCCCACACCCCAGCCTGGGCAGACAAACCCCTCCCCATCAGCAAATCCTCTCTAAGTCTCTAAGACCATCCCATTAGGCCTCTGTCCATGGCGAGTGGACTGAGCTTTTTTGTATCCACTGCAGCATGCCCTTCCTATGTCATGATGACAGCAAACAGGCATTTCAACCTCACAAAGTTCTCAACTATCTCTGGTTCCTGAGTCAGTCCCAGATGAGCCTTCAAGGTGGGAGCCATCCTGTCTGAGGCCAAATTTTCCTCATTGTGAGGTATTAGAGGATGTAGACCTCAAAGTCTTCACTAAAACCCTAGGTTTCATCTGAGGCCAACTCCATGAGACCCAGCCACAAGACTACCCCTACCGGGGATCCCACTGACAGAACTGAGACCCTGCCTTACCTCCAGCTCCTAGTCAGTTCCGTTGCCTTCTGTGTTGCTCTGTTACTCAGTCTTATTCCCTGAGACCTTTCAGTACCTCCTGCTTCTCTTCCTTATCCTGAATGAGTGTTACTGATACCATGTTAGTCAAGGCCAACAGGAGAGATCTGTAAACATGAGATGTATAAAGGTGTCTCACACAACCGTGGGAATGGAAGAGTCCAAAATCCACAGGGCAGGCAGTGAAGCTGGTGGCTCCAGTGAAGGGTCTAGATGAACTCCACAGGAGAGGCTTACTGGCTGAAGGAGCAGTGAAAGAGTCTCTCTTCTTCTATTCAATTGATTCAATTATCCCACTGTAGGAGACACACCTTAGTTGATCACAGATATAATCACCCAACAATCTGATGATTTAATTAACCAGCCATGAAATATTCTTGCAGTAATGGTCAGGCCAGTACTTGCCTGACCAGACACCTGGGCACCATCACTTGGCCAAGTTGACACCAGAATCCAACTATCACATTCTAAGAATTCCAGAGGTCCCTCTGGTCTCTGAAGGAGTCCAAAGTTTTACAGTAAATCTTCATTATAAACTTCCATAAAATTGAAGTGTTCCAATCAGGCAAGCCTGATTTTTTAAGATTTTGTTAAGTCTTTTAAATCTTAAAACAAACATAGAGCACTTTTTCTAACCTGCTGACATAATCACAAAACTCCACCTTGGTATTTGTAATGCAGCCAGGCATTCTGCTACAGAGATTAAGGTCTAAATTTTAAGACCATTTATAATTGTTTAAGACAAACTCTGCATACTGTCAATTAATTTGGGCTGCTTCTGTATCTCCAAGGCCTCTCCACACTTTAATGACAAGTTCCAACCTGGCTCAAAATCTTCTCTCCTGCCCCCATGTCTTTCAATGCCATGCAAATGTCTCACCATCTGGCAGCATGTGCCCTCAGCTAGAAGTTCTACCATTTGCTCCTTATTTAATACCACAGCAGCCATTCAGCCCCCGAAGATTTCTGCCTCAGAGACTGAAGAAGGATCAGGGTCCTGAATCAACCCAAGAGAATCTGCTCTGGCCCTTTTCTCTCCTCCCAGGAAACAATTCGATTTCGTAGACTTGGAACGAGTTTAAGATGGGTCAAATACATCCAGGCTGCAACCTCACAAAGGACTTCTTAGACTTTCTCATGCTATAAACTGACCTAAAGATGTATACTCTTGACTTTCCTCACAAAACTTCCAGTATCAAATGGTATATCCTTTTAGGCCTACATCCATCTCAAGACTAGTTTTCAGGATTTCTTTTTGATTTTGAGGTGGAGTTCCAATGACCATTGTAGCTTCTACTGTGTCAGGTTCTATTTCCTTGCCCTCTTGGCTCTGATTTAGAAATTCTAAGATTCGCCTCAGTGCAAAAGTCCCTAACAACAAGAAAAGAAAACACAATTTGACATCTCAGGGTTCACCCATGAGATCAAACACAACCATACCTGTTATTTTAACAGAAAACTGAATAGAAAGAATCATTAATGAAGTAATAAAGAAATAAAAGAGAAGAAAAAATTCAAAGAGGTACCAGTATAGGAAGCAACTATCATCTCTAGGGATAGGGGAAAATGGATGAGATTGGAATTATTAACACACTGAAGCTTGGAGGAGGAACTCTGCTGAACTGAAACTCAACTGAAGAAGAGGGACTGCTGCCGGATGACAGTGGTACAGCGGCAGGGGGTCCCCCAGGGTTGAGACTCGGCCATCTTAGAAGGGGGCACCCACTGTTGGGTTCTAGTATCTCAGGAAAAGCAATAAGCCTGGTTCTGCATATCAGAAAACTGTAAACTGGAGCTGCCAGATTAAAGAACTACATCTGGAAGAAGTGCATTCTTCCTCTAGCACCCTCCGTTGGTAGATTCTAACAGAGAACCAGGTGGCAAAGCAGTAATGTGTTTTACTTACATCACAAAACAGAATATATGAAAATGGATTTAAAATTAAAAGACAATAGCTTAATAACTGCTATACCTACCCCCTTGAAGTTAGGTTAAACAACTTTCAGCTTTTCCTATCATCACCACCAATTTCACAGTCATTGCTCTACCAGCAGCTCCTGAGAATTCCTGATTTCCTCTCCCCACTCCTAGGACTCTTAGCCCTCTTGTCTGCACCCCCAGAACTCATAGACCATTTGGATACTGCTTCCTGCTTTGGTCTGATGGGAAAACTCTACCCATTATGAGGTTCTATGAATAATCAATACTTTTCTAAAAATATGAAGTGACACATTTTCTCACAGAATTACCAGCCATCTCCTAGCCTTTTATTCACCTCTTCAATCAGAGCTGCTTTATCATACTTTTGCCCTGTCTAAAGGTTCCTAGTTTCCAGCAGTGACTCTCCCTGCCAAAGGAAACTCCCAAGAACTGTAGTCCAGTTGAAGCCCAACAGCTGTTCCAACTGTTTTTTCCATTGGGAACATCCTCTCTCGATTTTGTGAACAAAATTTTCATTATTTCAGCACATCGACAAGGAGGAATTTACAGGCATCTTTTTGACACTTCAGCAAAAGATTTATTAAGAGTATTATGTGAATGGAGAATGGGTAGCAAATGGAAATAATTATATATTCTTCATATAAGCATTTTATTAGGAACTTAGAAGAAGCTGGAGATAGGGAGTTCTGACCAAATACCTAAAAAAAGAAAAAGAAGAAGAAATTATAGTACTTGAATAACCTAAAGGAAAAGTTAAATAAAAATGAAAGGGTCTTCCCTAGGTCTTGGACTGCAAGACTCAATATTAATGCCTGCTCTCCCCGTATCTGCATATATTTTTTCTTTTGAAAAATTTGTAATAGAGGATTTATTGTCCCACATATAAAATATTTTAAAAGGTATAATAATTAAGACGATATGGCACTGATATGGCAATAGACATACAGACTGGATTTGTTAAAAATAGTTGGATAATGGACCAAACTTCACCTACAAATTTAGCATGCTATAAGGCATTCCAGTAAAGTGTGGGGCTAATAGCGTTCCTAATCTTATTATATTATAGTCATGTCTATTTGTGTACTTAGTGCTAGGTTTATTAAGAAAATATTAGAAAGCCCTTCTAGAACCTCTTTATCCAAAGGATGCAAGCAGAAAACAGTTCCAGAACCTCATTTTTAGTCACCAATTGCTGGTATATTGAAACACATAGACAATACTTTGTTAGAAGGGAATATTTATGTTAAGTAATATAATACGTGCATTTTACATCTCTTCTACCTAATAAAATAAATTATATTTTCATCAGATGCCTTTTTTACCTTAGAGGACAGTGTGCTCCCACTTTTCCAGCTTTTGGTGTAAGGGAAGACCATTTTATCCTTGAAAACAGGAGGGAAATAAGGGAGAGAAAACATGATAGAAGCATTGGATTTAATGTCTATTAATTCCTAAATTTATAGCTAAATGTCAGTTTTACAATACTGTTTCCTCCAACTCCTCTTTCATCATGTGGTGTGTGTGCGTGTGTGTGTGTGCGTGTGCGTGTGTGTGTGCGCGCGTGCGTGTGCGTGTACGTGTGTGTGCGCGTTCGTGTGCGTGTGTGTGTGTGTGTGTGTGTGTGTGTGTGTGCTTTGAGAGGAAGAAGGATGATGGCTGGAAGAAGTACTGTTTCTACCAGCGGAACTCTAGTTGAATACATCAAATCATGATCACTACAAGTTGTCATTCTGCTGCTCACTTTAAAAATAGAATCAGAGATATGGAAAACCATGAGAATATCACCAGAGAATTAGGCAAATAAATTTAACACTGTCATGGAATTGTGTTAAGAAATTAAATTATGGATAGATAAATAGATCCTCATTAAAAGATACAAAACATAATTTGAGAAAATGGCTATAATGTAATAGATTTTTTAATTAAACATTATGTTTCTTTCCAATTAAATATGAATAATTCTAACATTAAGGGAGAATGTCCATTGTGTGGGGTTTGTGTTTTTGGACTTTTTAAATAAAACACCACCATATGTAATATTGTTGAGTTAATATTGCTATAATCACCTCAATTCATTTCACTGATAATAAATCATATACAGAAAATAAGGCCTTCCATTTGGTGGAAAGTAAAATTAGAGGCAGAAAAAAATTGAAAAACTTTGAAAAAATATTAAAGGAACTGGCTCATTTGAGTAACTGGACCAACATATGGCAAATGTGTTCCAAAACAGACAACTTTTATACTACTTTTTTATAGAAAAAAAAATTCATTCTTATACTAGAAGCTACACAAAACCATCTTAAGCTGTTCAGGACAAAATATTTATAACAATAATGGAAAAAGTTGATTTAAGTATTCAATCTACAGATTAGAAAATAATTGTATATCCAAAGTATTTTAAATCATCGTAATAAGTTAAAGCACAATGATAAGTGTGGGGTTTTTGTACTGTAACACATTACCAGGCAGAAGTTAGCTCCTGAAGTTCCCTTCCCCATATGTTTCTGTGCCAGGGTTGGCCATAAAAGAAATCTGCCTGATATCTGGAAGGTAGAGGTGAAGGAGCAGCCGTTGTGCTGTGAAGGCTGACTTAGTGTAGGCAGCCGTGATAGCAGCCCACATCCTTTGACACTGATCTGCTGTCTCACTTTGTTGGCATAGGCAGCAGCTAAGCCCATAGTGCCTCCAGCTCCAGCTGTTACCTCAAACTCCATGAGTGCTGAGCAACTGCTTATGCAGTTCTATGGAGTTTTAGTCTCCAAGGTGCTAAAACAAATAAAACAATGGGTTGGCTTAACAGAAATTATTAGCTCAAAGTTTCAGAAGCTAGAAGGTTTGCTCCCTCCTACGGTCAGTAGCTTCTGGCTGAATGGCCATCTTTGGGGTTCCTTGGCTTATCTGTCACATGACAATGCACAAGGTGGTGACTTTTCCTTCCTCTGCTGGGTTCCATTAACTTACAGCTTCCTGCTACCCCATGGCTTTCTCCTTCTGAATCCAATTTCCTTTGCTTATAAGGACTTCAGCTATATTGGACTAAGACCCCTCCTCGTTCAGTTCAGGCACACCTTAACCAATAGCATCTTTAAAGTCCTATTTATAAGTGGGTTCACACCCTAGGACCAGGGGTTGAGACCTGAACATGCCTTTTGTAGGGGACGGACTCATGATTTAATCCTCAACACATGGTAAAGGGTGCCAGTTCCTTCCTTATGCCTACCACATCACTGATGTTGGAGACAGACAGGGACAGAAGCATGTTCCCAGCTTGTCTTCTTGGATTCCAGTTTCTCCTAACGGCTCCCCTTTGCCTATGGTCTCCTTAACTTCACATCAGATTTCCCCATCTGCTGGAACAACAGACCTACAATGACTATAGGCAATGGCCTTTCATCAATTTCTTTACTAGCTCCCACAAACATATAAGGTAAATTTCTATTTTTTAAAATCTCATTACATATCACTAGTAATGGTTCTGCTTCTCTGATCAAACTCTAACTGATACAAAATTAGTATTGAAATGGGTCCAGGGACTCTGACCTTTAGGATGGCTTCCTTGAATTATCTGGAACTCTCTTATCTGATTAAATTTAAGTGCATTAATATTCCTGTTGCCAGTGGTGAAGGGGATTCTGGTAATTCATGGCAAAAGAGTTTTTTAAATTAATACTAACAGATAAATGTGATTGAGATCCCTTAGAAAGCTGGACTCTAACAAAGAAGTTACTACCATAAAACATTGAGTATAAAGTGGATGAGTGGTTGCTTCTAAATGTGCTAGAGAATGCAGGCAAAGAACATGAATTCAAGATTTTAAATTCCCAGCCTGAGGCCTGGATAAAGGACTACAAAACTTCTATTTCTTCTTTAAGAGAAACTTTTTTTTTTTGAATAGCCACAGAGGAAAGTTTTCTGAAGTCTAGCATGATCAATTAATTCTAGTTTTCCTGGCACTTTCCCTGTTTTAGCTTAGGAACCCTCATGTCTCAGGAACTCCTTCAGTCCTGGGAAAACCAAGACAGTTGGCCACCCTACAAAACCAAACCCAAGTCAAGACCTGAGAGTGGTGAAATTACAATGCAGATTGAATTCCAACCCCATAGAATTCCATTCTCCAAAGAGAATGTATATGTATGGAAATTTCTCAATAAACCCCATCTGGAATTCTATGGGGTTGGAGCTCACAGTCTATTCAAGGAAAGAGACACAGAACAAGTCTTAACAAAGAAGCAGAAGTTTTCTCTCCAGAGGAAATATTTATAAACTGAGACCTGAGAGAAAAGTATCAGCTCAAGAAAGTCTCTTTTATTACAGTTAGAACAATATTTGGGAAGGACTGTGACCCTAAAAATTAAAATGGGGACATATGGGAAGTTCTGATGAAGAGGGGAATTATGAATCCTTCAATTTTGTTGGTCATCCTTTGCTAGCAGAAGCAGCCCTTTTTTCCCACCTGAGATGAACCTTCCATTTTCTGAAATTCATATACAACTTTTCATGAATGAGCTGTTTTGTAAGGCCTGCACGTTCTCCTCAGGACCTAGCCCATTGCTTCTAGAATTAAAACTAGCATCAAGTCCCAACAGTCCCTAGTAAAAAACTGTAACCCATGGTGTAATATTTTTAAAATGCAAGAATTTCTAATTTGTATTGACATAAAAACAGATTGCCCAAGTGAGAACAGACTTTAAGGGTGTTGGATCAATTTGAAGTAATATTGGATCCTGACAAGTTCATTGATATGGGGGCAGTAGGTAGAGATTCTCAACTCAGTGTTAGCTCAAGCAGCTGTAAATGGCTTTAAGAGTTTGCTTAGTTAGTTGACCCAAAAGTGGTCAACACTAAATGAAGTTGAAATTCCAGAACTTCCTCAGTATACTGTAGAGGAATGATTTGGGAAAGCAAAATGCTTGTATTAGTTAGGGTTCTCTAGAGAAACAGAATCAACAGGGAACACTTGCAAATATAAAATTTATGAAAGTGTCTCATGTGACCGTAGGAATGCAGAGTCCAAAATCCACAGGGCAGGCTGCGAAGCCGATGACTCCAATAGATGGCCTGGATGAACTCCACAGGAGAGGCTCACCAGCCAAAGCAGGAATGCAACCTGTCTCCTCTGAGTCCTCCTTAAAAGGCTTCCCATGATTGCATTTAGCATCACTAATTGCAGAAGACACTCCCCTTTGGCTGATTACAAATGGAATCAGCTGTGGATGTAGCTGACGTGATCATGACCTAATCCTATGAAATGTCCTCATTGCAACAGACAGGCCAGCGCTTGCCCAATCAGATGAACAGGTACCACAACTTGGCCAAGTTGACACCTGTCCCTAACCATGACAATGCTCTAGAAGTTTTATCATGTAAGACCTGTTTAAAAACAAAACTTAGTTATATCCTTCAGAAAAGCCTGTCAATATAAGTTGACAAATTCACCAAGGTTATGAGAAATTCATTCTTTTTTTTTAATATTTTATTGAGAAATTTCCATACATATACATTCATACATGGTGTACAACAAATGGTTCACAATATCGTTACATACATAGTTGTGAATTCACCACCACGACCATTTTTAGAACATTTGCATCACTCCAGAAAAAGAGATAAAAAGAAAAAACTCATACATACCATACACCTTACCCCTTCTTCTCATTGTCCACTAGTAGAAATACATTCTTAAGAGGAGCCCAGTATCCTTGAAGAGTGCTGTGGTGGGTATTCTCTGTAGGTCAGGAATAAAAGTGGGAAATGCTCAGATACTTCTCACAATGAGCCAGTAGTTCTTTTCACCCATCCTGTGGTTATTTGCCCAGTTCTGAATGCCTAATTGGAATAGACATATTCAGCAACTAGTAGAAACACCACCTTCGTTCCTTGACCAAAAAAGTGAGAGCTATTATGGTAGTGAAGGCTAAGTGACATGTTGGCCACACATACCCCTTCCATCATGGAAGGCTTCATGCTTAATTCTCATATAGACACTCAGTTCAAATATGGATTTGCCTTCTCTGCCCACAGTGCTTCGACCAAAACCATCCATGGCCTTATAGCACAACTTATTCACTGGTATGGTATTGGGGATTCAATCATGTCCCCCATAAGGACATATTCAAGTCTCAATCCACATTCCTATGGGTGTTAACCCATTTGTAAAATAACTTTGGGGATATTACTAGTAAAGGTGTGGACTTACACATAAATAGGATCCTCGAATATCCTATGTAGATGAGGCCAAATGTAATCAAGATGGACCTTAATCCATATGTCAAAGGAAATTCCACGCAGAAATAGAAGTCAGCAGAACTCAGAGGATCAGACACAAGAAGAAACAGAGACCGCCATATAGTGGAGGATTCTCAGAATGCTATAGACTCCAGAAGAAAGCAAGTACTGCCAATGCCTTGGTGTTAAACTTCTAGCCTCCAAAAGTGTGAGCAATAAATTCCTGCAGTTTAAACCATTCAGTTTGTGGTATTTTTCAGAGTAGCCCTGGAAAACTAGGACAATACATTCCAAACAACATTGCTTCTGACCAAGGAGCTCATTATACGGCAAATGAAATGCAACAATTGGCCTGTGTCTATGGGGTTCACTGCTCTTACCTTGTTCCCCATCACCCTGATACATCTGTCTGGCTTAACAGAATAGTGGAGTGGCTTTTTTGAAGATTCAGCTAAGGCATGAGATGGTGCCAACACTTACAGAGTTGGGACAATGTTCTCCAGGGTTTGGAAGATGCTCTAAATAGGCAACTAATATGTGATGATGCTTCTAACCATAATGAGGATTTATGGGTCCCAGAATCAACAAGTAAGGATGACTTCTCTCAATTATACTCTTAGGGATCCATTAACTTCTTTCTCATAACTGCAGATTCTGCCGGTCTAGATGTCTTAGTTCCCAAAAGAACAAATGCTTCCACCAAAGTTCCATTAAACTGGTTGCTGAGAAGGCCACTTGGCTACTTTGAGCTCCTCAACCCTGAGAAACAAGCAAAGAAAGGAATTATTGTATTGGCTGGGGTAATTGGTCCTGCCTACCAATGGGAAGTTGCATTGCCACAACACAATAAAGGCTAGATGGTGTATAACTGTAATGCAGAAGACCTCCCTGTGTTAACTCATTTATTATCATCTGAAAGCAGGTCTGGGAATATTTTAAAGCCTAGTTTCTCCTTCAACTATGTTAAGAAAAAACTTTACTTCGGCCTTAAGTATACAAAAAAGTATGATTTTCTTTCTTTTTTTTCATTTATTCGACATTGTTTGAGTACTTGCTATGTCCAGGAAGTTTGCTAGATGCTGGTGATTCAGCAGTGAACAAGGCAAATATGATCATGGCTGTTCCAGAGCTCACAGTCTATTCAAGGAAAGAGACACAGAACAAGTCTTAACAAAGAAGCAGAAGTTTTCTCTCCAGAGGAAATATTTATAAACTGAGACCTGAGAGAAAAGCATCAGCTGAAGAAAGAGTGTTCCACGCAGAGGGCTCTTTGGGAAACACTACGCTTAGGAAGGAAATGGGACTTCTGCTTTCAGAATAAATTTCCCATGTCACCCTCCCACCGTCTCTTTCTTTACCTCTGAATCTACCTTGTTTTATTCACTCACATCTCCTAGCCATCACCCAATCGTGTTTGTATTATTTATTGAATTTAAATTCAATATTGTTATTGCATGTTCTTAATTTCAAAAGAATATTATATCAAGTTTTTTAAATGCTTTTTTCTAAAAGTCAAGTAAAGTTGCTTTTGCTTTTTATGTGGTCTCTGATTCCTGTTTTAATTGACAATGATATTGGCCCACTTCAAAAAAGCTTTCTTCATCCTTTATCTGAAGAAAACCAAAATAAGTAAAATATGGTTTTTACTTCTTATGTATACTTTGTGGATTAAAGAACAGGCATGGAAATAGTAGCATGAAAGAATTTATTTGAAAACAAAGCTAAGCTAAATATTTTAAAAAGAAGAATTAATTCTAACTATCATTCTTCAGTATACATATGACGTATTATTCTCTTACACTATTAAAGAAACATGTGCAACTAATTCTTTATTTACTTGTCACCACCCAAAGCCCTCCCACCTATGATTCACAGACCAGCCTCTTCCTGTGGCCCAGCGGAGGCCAAGCCTGCCAATTTGGGGCCAAGCTGGGCTGGATTTGCAGCCAGGGACAGAAGGGGAGTAATTTTGAGATTTTTGTGGACTCGATAGTTAACATCATCTGTCTAAATGACTAAGTGTGTCTTCTTCTATGTTCATACTTAAATGCTTTCCAAAGCACTTTTTCCTTTATACCAACAATTACAGTTTTGTAAAAGGAAAAGCATTAGGGTTGTGGTCAGAAGACATGGGTTTGAATCAGAAGACATGGGCTTCAATCCTCGTGTGACCTCGTTAGCTTAGAAAAGACAACTTAACGTTGTAGAGCCATCCATTTCTACATGAGTATATCATACACACTTTCACAGAGTCGATCACTGTTTGATCAGATTAAATGAAGACAAGAAGTGAAGGCACATGAATTGCAGTAGATGTTTAATAAATGCCAGTTTCATCTAGACGAGTAATCTTGGCACGTCTGTGGTGGTTTGAAGCTGTGTGTACCCCAGGAAAACATGTTCTGAACTCTAACCCATTCCTGTGAATGTGAACCCACTGTAAGTAGGACCTTCTGATGAGGTCGCTTCAGTTAAGGTGTAGCCCACCCCAAACAAGATGGGCCTGAATCCCCCTACATAAAAGAATGAGATTCAGACAGAGAAAGAAAGAAAGAAACCCACAGAGAGAGGACTCAGAAGCTCAACATCAATGGAATCCAGAAGAGAAGGGAGAGGCCAGGAGATGCCAACCTGTGCCTTGCCTGCCACCGAGAAGCCTACCGCCTGCCAGCACCAGCCCAGGGCACCAGTTTCTGGGAAGAAAGCATCGCCTTGATGATGCTTTCATTTGGGCATTTTTCTGGCCTTGAAACCGTGACTGAATAAATTCCATTGTTTAAACCAAACCATGCCATGGCATTTGCTTGGGCAGCCAAGAAAACTAAAACAGTGCCCACTGTTCCCACTGCCGCCCACCTCGCTACTGCAGAAACACAGGTAATTTGGAGTTGAGGATAAACTTTAACTAAGAAACTTGAACTTTCTATAGGGATACACAACTACAATCATACAATAATGTAATTCAAAATTCTTGAGCTAATTCTTTTGCTCCCTTTAAGATTCAGTGGTATGTACGAAACTACTACATACAATATCCATTTGATTACATTGCTCACTAAGCTTATGAAAATTTTCTTTTTGGGAATTTTGAGTATTTTAAACATGCCAGTATTTAGAATTGGTTTTATTTCTAAACTAGAATCAAGCTTTTTTTTAATTTTAATTTTTTTTTATTTTTTAAATACCAAAAAACACATAACAACTGCAAACATTCCTCTTTTGATCATTCTGTTCTACATATATTAGAATCAAATTTTTAAGTTTGATTGGTTGTCACAGATTTCCAAAAGGTATATAAATGCGTAGTATGATTTCCACACATAGAGTAAAATGTAAAATCAGAAAAATACATGATATTATTCATGTAATTAATACATAAGAATAGGTGACGCCATAAGTTCTTTTGTAGGGAACAAATTTAGGCAAGAAATAGAAATAAAAGTCTTCCCACTATGCTCAATCATGGAAGTATTGTCTTGAAATTATTGGCCCGGTTGTCTGATGACTGCTATGAAGTGTCTACTTAACACACAGCACCACTTTGTATACTAATGGAAAAATATATCATTTGACAAATAAATTTGATCTAAGATTTTGATTGAAGAAGAACAAAGAATTAAATCATTTATAGGAACCGCAGCATGAAAAAGTATTTCCTGCGTTCATTTCTGGTGGGATTACATTGTTTTAGGTGAAGGACCTTTCATGCAAAGTGGTTACAGCCCAACTCCATTAAAAGGGCATTGTAAATGTCTAGAATTTAGAAAAAAGAAAAAACGAAATTATGTTCTAGCATCTTTAAGGAGAAAGCAGAGAGAAAATTTCAGTGAATGTGTTGTGGGGCACACCAAAAGAGAGACCACATAATTCAAAACTGCAAGCCAATTTGGAGTCTTTATTAGCCGGCCGGTGACTGCCTCAGAAACTTCCAAGAAGGAAGATTCAGAGAGCAGCCCCCAGAGGTTTTCAAGGTGTGCTTATAAAGGCTAAAATCATGTTGTGGTTTTGCAGTTGCTAGCAAGCAAGTGTATCATAGAAGCAGAAAAATCAGCTGTTGCCAAAACACATCCCGTTCTCTCAGTTTCCTAACATTGGTTATTGTTTAACTCTTGGGGACATTCCGCCCCAATGTTGTGGGGATTTTCCCTGCTTGGACTGGATTGATTGTTCCTGGCCCTCCACAAAGGGGATAAGGGCAAGTAAGAAAAAAATTACCAAAACATTCAAGTTACTAGAGTAGGTAGGGACTTGATGAACTACCTTTCTTAATACCAGAGTAATTGGGCAATGAATAAAGAAGTATTTGCAAAATCACCTTGGGGGTTGGGGAGAAAGGAGGAAATATCCAACTTCCCCTTTTAGAGAATCCCTGATATTCTCCCAAGCAATGGGGACAACCAAATCAATAGGCTGAGACTGTGAACTTGGGGTTTGCCCCTATGGGACGTATTCCTGCAAAGGAGAAGCTAAGTTTACTGATAATTATGCCTAGAGTCACCCCCAGAGAACCTCCTTTGTTGCTCAGATATGGCCTCTCTCTAAGTCAACTGGGAAGATGAACTCACTGCCCTGTTTATGTGGGACTTGACTCCCAGGGGTGTAAATCTCTCAGGCAATGTGGGACAGAGCTCCTGAGATGTTCAGGACTCAGCATCATGGGATTGACCAAAAGGGGTGTTCTAGTTTGCTAGCTGCCAGAATGCAATATATCAGAAACAGAATGGATTTTAAAAAGGGGGATTTAATAAGTTGCTAGATTACAGTTCTAAGGCCAAGAAAATGTCCCAATTAAAACCAGTCTATAGAAATGTCCAATCTAAGGCATCCAGGGAAAGATACCTTGGTTCAAGCAGGCTGATGAAGTTCAGGGTTTCTCTCTCAAGTGGAAAGGCACCCTTACACAGTCAGAGTTCCTCTCTCATGTGGAAGGGTACAGGGTGAACACGGAATCACCTGCTAGCTTCTTCTTCTGGCTTCCTGTTTCATGAAGCTCCCTGGGAGGCATTTTCCTTCTTCATCTCAAAAGGTCACTGGCTGGTGGACTCTGCTTCTTGTGGCAATGTCATTCTGCTCTACTCTCTCTGAACTGCCCATTCTCCAAAACATTTCCTCTTTTATAGGACTCTAGTAAACCAATCAAGACCCACCCAAATGGGTGGAGACATGCCTTCCTCTAATCCAGTTTAACAACCACTCTTGATTAAATCACATCTCCAGGGGGATGATCTAATTACAGTTTCAAACATACAATGCTGAATAGGGATTAGAAGAAGCGGCTGCCTTTACAAAATAGGACTAGGAATTAAACATGGTTTTTCTAGGGTACATACATCATTTCAAACTAGCACAAGGGGGAAGAGAGAAATGAGACAAAATAAACTGTCAGTGGCTGAGTGATTTCAAACAGAGTCGAGAGGTTATCCTGGAGGTTATTCTTACACATTATATAGATATCCCCTTTTTAGTTTATGGTGTATTGGAGAGGCTGGAGGGAAGTGCCTGAACCTATAGAGCTGTGTTCCAACAGCCATGTTTCTTAAAGGTGATTGTATAGTGAAATAGCTTTTACAGTGTGACTGTGTGATTGTGAAAACCTTGTGTCTGAAGCTCCTTTTTCACCTAGGGTATGGACAGATGAGTAAAAAATATGGGTTGAATAAATAAATAATAGGGGGAAAAAGGCTAAAATAAATTGAGTAGATTGAAATACTAGTGGTCAATGAGAGGGAGGGGTAAGGGGTATGATATGTATGAGTTTTTTCTTTTTTCTTTCTTTTGTTGGAGAGATACAAATGTTCAAAAAATGATCTTGGTGATGAATACACAACTATGTGATGATATTGTGAGCCCTTGACTATAAACCATGTATAGAATGTATATCAAGAATGTTTGTATGTTTGTTATTAAAGTTTGACAATAAAAATATTTATTAAAAAAAACTTAATACCCACAGATGGGGAGTCTCATCTTCGTGGAGATAACCTAATCAAGTTTCCAACCTATAGTACTGAATAGGGATTAGAAGAAACGGTTGCTCCCACAAGATTAATTAGCATTAAAACATGGCTTTTCTAGGGGACATAAATCCTTTCAAACAAGCACAAAGGGTAAAAAATTGGGGTGGATTGAAAGGCTGGTGGATGGTGAGAGGGAGGGCTGGGGGTGTGGAATGTGTGGGTTTTTTCTTTTTACTTTTTGTTTCTTTTCTGGAGTGATGCAAATGGACTGGGAATGATCATGGTGATGAACACACAACTATGAGATGTTGTGAGCCACTGAGTGTACACCATGTATGGACTGTGTGTGCGAAGATCTGTCAATAACAATATTTTTTAAAAAACCCTATGAAGTAGAGCAGCACTTTAATCCATGTCAGACATTTAAAACTCATTCTATTGGATAATTTTCTTCCTTAGATATTTATCACTTATAAGACTGTGGCAAGATAATACTTCTTAAAAGGTCTTTTCTCCCGTTCCCTTTTCCTTTTCCCTCATCATCAGCATCATACCTCCCCCCACATCCACCTCAATCCATTAATAAGTTGAATAAAATCTTTACATGTGTTCATTTTATGTATGCTTGAGATTCATGATTTTACCATTTTTAAAGATTTTTTTCAACAGGACAATAGATTACTTACCTAGTCAAATTGCTAGCTTAGCAAATAAGTCCCCACAAGATTGGATTAGGATTAAAAGAAATGGCTTTTCTGGGGTACATAAACAGTTTCAAACCAGCACACTGGTGTTGAACAATAAATTGATTTAATAGGATCTGAATTTTTCAAAACATTTACATGGAAGGTCCTCTGCCCTGCAGCCTGGGCCCAGCTAAGGGGAAAGTGCAGCAAAGCCCTGATAGGTTTGTGCAGCCCCAGAGCACAGGAGACCCATGGCCTTTTCCCGGTGAGATCCCAGGGAGACGACAAGGCCCTTGAGAAGAAATAGTTACACATTTGTCCAGGGTTAGGCACGTGGGGCCTTAGGCCCCTCACGTTTCCCTCCCTCCTCACCCTGCGCGGTAAGGTAGGGCAGCAGGCTGACTTGCCTGCATCTCAGAGTGGCCCAGAGCAGGGAGGGGCATTCAGAAGGGAACATCTGCCTAGACAAGCAGGGACGAAGGGGTAACAAATATGTCACGGACACCAGAGGGAATGGGTGACACTGAGAAGCATGTGGCCGGTCCCCTCTGCTTAAGTCTCCCAGAATTTAGGCAAAAACCCAGAGGAAAGTGCTTACCCATGAAGTACAGAGAAAGGTGAGGAGCCTAAATTGAGTGAAAAGAGTTTCTGCCTCCCTAGCAGGATGAAAATTCAAAATTGAAACTAAGCTGAGTTCTAGAAAAATAAAAAAACTTTCATGTTTTCCATACCTGATGTAATGAGCAGAGATCCATCCTTATACCATAAAATAATTTTGAAAATAATACTTATGTCACAGAAATTATATTCGTCAGATAAAGTTTTTGAAATGCTGCCATATATCAATTAAGCTCATGGGTACTAATTCAGAGTAAATACTAGTGATTTAAGAATCATCTACTTTACTGCATACTATCATTGGGATCAGAGATTTTGAACCATGAGCTTTGATAGTTGTCAACTAATTATAGTTAATTAAGGAAGAAGGTTTCTTAGATTAAAAAATCAGGCTGTACATTAATAAGGATTAAACATGCATTTTGCTTTAGTAAATTATGCTCTATTCGCTTATGCTTTGGGATAAGAACCTAGGAGAGCTGCCATACAGTACAACTAAAGGAAATTTAGTGCATCTTCCTTAATTCTTTAAAATTGCTGTGCATTATGGTTTAAGAGGAGAAATTATTTCTTTCAAGACAATATCCACAGAATAAATAGCATTTTGAAGGTCAAGTTTAATTACAAATTATCTTATATTTAATTAAAAACGGGAATGTTATTTTAAATGTTAAATGACTGTTACATTTCTTCTTGAATGATTGTTACTGCATTAACTATTATTCCAGAAAACTATCTGTGAAATTAATTACTGACCATTGGCAATGTGCTCATTTCTTTGTTAACAAAATGCCATTCTTTTGGACTGCTTCTGAAGTTATATGATTAGAGTTTTGGTCTAGAATCAGAAATAACTTAAAAATGTATTCTTCTAATAGTGAATGATAATTATAATAATAATGGTAGCAAAGATGATTAAAAACAACAAGTAGCTAAATGGTGATTTATTCATTTATTTATTTTTAGCCCCTGTGTAAACTCTTCTATTCATTTTAGCAAATACTGTATTATATAATTGTGCTGGGTTGAAAGGATTTATGCACCCTAGAAAAAGCCATATTTTAATCCTGATCCAATCTTGTGGGAGCAACTGTTTCTGTTAAACCCTATTCAATTCTGTATGTTGGAAACTTGGTCAGATTATCTCCGTGGAGGTGTGACCTGCCCAATTGTGGGTATTAAGTTCTGAGTAGAAGGAGATGCGACTCCACCCTTCCACGTGGGTCTTGATGAGATTACTGGGGTCCTTTGAAAGAGGAAGCATTGTGGAGAAAGCTTGAGAATGAGGACAGCCACCAGGTCAAGAGCCCATGCCACCAGCGACCTTTGGAGATAAAGAAGGGAAACGCCCCCAGGAGAGCTTCATGAAACAAGAAGCCTGGAGAGAAAGTTAGCAGACATGGTCATGTTCACCATGTGCCTTTTCAGTTGAGAGAAAAATCCTGAACTTCATCGACCTTCTTGAACCAAGCTATCTTTCCCTAAATGCCTTAGAGTGGACATTTCTATATCCTTGCTTTAATTGGGACATTTTCACAGCCTCAGAACTGTAAACTTGCAACTTATTAAATTCCCTCCTTTTAAAAGCCGTTCCATTTCTGGTGTATTTCATTCCCTCAGCTAGCAAACTAGAACAATAATTGACAGTGACCTGCCCAGCACTAACCTTAAAAATAGAAGTATATAACTTTAATGTGTAGATATTGTGATCTCAAAATCAGCTGTACAAATATATGTTTAATTACTTACACATTTCTGAATTTTTATAGACATAAAACGTTAGAGACAACTTAACTTCAAATACATAGACTTTTATATTAAATTAATAATCCCAAAATTCATAGTATAGTACTCAAATCATGATAGGTAGCAGAATATTTACAACCTTATTATATATTTTTAAATATTATAACTGCTCTGAACAAAGACAACTATGTTTTCTGAAAAATGAATTTTAGGCATCTTAAACTAATGTTCATTCTATCTTAAACCTAATGGGCCTTGGAAACTTCATGGAATAACTTGCTTGCTGAATTGCTATCCTTTCCTTTCCAGAGAATACGTCTTTAGGTTTTATGTGTGAAGCCATACTGAAGCTTAATTTACGTAAAATTCACCCCTTTTAAGTAAAAATATCTATGAGTTCTACTAAATGTATAAAGTCATGCAACTAATAGCAAAATCAAAGTTTAGAACACTTTCATAATCCCCCAAATTTCTCTTATGCCCTGTAGCAGTTTGAAGACGTTGTGTACCCAAGAAAAACCATGCTCTTTAATCCTCATTTATTACTGGGTGGGATCTTTTTTATTGTCCTATGGAGATGTGACCCACCCAGTTGTGGGTGGTAACTTTTGATTAGATGGTTTCCATGGAGATGTGTCTACACCCATTTAAGGAGGGGTTGCTCATTGGAGCCCTTTAAGAGGGAACCATTTTGGAAAATGCTCAGAGTCACCAGAACCAAAAGAGCCATCAGAGCCCACATGGCCAGAGACCTTTGGAGAGGCAGAAGGAAAACACCCTTGGGGAAGCCTTATGAAAAGAGGAGAGAAAGTTGGCAGACATCACTGTGTGCCTTCCCAGCTGAGAGAGGTGTCCAGAACGCAAAGACCACAGTAGACACCAGCCACGTGCTTTCCCAGCTGGCAGAGGTGTTCCAGACAGCATCAGCCTTTCTTGAGTGAAAGTAGCCTCTTGTTGGTGCCTTAATTTGGACATTTTCATGGTCTTAAAACTGTAAACTTGCAACTTAATAAATTCCTTCTTTAAAAGCCATTCCATTTCTGGTATATCACATTCTGGCAGCTTACTAACTAAAACAACTCCCTTTGCAGTTAAGCCTTCCCCAGCCTCAGCCCAGCCCCAAGGTAAGGTCTGCTCTTTTTATTGTCATATATGTGCCTTCTCAGAATTTCATATTCATATTTTACACATCTTTTGTGCCAGTCTCTTTTACTTATCATGATTTTTTTTTTCGCATGGGCAGGCACCAGAAGTGAAGCCGTGATTTTTTTGAGATCCATGTGTGTTGTTTATATCAGTACTTCATTTCTTTTTATTTGCTGAGAAGTATTCCAATGAATGGATATAATGCATGTTGTTCATACATTCACCCCGAGGGGTATTTGAAGAGTTTCCATTGTTTGTATAATATGAATAATGGTACTATGAACATTGGTGCACAAGTCTTTGTTTGAACATATGTTTTGTTTCTTTTGGGTAAAAAATTAGGAGTGGAATTGATGGGTTTCAATTTTTAAGACATTGCTAAACTTTTTCAGGAGCCGTACCACTTTGCATTCCTACTAGCACTGTAGAAGAGCTCCAATTGCATCACATCTTCACCAACACTTGATATGTCAGTCTTTTAAATTTAAGATATTCAAATAGGTGAGGACTGATATCTCATTGTGGTTTATTTGTTTTTCCCTAGTGACCAATGAGATTGAGCATTTTTTTGTTAAGCATCCATGCAAATACTTTGTCCATTTTAAAAACTGAGCTGTTTATTTTCTTATTATTGACTTCCAAGAGTTCTTTAAAAAATATGAATGAAAGTCTTCTTTCAGGTAGATGGTTTGTAAATATTTTCTCTGAAGCTGTAGATTGCCTTGTGATTTTCTTAATAGTTTCAATGAGCAAAAATTTTAAATTTGTTGAAGTTCAATTATCAATTTCTTCTCATTAATGGCTCATGCTTTTTTTGTCTTATCTAAGAAATCATTGCCTATCCCATGGTCACAAATCTTTTTCTCCTAGGTTTGCACTAGAAGACATATGTGTTTTTACCCTTACATTTAGGTCTATGATCCATTTTAAATTAATTTTGGTGTATAGTGAAAAGAAACAATCAATGTCCACTTCTCTTCCATGTGGACACCCAGT
Organism: Tamandua tetradactyla; assembly: GCF_023851605.1. NCBI lineage: Eukaryota > Metazoa > Chordata > Mammalia > Pilosa > Myrmecophagidae > Tamandua > Tamandua tetradactyla. The sequence continues at coordinate 169,864,788 of NC_135333.1, forward strand.
TATTCCAACATCAGTTCTTGAAAATACTTCTTTTCCCACCTACCTCCCTTGGTGCCTTTACTGAAAATCAATTGACCACATAAGAATTGGTCCATTTCTGGATTCTCAGTTCTATCCCATGATCTATTTGTTTATCCTTGTGAATACTTTCAATTTTAATCCTCTAAAACAGGATAGTATTTGGAGAACATAAGTATGTTCAAAATCTTCCATTGAAGCATACAATATGTAAAAAATTTAAATATAATAACGGGCAAACAAAGATGAGAAATCTTTCTCAAATCTGTATTCTTTACTATCTAGGTTAAAACAAAAATGATAATTAGATCATTTTTGATTTTTTAATAGATCTGGGAAAAAATTAGAAAGAAAAGTCCCTTTGAGTGAATAAAGCCGAACTACATAACTACTGTTTTGCTTGTATCCATCAGAATTTTCAAATCTTAGAGAGTTAAATAAGCAAGATTATGAGACAACTAAAGCATAAGAAGAATATACCTAGTCCCTCTAAACTTGTTTGTCTTTAGCCACGGATGAATACTAGGTGATGCAACCATGGAATCATTGTCAGTAATTTTGAGAAATTGAGGAGAACACAAGAACTGCCAGAGACTGAAGAGGCATAGATATATAAAAATATTTTAAAAGGATTGCAGAAACCAAATGCTAATAAGCATGATATTAAAGCCTAGCAAAATTAAAGAACACATGAAATATAGTTCATTAACATCTTTTCAAGTGATGACTACAAGACAAAATTGTTTCTTCACTGAACTAAATTACTTAAATTATGTACCTGAAAATGACTAAGAGATAACTTGAATAATTGTAAGTACCCAGTAAATACATTTTTCTAACAATAAGCCAACTTCAAACCTTAGCCTCTGATAAATCATGATAAAAGAAAAGACATGAAGTCAAAAACAGAGGAAACTAAACAAAATTAATTTTAAAATATTGTGTATAATTCTACTCTTAAAATTAGAAAATGGACTTGACAAAATGGACTTATTACAAATGATCAAAATTGATGTCCCTCAAGGAAAGATGGCTGATTAGAGAGAGGCTGGGCTGACTTCTTTCCAAGATAAAAACAATTAAGGAATAGGCAGTTACTGATTCAGGAGCAATGATTCTGGAGCTCTAGAGATCAGAGGGATTCTATGCAATACCCAGGACACTGCAAGATAAAGAGATGGAGAAGCTGCAGTGAGAGATCATGAATAACCTCCTTTAGCCTTGGTTCCTGCCCTACCCCACTCTTGGGGAAGAAAGATTTGGAGTCTGTGGTCCCTGGTGAGCAGGCAACTGCAGATGGAAGGAACAGCAGAGGTGCACTGTCCCAAGAGTAAGCTAGAATATGGTCTAGCCCTGTTCCACCTTTTGGCTAGCAAATTTGGAACTGCTGGGACCTGCAGTTTCAATTGGCCCAGTCAGGTACCACTACACCACTGTCAGGAAATGACAGCTAAGAATACCCTTCTATGATGGTTAGGTTCTGGTGTCAACTTGGCTAAGTGATGAGGCCCAGTTTTCTTCTGAAGCAAGCACTAGCTTGATCATTGTTGCAAGGATATTTCATGACTGGTTGATTAACTAGAAGGCTGGTGTATTAAATCAGACTGCATCTGTGGTTGATTACATCTGTGATCAACTAAGGCACATCTCCCACAATGAGATAATCCAATCAGTTGAAGGCTTTTAAGGAAGAAGATTGACTTTCACTGTTTCTTCAGCCAGCAAACCTGTGGCTTCATTGGAGCTGCCAGCTTCACAGCCTGCCTTATGGATTTTGGTCTCTTCCATTCTCATGGGTGCATAAGACACCTGTATAAATCTCATATTTACATATCTCTCCTTTTGGTTCTGTTTCTCTGGAGAACTCTGATTAACACACCTGCCTTCTGAGGATGAGGGGAATAGGTTGCTGAAGAGTGCCATCTGCTGTCAGGTGAGGAAATCACACCTCTACGAAGATGTCAAAATGGCTTTGGACAAAGAGGACTTCCTGCTGGGCTGGCCAGGAAAGCACACCCTTGGGAATTACAGGCTCTTTGGCATCTTTAACTGACCTTTCCCCAGAGCCCTGTGGAACTGGTGAGCACCCTCTTAGTGTGTCCCTGGCCCACCTCTTGTTGGTTAATATTGATGAGCCAGAGTCAAAGAAGAGGATTAAGACAATCCCAATCAACAACAAAAGCTTTGACAAGAGAGAGAATCCAAACTTCAGAGTAACCTCACCAAGATAATCCGATACCAAGACATCAGCAAAAAATAACATGCCAGCAAAAAATAACAGGAAGATATGATCCAGTCAAAGTTGGAAATCAAAAAGTCAGAGGAGATAGAGAATTTAGAATACCTCATCAAAGATGTTCGAACAAATAATTAATGGGAAAAAGGGTATTAAGAAGACATACTGCATGAGCATAAAGAATTTGAAAGCATGCAAAGAAAAATAATACATCTTATGGGAATGAAAGTTATAATAGGTGAAATAAAAAATACAAAGACATATAACAGCAGATTTCAAGAGGCAGAAGAAAGGATCAGCAGACTAGAAGATAGGGCATCAGGTGCAAACAGACAAAAGAAGAATTAGAAAAAAAAATGGGGAAAATTGAGTAGGGTCTCAGCAGAGTCTTAATGTAATGAAGCTGAAAATCAATATCAGGAGAAGGACCGGAAAATGCACAAATGTATGGAGGTTAAACAATGCACTCTTAAACAATAAGTGGGTCAAAGAAGAAATTGCAAGAGAAATTAGTAATATCTTGAGACAAATGAAAATGAGAACCCAACATATCAAAACTTATGGGATGCAGCAAAGGCAATGCTGAGGGGGAAAATTATAGCCCTAAACATCTACATTAAAAAGGAAGAAAGAGCTAAAACTAAAGACCCAACTACATACCTGAAGGAACTAGAACAGTAAACTAATCCAAAAGCAAGCAGGAAAGAAATAACACAAGGTTAGAGCAGAAATAAATGAAATTGAGAACAAAAAAACAATAAAGTGAATCAACAAAAGCAGAAGTTGGTTCATTGAGAAGATCAACAAAATTGGCAAGCCCTTAACTAGACTGACAAAGAAGAAAAGAGAGGAGATGTAAATAAATAAAATAAGAAATGAGAGTGTACATTACTACCACAGAAATAAAAAAAAGACCATAAGAGCACACTATGAAGAACTGTATACCAACTGTATACCAACTGTATACCAACTGTATACCAACAAACTAGACAACTTAGATGAGATGGACAATTTTATAGAAACACAGAAATAACCCACACTGATTCCAGAAAAAAGAGAAGACCTCAATAAACCAGCCATAAGTAAAAAGAATGAAACAGTAATCAAAAACCTCCCAAAAAAGAAAAGCCCAGGGCCAGATGGCTTCACAAATGGATTCTACCAGTAATTCCAAGAAGATATAATGCAAATCATGTTCAAATTTTTCCAAAATATTGAAAAGAAGGGAATGCTACCTAACTCATTGTATGAAGCCAACATCACATTAATTCCAAAACCACATAAAAACACAAGAAATGAAAATTACAGACTGATCTCTCTAATGAATATAGATGCAAAAATCCTCAAAAAAAAATACTTGCAAATTAAATCTAATGGCACATTAAAAGAATTATACACATGATCAAGTGGGTTTTATCCCAGGTTTGCAAGGGTGGTTCAACACATGAAAGTCAACTATGTAATACACCACATTAAAAAATCAAAAGAGAAGAATCACATGATCATCTCAAATGACACAGAAAAGGCATTTGACAAAATCCATCATCCCCTCTTGATGAAAACACTTCAAAAGATAGGAACAGAAGAAAACATCTTCAACATGATAAAGGGCATATATAAAATCCCCCACAGCTAATATTGTGCCCAGTGGTGGAAGACTGAAAGATTTCTGTTTGAGATCAGGAACAAAACAAGGATGCCTTGTTATTCGAAACTATGCTAGAAGTTCTAGCTAGAACAATTAGGCAAGAAAAAGAAATAAAAGGCATTCAAATTGGAAAGGACGAAGTAAAGCTTACACTATTTTCAGATAATATGACCCTATACCTAGAAAAATCTACAACAAAACTGCTAGACCTAAATAATGAGTTCAGTAACATGGTGGGATACAAGATTAACATTCAAAAATCAGTTGTGTTTCTATATTAGCAATAAGAAATCTGAGGAAGAAATCAGTAAAAAAAAAAAAAAAAAACCCATTTACAATAGGAACTAAAAGAATCAAATATCTAGGAGTAAACTTAACCAAAGATGTAAAGGACCTGTATTAGAGAGCTACAAAGCATTGCTTTAAAAAAATCAAAGAAGTCATAAATAAATAGAAGGACATTTCATGTTCTTTTAACTCATGGGTTAGAAGACCAGATATTACTAAAATGTCAATTTAACCCAAATTTATTTACAGGTTCAATACAATCCCAATCAAAATTCTAACAACCTACTTTGTAGAAGTGGAAAAGCCAATTATCAAATTTATGTGGAAGGGTAAGGTGCCCTGAATAGCCAAAAACATCTTGAAAAAGAAGTTTCAAGTCCTCCTTGAAGTTGGAGGACTCTTACTTTCTTACTTTAAAGGATATTACAGTGCTACAGTGATTAAAACAGTATGGTATTGGCATAAAGATAGACATATTGATCAATGTAATTGAACTGAGAATTCAGAAATAGACCCTCATATCTCTGGTCAACTGATTTTTTACAAGGCTGCCAAATCCACCCAATTTCCATAAATGGTGCTGGGAGAACCTGATATGCAAAAAAAGAAAGAAAAATGAAAGAGGTTCCATATCTCAGACCATATACAAAAATTAACTCAAAATGGATCAAAGACCTAAATATAAAAGACAGAACCATTAACCTCCTTGAAGAAAATGTAGGGGAGCATCTTCAAGATCATCATTGGCAGTGGTTATTTAGGCATTAAATCCAGAGAAAAAGCAATGAAAGAAAAAACAGATAAACAAGACCATCTCAAAATCGAATACTTTTGTGCTTCAAAGGACTTTGTCAATAAAGTGAAAAGGCATTCTGCTCAATAGGAGAAAATTTTTGGAAACCACATATCCAATAAAGGCTTAATATCTAGGATTTATAAAGAGATCCGTTATATCAATGATAAAAAGACAACCAATGCAATTTAAAAATGGGCAAAAGACAAGAACGAACATTTTTCCAAAGAGGAAATACTAATGGCTAAAATGCACATGAAAATATGTTCAACATCACAAGCTATAATGGAAATGCAAATCAAAACTACAATTAGTTATCATTTCATACCTACTAGAATGGCCAATATTAAAAAGAAAAAACAGAAAACTGTAAGTGTTGGGGAGGATGTGAAGAAATAGGAATACTTATTCACTGTTGGTGGTAATGTAGAATGATACAGCCACTGTGGAAGTCAGTTTGGAGGTTCCTCAAGAAGTTAAGTATAAAACTGCCATATGAGCCAGCAATCCCACTACTAGATATATATTCAGAATAGTTGAAAGGAGGGATGCAAACAGACATTTGCACACTGATGTACATAGCAGTATTTTTCACAATGGAAACAACCTAGATGTCTGTGCTGGATTGAAAGTATTATTATGTATCCTAGAAAAGCCATGTTTTAATCCTGATCCATCTTGTGCCATTTTTTTAAATCCCTACCCAGCAATATAGCTTGGAACCTTGATTAGATTATCTCCACAGAGATGTGACACACCCAATTGTGGGTATTAACCTTTGATTAGAGGGAGATGTGAGTCTACCCATTCCAGGCTGGTCTTGATTAGTCTAGTGGAATCCTCTAAAAGAGGAAACATTTTTGAACGAGTCCCTTTTAGAGCCACAAGAACCATGAGAGCCCATGCAGCCAGAGGCCTTTGGAAATGAAGAAGGAAACACCCCTGGGGGGGTTTCATGAAACAAGAAGCCTGGAGAGAAAGCTAGCAAATGTCACCATGTTTGCCTTGTGCCTTTCCAGTTAAGAGAGATACCCTGGGGGAGGGCAGTGAGTTCACCTGCTGAATTGGCTTAGAGAGAGAGGCCACATCTGAGCAACAAAAGAGGATCTCTGGGAGTGACTCTTAGGCATAATAGTAAGTAGGCTAAGCCTATCTTTTGCAGAATAAGATTCATAGGGGTAAACCCCTAGATCAAGGGTTTGGTCTATTGACTTGTTTGTCCTCGCTGCTTGTGAGACTATCAGGAATTCCCCAGATGGGGAAGTTGAATATTTCCTCATTTCTTCCCAGCCCCCCAAGGGGACTTTGCAAATGCTTTTTTATTCTCTGCCCAAATGACTCTAGGAAATGTCATGGCATCACAATAACCTGTAAAAACCAACAAGTTCTCACTCACTATCAAGATTTCATGTAATTTTAGTTTTCAAATAAACTGACCATACAAGTTAAATTAGTATTGTGCTATCCAAAATATAAATTTTCCACCAAATAAACATCCCTTCCTTTGGTCTCACACAGAACTTGAAGTTTTAAACTATTGATCATATCATCCTTTACCTTGTATTCTGATTTACCTTAGTCATATCCAAATCACCTTCAGTCATAATTCTAGTTGAAGTCTGATCACTTTTTCAAATTTTTTAACCATTGCTGTATGGGGTAATGTGACTTTCATAGCTTCAGCACTCTAACTCAGAACCCCAGATGTCACGAATATACCCAAAGATTCAGGGAAAGACCAGGTTATACTCAAATAGCTCAGTATCTGAGAATTTAGAAATAACAGTTACAACTCCTGAATATATGTGACCACTATAAGATCTTACAATCTAGGACCCTTTACAATAGGCCCCAACCTGACAACCTATGCTCTCAACTAAATTCTCCAGGTTTGTACATTATAGTTATTCCCCATGAGTGAGGAATGATAATATTTGTCATTTTGTTTCTGACATTTCATTCAACATACTGTCCTTAAAGTTCATTCACCTAGTTGCATACTTCACAACTTCATTACTTCTTGCTCTGTAGTCCATTGTATGTATACACCAGTTCCCCCTTTCTTCCCTCAGTCTTTATACCCTTAGACTACCTCCATCCATTGTGAATCCCAAACACTGCCAACATAAACAACAGAGTGCAAATGTTCATTCGTGTCCCCACTCTCAGTTCCTCCAGGTATATACAGAGCAATGGGGTTGCAGGATCTTATGGCAACCCCACCCCTAGCCTCCTGTGGAACCACATTACTGCCCTTCAAGGGGTTGCACCTTTCAGCTTCTCTACTGACAGTGAATAGATAACATCTCTTCCTCCACATTTTCTCTAGCACTTGTTTCTCTCTGTTCATTTTTAAACAACTTTATTCGTACATCATATAGTTCAACCTAAGTAAATAGATATGCTTTTGCCACCATAATCTATATGAAACCATTTCCTTTTCTTCCACAAAGAATCCATACCCCTCCTCCAAACTACCCACTTACTGACATTTAGTTTTGGCATAATGCCTTTGTTATATTCAGTGGAAGCATATTTCAATATTAATGTTGACTATAGACCCTGGTTTGCATTGATTGTAGTTTTTCCTGTATTCTATCCATTTTCAACACCTAGCAATGTTGACATTCATTTGTTTTCCCTCATGCAAAAATGTTTTTATATTTGTACATTTAATCACCATCATTGTCCACTCTAGGCATTCCTAAGTTGTACCATCTCAGTCTTTATCCTTGATCTTTCCTTCTGCTGTCATATATGCCCCCAGCCTTTCTTCCTCAACCATACTCACAATCAGCTTCCTTTGGTGTACTTACATTATTGTGTTACATTAGATAATATTATGCTATCCATTTCTGAATTTTTACAATCAGTCCTGTTGCATAATCTGCATTCTTTCAGCAACAAATACCCGATTTCTACCCTATTTCTATCTCCTGATTACCTGTGTTTTTAACTTTAACTCTCAAAGTTCACTTATTGATATTAGTTCATATTAATTCATGCACTAATTTCACTCAGCATGTCCTCACGTTTCATACACACTTTTACATGCTTCATGACTTTATTCTTACACCTGCGTAATATTTCATCATATGTTTATACCACAACTTGTTTAGCCACTTATCTATTAATGGTCATTTAGACTGTTTCCATCTCTTGGCAATCATAAGTAGTGCTGCTATAAACATCAGTGTGCAAATGCCCATTTGTGTCCTTGCCTTACGTTCCTCTGAATATGAATCTAGTAATGGGATTGCTGGATCATATGGCAATTCTATACTGAGCTTCCTGAGGAACCACCAAACTGCCTTCCAACGTGGTTGTACCATTTTACATTTCCACCAACAGTGGATAAGTGTGTCTTTTTTCCACATCCTCTCTAGCACTTGTTGTTTTCTGTTTTTTTGTTTTTATAATGGCCATTTTAATGGGTCTGAGATGATATCTCACTTTGGTATTGCTTTGCATTGCCTTAATAACCACTGAAATTGAGCATCTTTTCATGTACCTTTTAGCCATTTGTATTTCCTCTTCTGAAAAGTGTGTTCATGTCTTTTACTCATATTTTAATTGGGTTGTTTGTCTTTTTGTTGTTTAGTTGTGGAATCTCTTTATATATTCTAGGAACTAAACCCTTATCTGATATGTCGTTTCCAAATATTGTCTCCCATTGTGTAGGCTGTCTTTATTTTTCTGATAAAGTTCTTTGATACGTAAAAGTGTTTAATTTTCAGGAGATACCATCTATCTCTTTCTTGTTTCATTGCTCATGTTTTGGGTGTAAGGTCTAGGAAACCACCTCCTATTACAAGATTTATAAATTATTTCCCTACATTTTCCTCTAAACATTTTATGGTCTTAACTCTAATGCCTAGATCTTTGATCTATTTTAAGTTAATTTTTGTATATCGTGTGAGCATGGATGCTCTTTTTCATATGGATATCCAGTTCTCCAAACACCCTTTATTGAAGAGGCTGCTCTGCCCCAGGTGGGTTGGTTTGACTGCCTTATCAACGATCAATTGTCCACAGATGAGAAGGTCTCTTTTTGAACATTCGATTCAATTCCATTGGCCAATATATCTATCTTTATGCCAGTACCATGCTGTTCTGGCTTTGACCACTGTAGCTTCATAATGTGCTTTACAGTCACGTTGTCTGAGACCTCCCACTTCATTTTTCTTTCTCAAGGTATTTGTAGCTATTTGGGCCACTATGCCCTTCCAGAAGAATTTGGTTATTGGTTTTTCTATTTCTGCAATGTAAGTTGTTCGGATTTTAATTGCTTATTTAGATTTCCAATCCATGAACACAGTATGTCCTTCCATTTATTTAGGTCTTCCATGATTTCTTTTAGCAATTTCTTGTAGTTTTCTGTATATAGGTCTTTTGTATCCTAAATTAAATTTATTCCTAAATATTTGATTCTTTCGGTTGCTTTTATAAATGGAATGTTTTTTCTTGATTTAATCCTCAGGTTGTTCACCACTAGTGTACAGAAATACTACTGATTATGGGGGTGTTGAACTTGTACCTTGCACATTGCTGTACTCATTATTAGCTCTAGTATCTGTGCTGTAGATTTTTCAGGATTTTCGACATATAGTATGTCATCTGCAAACAATGAGAGTTTTATTTCTTCCTTTCCAATTTGGATGCCTTTTATTTCTTTTTTTTTTTTTTGTCTAATTGTTCTGGTTACAACTTCGAGCACATTGTTGAATAACAATGGTGACAGTGAGCATCCTTGTCTTTGTTCTTGATCTTAGAAGGAAAGTTTTCAGTCTTTCCCCATTGAGAATGATGTTACCAATTGGTTTTTCATGTATGCCTTTATCATATAGATGACGTTCCCTTTTATTCCTATCCTTTCAAGTGTTTTCAACAAGAAGGGATGTTGAGTTTTGTCAATTGCCTTTTCTGCATCAATCAAGATGATCATGTGGTTTTTCTGCTTTGACTTATTGATATGGTGTATTACGTTAATTGATTTTCTTGTGTTGAACTAGCCTTGCATACCCGGAATAAATTCATTTGGTCATGGTGTATAATTCTTTTAATGTGCTGCTGGATTCAATTTGCAAGTATTTTGTTGAGGATTTTTGCATCTGTATTCATTAGAGAGATTGGTCTGTAATTTTCTTTTCTTGTAGTATCTTTTCCTTTGGTATTGGGGTGATGTTGGCATCATAAAATGAATTAGGTAGCTTTGTCTCCTCTTCAATATTTTTGAAGAGTTTGAGCAGAGCTGGTACTAATTCTGTCTTGAACACTTGGTAGAAATAACATGTGATGCCATCTGGTCCTGGGCTTTTCATTTTGGGGAGTTTCTTGATGACTGATTCAATCTCTTTACTTGTGATTGACTTGTTGAGGTCATCAATTCCTCCTTTTTCTTTTTTTTTTTTTTTTTGTTTTTACATGGGCAGGCACCGGGAACCGAACCCAGGTCCTCTGGCATGGCAGGCAAGCATTCTTGCCTGCTGAGCCACCATGGCCCAATTCCTTCTTGAGTCAATGTTGGTTGTCCATGCCTTTGCCTCCTCTTCAATATTTTTGAGGAGTTTGAGCAGAACTGCTACTAATTCTTTCTTGAACACTTGGTAGAAATAACATTTCCATTCCATCTATGTTGTCTGGCTTATTAGCTGTTGCTCATAGTTACATCTCATTACCTCCTTTATTTCTGTGGGTTAAGGTTATGTCCCTGCTCCCATTTCTGATTTTCTTTATGTGCAGCCTCTCTCTTTCTCTTTTCTTTTTTTTTGGTAAGCCTAACTAAGGGTCCATTGATTTTACTGATTTTCTCAAAGAACCAACTTCTGGTTTCGTTGATCCTCTCAATTGCTTTCATATTCTCAATTTCACTTATTCTGCTCTAACCTTTGTTCTTTGCTTTTGTTTGCTTTGAGATTAGTTTGCTGTTCTTTGTCTAGTTCTTCCAAGTGAACAGTTAATTCTTCGATTTTTGTTCTTCCTTCTTTTTTAATATAGTCATCTAAGGCAATAAATTTCCCTCTCAGCACTGCCTTTGCTGTATCCCATAAATTTTGATATGTTGTGTTTTCATTTTCATTTGCCTCAAGATATTTATTGATTTTTCTTGTAATTTCTTTATTGACCCACTAATTGTTTAAGAGTGTGTTGTTTAGCCCCCATATATTTGTGAATTTTCTGGCCCTCTGCCTGTTATTGATTTCCAACTGCATTCAATTATGATCGAAGAAAGTGTTTTGTATAATTTCCATCTTTTTAAATTTATTGAGACTTACTTTGTGACCAAGCATATGGTCTATCCTTGAGAATGATCCGTGAACACTTGAGAAACATGTGTATCCTGCTGTTGTGGGGTGCAATGTTCTGTAAATGTCTGCTAAATCTAGGTCATTCATTGTATAATTCAAAATCTGTTTGCTTATTGATTCTGTCTAGATGTTCTATCCATTGGTGAGAGCAGGGTATTGAAGTCTCCAACTATTGTGGTTGAGGTGTCTACTTCTCCCTTCAGTGTTGTCAGTGCCTCATGTATTTTGAAGGACTCTGGCTCAGTGCATTAATATTTATGATTATGTCTTCCTGTTGAATTGTTCCTTGTATTAATACATAGTGTCCTTCTTTGCCTCTTTTAATTGTTTTGCATTTGAAGTCTAATTTGTTGGATATTAGTATAGCTACCCCTGCTCTTTTCTGGTTGTTTTTTTCATGAAATATATTTTCCCAACCTTTCACTTTCAGTCTATTTTTGTCCTTAGGTCTAAAGTGAGTCTCCTGTAAACAGCATATAGTTGGGTCTTATTTTTCAATCCATTCTGCCAGTCTATGTCTTTTAATTGTGGCATGTGCCAGTTTGAATCTATTATGTACCCCAGGAAAGCCATGTTTTAATCCTGACCCAATCTTGTGGGAGAGCAGCCATTTCTCTTAATCCTGATTCAATATACCATAGGGTGGAAATTTTTTATTAGATGATCTCCACAGAGATGTGATGCACTCAATTGTGGGTGTGACTTTTTGATTAGATGGAGATGAAACTCCACCCATTCCTGATGGGTCTTGATTAGTTTCCTGAAGTCCTTTAAAAGAGGGTACATTTTGGAGAGAGCAGAGCTGACACAGATGCCAACACTTGGAAAACAGAGACACAGATGTTTGGAGATGCTTGGAGCCCAGCAGGTGTCACCATGAGATGTTAAGAAAGCTAGAACCTGAAGAGGGCCAAGAGATAAAAGTCAGCCCTGGAGAAACAAAGTGAGAAACCCCTAAAGGAACAGAGGCTGAAGGTAATGGAGCCCATGTGTAAGGAGCAGCAGGTGCCACATGGTTTCCCAAAAGACAGAAGTGTTCCAGATCCATCGGCCTTTCTTGAGTGAATATAACCCTTTGTTGGTGCCTTAATTTGGTAACTTTCACTTCTTTAGAACTGTAAACTTGTAATTTATCAACTTATCTTTATAAAAGCTATTCCAATTCTGGTATATTGTGTTCTGGCAGCTTACAAACTAATACTGGGAGTTTAAACCACTAGCATTTAATGTTATTATTGTAAAGGCCAAACTTAATCCATTTTGTCTTTTGGATTTTCTATTATATCTCTTTTTTTCTCTCTTTTTACATTTACTGAGAGTCTCTATTTCTAAACTCTTCTTCAGACCTCTCTCATCTGTCTTTTCCTGTCTGCCTGTAGTGCAGTATTTCTTGTAGTCTCTTAGTTACAAATTCTCTCAGTGACTATTTGTCTGACAATATTTTAATCTCTCCCTCATTTTTGAAGGACAATTTTGCTGGGTATAGAATTCTTGGTTGTGAATTCTTCTCCTTCAGAATCTTAAAACATATTATGCCTTCTTGCCTCCATGGCTTCTGCTGAGAAATCCATACGTAGTCTTATCATGCTTCCCTTGTATGTGATGGATTGTTTTTCTCTTGCCACTTTCAAAATGCTCTCTTTGACATTTGACAATCCGATTAATAAGTGTCTTGGGATATGTCTATTTGGATCTATTCTGTATGGGGTACACTGCACTTCTTGGATCTACAATTTTATGTCTTTCATAAGAGATGGGAAATTTTCAGTCATTATTTCCTCCATTAGTCTTTCTTCTCCTTTTCCCTTCTCTTCTTCTTCTGGGACACCCACAACATGTATATTCATGCATTTCATGTTGTCATGAAATTCCCTGAGACCCTGCTTATATTTTTACATTCTGTTCCCTATATTTTGCATCAGATTTCAGATGTCTAGTCCTCTACTTCACTAAACCTTTCTTCTGCACCATCAAATCTATTATTGTAGGGTTCCATTGTTTTTCCATCTCTTCTTTTGTGCCTTTCACTCCTATAAGTTCTGTGATTTGTTTTTTCAAACTTTCAAGTTTTTCTTTATGTTCACCCAATGTTTTCTTTTTTTTTTTTCAGATGGTGAATATTTTATTGAACTTTATTTATATAATCAGGTATGTATTAAAAACTAGCTAAAATTAAAAATTCGATAAGCATTACAGAACAAGAAAGGAAATACTTCTTAATTATATTAGTGCATATTCTTTTTAGTAAAGGGTCAAAAAACTTATACCAACATAATGATCTCAGTAATGAATAACATGAGAATTTGTTTTTGATTGCCAACTTCTGCAAATTTTTCAATGACTTTGTCCAAAATAATCTTTGCATGTTCACATCCATTAGACAGTATGGCCAGATTTGTCAATGTTTGCTCATAGTTGATCAAAAAATACTTTTTACTACATTTAACTTAAAAAGTTTCTTTCACATGGAGTAGACTTACACATAATTAGAAAAAATTTTAAACATAAGAAATTTGGCAAAGTTTCAGAAAAATCTCATTTCACAGTTGAGTCCAGAAATTTTAAATATAAATAAAAGCTCCAAGTGGTCACATAGAATGATATAATTAAAAGAACTCAAGTTTGATTTCTTTGGTTTTATAATCATTGTGCTATCACTTTTTATTTTTTAAATATTTTTATTGATAAATCTTCACACACACTTTCCATACATGGTGTACAATCAGTGGCTCTCAATATTATCACATAGTTGTGTATTCATCAGCATGATCAGTTTTGAGAACATCTGCATCTCTCCAGAAAAAGAAACAAAAAAAAATAAACCTAAGACATACCATACCTCTTACCCCTCTTTCTCATTGACCACTGGTATTTCCATCTACATAGTTTATTTTACTGTTTGTACTTCTTATTATTTAGTTTTTATCCAGTTCTTTTTACTCATCTCTCCATACCCTGGATAAAAGGAGCAACAGACACAACTTTTCACAGCCCCACAGTCACATTGTAAAAGTTATATCTTTATGCAATTGTTATCAAGAATCAAGGCTACTGGAACACAGCTCAACAGTTTTAGGTACTTCTCCCCAACCACTCGAAAACACCGTAAACTAAAAAGGGATATCTACATAATGCATAAGAATAACATCCAGGATAACATCTTGACTCTGTTTGAAATCTCTCAGCTACTGAAACTTTATTTTTTCTCATTTCTCTCTTCCCCCTTTTGGTCAAGAAGTCTTTCACAATCTCTTGATGTTGGGTCCTGGTTCATCCTGGGATTTCTGTCCCATGTTGTCAGGGAGATTTACAGCCCTGGAATAAAGGATGGAAGGCAGTGAGTTCATATGCTGAGTTGGCTTAGAGAGAGAGGCCATATCTGAACAACAAAAGAGGGTCTCTGGGGGTGACCATTGGGCATAATTTTAAGTAGGCTTAGCCTATGACCTACTGTGCCATGGGGAAGGGGCACTGGCCTCCGTGGTTTAGGAGATTTACAGTTCTGTATGGGGTCTCAGCTGTTCCACCTGGTACAGACTGGTGTATGCTGTGTGTCTGGTAACTGATGTCCCCCCAGCAGTTGTTCTGCACTGTTTCTGGTTATTTACTAGCTGTTCTGGAAGACAAGCTAAGTTCCACAACTCACTATGCTGTCATCTTGCCCCACCCTCAACTAGTCCTTTCTTGAAGGGAGATATGCTTGGGTGCTTCATCATGTCTACCAGAGGTTAGTTGTGGGAATGTAAAAATCCTCTTTTGATTACTTTTACCTTTACAGCGAAATAATAAGGAAATTCACCAGCTCACTGGGGGAGGGGGTAAGGGATGTTGGATGATTTTAGAAAAAGAAGAAGGTGTGAAATAGTTGACTTGAAAAGTAAAAGAATAAATATTAAGATATTACTAGGGAGACCTGATGATTTACTAATGTTCAGTGATAAATTTAAAACAAGATTAGTGGGAAAAGGATCAGAAGAGGCAATAATTACTGAAATACTTGAAGAAAACTGTGTTAAAGAGAGAGACTTGAATCTGCTAAGTTTAAGGGTCAAGTGCTAAGAAAAGCAGAGACTAATGGTTAGACATGCTGTAGAGACAGACTTATTTTAAAGAGTTTTTAAAATACTCCTACCAATGAGTAAATAAACACAAGTTATATGTATAAGAGCAAGAGTCATGCTAACCTCAGATTTTCCTGAAGAAGCAAAGGAACAACATATAGAGTTAAAAGTTGTATGTTAGGAGATTTTCAGTTCTGATAAATAGAAAATCTGATCCAACTAGTAGAAACAATAAGGCATATTTATTCTTACATAAGAATTTCTAAGATGGCTCTCAGATTGGTTAATCTAGTGCTCAACAATATCATCAATGACCTAGATTCCTTGCATCTTTCTGCCTTACCAAGCTCAGGGAATCATACTTTTCCAGAATTACTCATCCTGCTGTTCACGAAATAGTTTTGTGGATCCAGGTAATGATAGATAGACATGACAATATCCAGAAGAAGGAAGATCTCATTGACTAGAGTTGTGTCACATGCCCATTCCTAGTCAATCACTTCTAAGGGGAATGTGATTGGCTAAGTAAAGCACATGGATGGATGGAGATGGAAGAGGGGTAGGAGGGAGGTTGCCCAAACAAAACCCGAGTTAATCTAATAAGAAAGAAGGCTAAATGAACGTCACATAGACAACCAACAGTGCTACGTCATGAAGAGGAAAAGTTATTGTAACCCAAAAATAAAAAGCCCAGTGAAACCTTCATTTACATATGAAGGCACATTCTCAGATACAAAAATAGAAAATATACCACTCACATATTCTTGAAAATTATTCCTGAAAATATTATGGATGACTGTGAGAAGAATCAAAATAAACAACTCAAAAGGGGAAATCATGTTATAAAACAACAGGTAGTGATCAATGAATCCAGTAAAACAATGTTGTCGAAGTGATTGTTTTGAATAAATATTTCTGCAATTTATATTAAAAATAAGCACTTAAATGATATTTAAGTGGGACCTGAAAACTGAGAATAATTTAGACAACTGAAGAGTTGGGAAAAGAGCGTTGCAGACAGAAGAAACAATATGTGGGCATTTCCTTAAGGGAAACTGAAAGGAGGCTAGCATAGCTGGAGTGGAGAAAGTGAGTAGAGTAGAGATGATGGCAAAATGGATTCAGATAGGTCAGGCAGGAGTCAGTTCCTGCTGAGCTTTGTGGGCTGTGTGTTTTAAAGATCATTCTGTTTGCTCTTTAAAAGCACAGTGGGAACTTCCGGAGAAGATGGCGGCTTATTAAGACGCGCGGGTCTTAGTTCCTCCTCCAGAAAAGCAACTAAAGAAACAGAAACAATACGAAACAGCTCCCGGAGTCACGACAGATACAAAAAAGACAGCGTACCCCATTCTGGAACAGCTGAACAGGCAGGGAGAATCTGCTGCGGTGAGATACCCAAGGGGCGCGCGTTTTCCTGGCCGGGGCAGCTGGCGACTGGGGTCCCCTCCACGCACGTGGCTCCCCGGTCTGACTGGGAACGTTGGATAGCGGGGCCCTCCCGTCACGCTTGGCGTTTCGGGCCAGCAGGGCAATTGGGACCGGCACTCTCCCAAGCCGCGGCGGCCAGCGACCCCCACCTCCACGCGTGGTTTCCCAAGCCGACTGCCCCACAGACAGACGAGCGCCACGAGCGCCACCTACTGGGCAGGAAAAGAAAAACAGAGCCCAGAGATTTCACAGAAAAAGCTTTCAACCAGCTGGGTCCCACACCCAGGGAAATCTGATCAAATGCCCAGACACCAGCAGAAAATAATGGATGACGCTCGGAAAATTGAAGATATGGCCCAGTCAAAGGAACAAACCAATAGTTCAAATGAGATACAGGAGCTGAGACAACTAATGCTGAATATACGAACAGAAATGGAAAAACTCTTCAAAAACCAAATCAATAAATTGAGGGAGGACATGAAGAAGACATGGGCTGAACAAAAAGAAGAAATAGAAAATCTGAAAAAACAAATCACAGAACTTATGGGAGTGAAGGACAAAGAAGAAAAAATGGAAAAAACAATGGATACCTACAATGGTAGATCTAAAGAGACAGAAGCTACAATTAGTGAACTGGAGGATGGAACATCTGAATCCCAAAAAGAAACAGAAACTATAGGGAAAAGAATGGAAAAACTTGAGCAGGGGATCAGGGAACTGAATGACAATATGAAGCGCACAAATATACGTGTTGTGGGTGTCCCAGAAGGAGAAGAGAAGGGAAAAGGAGGAGAAAAACTAATGGAAGAAATTATCACTGAAAATTTCCCAACTCTTATGAAAGACCTAAATTTGCAGATCCAAGAAGTGCAGCGCACCCCAAAGAGAATAGACCCAAATAGGCGTTCTCCAAGACACTTACTAGTTAGAATGTCAGAGGTCAAAGAGAAAGAGAGGATCTTGAAAGCAGCAAGAGAAAAACAATCTGTCACATACAAGGGAAACCCAATAAGACTATGTGTAGATTTCTCAGCAGAAACCATGGAAGCTAGAAGACAGTGGGATGATATATTTAAATTACTAAAAGAGAAAAACTGCCAACCAAGACTCCTATATCCAGCAAAATTGTCCTTCAAAAATGAAGGAGAAATTAAAACATTTATAGACAAAAAGTCACTGAGAGAATTTGTGACCAAGAGACCAGCTCTGCAAGAAATACTAAAGGGAGCACTAGAGTCAGATACGAAAAGACAGAAGAGAGAGGTATGGAGTAAAGTGTAGAAAGAAGGAAAATCAGATATGATATATATAATACAAAAGCCAAAATGGTAGAGGAAAATATTATCCAAACAGTAATAATACTAAAAGTTAATGGACTGAATTTCCCAATCAAAAGACATAGAATGGCAGAATGGATTACCACCCAGCAATACCACTGCTAGGTAGCTACTCAAGGGACTTAAGGGCAAAGACACAGACGGACATTTGCACACCAGTGTTTATAGCAGCATTATCTACAATTGCAAAGAGATGGAAACAGCCAAAATGTTCATCAACAGACGAGTGGCTAAACAAACTGTGGCGTATACCTACGATGGAATATTATGCAGCTTTAAGACAGACTAAACTTATGAAGCATGTAATAACATGGATGGACCTAGAGAACATTATGCTGAGTGAATCTAGCCCAAAACTAAAGGACAAATACTGTAAGGTCCCACTGATGTGAACCGACATTCGAGAATCAGCTTGGAATATATCATTGGTAACAGAGACCAGTAGGAGTTAGAAACAGGGTAAGATAATGGGTAATTGGAGCTGAAGGGATACAGACTGTGCAACAGGACTAGATACAAAAACTCAAAAATGGACAGCACAATAATACCTAAGTGTAATGTAACTAGGTTGGAACACTGAATGAAGCTGCACCTGAAATATGGTTTTTTTGTTTGTTTGTTTGTGTGTTTCTATCTTTTGTTTATGTTTTTTTTCTTTTTCCTTTATATATATATATATATTATTAGTATTATTATTTTAATTCTCTTCTCTATATTAACATTCAATATCTTTTTCTGCTGTTTTGCTAGTTCTTTTCCTAAATCGATGCAAATGTACTAAGAAATGATGATCATACATCTATGTGATGATACTAAGAATTACTGAGTGCATTTGTAGAATGGAATGATTTCTAAATGTTGTGTTAATTTCTTTTCTTTTTTTTAATAAAAAAATTAAAAAAAAAAAAAAAAGCACAGTGGGGAAGGAAAGCAAGAATGGAGATTTGTAGGTTATTGAATGTAAGTCTATTGACTATTGGCCCAGTCTATTGCTTAGATTGGGAAGGAGTGTGAAAATGGAGAGATATGTATACATTTTGAGAATACATGTAGAGAGGCTCAATAGGACAAGCCAACTGATTGGATGAGTTGAGGGAAGTTGAAGAGCAAGAATTCAAACTTTTGGCTGTGTATGCGGCAGTCATTTACCAAAATGGGAAGGACCAACTGATGAACAGGTTACAGCTGGAAAGGGGTGAGGGAGAAAGGGGGATCAAAAGCTCTATTTTGAAAAAAAAAAAAACAATAACAACTCTATTTTGAACATCTGAAGTGTGAGGTGGCGTGAGACATCTAAGTATGAAGTTGGAGTTCAGAAGAATGGTGTGAACTGGAGATACATTTTTGGCAGCCTTGGCATATAGATAACAGTTACAACACAAGAAATGGATGAGATTACCTACAGAAAAAGAAAATAAATCTCAGCATTTAGAAGTTGGATAGAGAAGGAAAAAAAATACAGGAGGTGCAAAACGAACAGGCAACAAATCAAGAAGAAAATCAACAAACTGTTGAAGTAATGGAAGCCAAGAGCAAGAAGACAGTGATCAATAATATATATATTATATTTATAACCAACTATACATATATTATATATTTATATAGAGAGTTGGTTATATATATACATATATATATATATAACTGTCTAATAAGGTGAGGACTCACACATTTCCACCAGATTTGGGAACATGAATTGATGATAACAAAGTCAGTTTAGTTGAATGGTGAGGAGGGAACTTCAAGTTGGAGTGGAATTGAGAATAAAGAGAATGTAAGGAAAATGACACAGCTTGTTTTAGATGACTCTTCTGAGATGTTGGCCATGAAGGAGATTGGGGCAGGAGCTGGAGAGAGATGAATGCTCAAGAGAAGGTTTTGATTTTTGGATTTTTTTAAAAAGATGATCTTTTTTAAAAAAGATGATACTAGGATATGTTTCAATTCTATTAAAAACGATCTGATAGATTGTGAAAGGTTGAATATATAGAACAAATGTGGTTTAACTGAAGGAGCAAAGGTCTTCAGAAGGTTTTAAGCCAATCAGTAGATTTGAGGGGATGAAGTCTAAATGTATCGATTAGCCAACAAATAGTTATTGAGGATTATGTGCCAACCACAGTGTACAGCACCAGTGCTATACCAATGAAGAGGCTCACCAATAAACCTTCCCTCAAGGATTTGAGGGAAATGGGGGAGAAGGATAACATATAAACAAATAATTAAGCATACAAGATCAAAATTAATCTGAAGATGTCGAGAGACCATGTGCTTGGAGTAAGATCATTCTCTACAAGCCTATATGTATCATTATGGGAGAAATCAAATGGGCATTTCCAAGTCATATGTAATCCTACCAAGACCCCACTTCTCCTTCCCTAAAACTCATAGTCCTACTGCCATCTTCATCTATGGGACCAAAAGAACAAATAGTATCTTACACTTGATCCCAATTTATGGCATTCATCACAAGTCATGGTCTCTTAACACTCTCTCATTCTCCATCCATGAATCCCTATAGTAATTGTACATCACTTGTTCTGATTGCATTTTTCATCCCTTTCCAGCACCCAAAATCTTTTCACTGTGCCCTCTGGATCTCAAGGTCACTCATCAGCAAAATCATAATTTTTGCAACATCTTTTCTAAATATTCCCTTTACCTATTTTCCTTAGCTGAAATCTGTCTCCCCCCTCTCCCCCCTTAAGGCTCTGCTTCTCTTGCAGACCACTCAAGTTGTAGCATTTTTCCCTCCCACAGCTTTCATATCACAAGGTCTTGATTTCACTTACATGTCATTGATTCTTACACTTCATTGATTCTTTCAGAACATTTACTCTTCTCCTCTTAAAAACTGTCCTCTTTGAATGCCATATCATTCAAAATACCACTATCCATCCCTGTTGAAGTCATCTTGCAACTCTCCAGTTCAATTCTCCTCTGTCCTAGAAGATTTTTAGCTCCTGGCTTACTGTTGCTCTCTCTAATACTCTGCTGCCATTATTTTAAGGGTATTCTAATATCCACATGGACCATCCTTCTAATATCCTGGTCTGCTAGTTTCCTGGTCTCTTCTCTTCAAATGATGTTGTCTTTCACCCTTTCTCACTGATTCACTCCTAAAGTCTTTCTGGATCTTTCACTGCCATTTATTGCAACCCCATACAAAACCTCAATTTCAAACGTCCAATTCTCCAATATCTACCTCTTTTCTAAAAGCCCAATTCTAAACACCCTTCAGCACCACTGGGATCGACAATTCATTGACCCTACCACATTTTCATTGTCTGTGTTCTCCCTCATATCCTTATTCCCCTCCTTACCCAGGTTAAGTTTTACATGGTCAACCATTATAATCACTCCCTCAATTCCTTAATTTTTCTCTCACTTTATTGTCCTTAGCTAAACAATAACTCTGGTTTAATTCAATTTTCAGTCCTCTCCATGACAACACTGGCACAGTGGAATCTGGCCAGAGAAAAACCATGTTAATTGGTCCTGCCTTAAGTACATAATTATTAACTACAAATGTACTTTAATACTACTTGGTAACCATATTGTTGGCTGGAGAAAAAAGCACACAACTATGTTGATTAGTCTCGCTATAAATACATGATTATTAACTGCAAATGGAAATGAATGCTGCTTGGCAATTATGTTACATTTTTCTACTCCACTCATTCTTCATTTATCCTCTAAAACTATTTCACACCTTTTCTCTTAAAACCTCCAATACCTTCTCTCTAATTCTCAATCTCAACTATTTCAATAGAAAATGCAAGCAGTTGTAAGAAAATGTCCACAAACTCCCATTAGCACATAAATCCATCTACATGCATTTGTCTCCATATTCTTTGTCTTCTATCTCTGCTCCTACCTAAAACTAGCCTTCTATTTGTGCACTATATCCCATCCCATCACATTTACTGAAGGACATTGCTCCAAAAATGTCCTTTTTCTTTTCCATCATCAAATTTTCCCTCTACCAGATCATTCCTATTAGTTAGCAAACAACACTGTTTTTATCCCACTTTCCTTCCAGTCACAGTCCTATCTCTCTCTCCTTTCCTTCATAAAATATTTATTCCAATTTGTCATGACAGTTACAGTTTATACTTTATGATTAATTAAATTGTGGCTTAATTATTAATGATGTCCTTTTCAAATGTGTTTCTGTTTGGATTGAAAATTATATAGTTAGCCTATCCTCACGTAAAACTACTTGAAAGAGCTGTCTATGTTTGTTCTCTACAAATACTCTCATTTTAACCTCTCTTGAACCCCACTGTAACCAGGTTTTATCTCTACTACTACATAAAATTGCTTTTCAAGATCACTAATCATAACCAAATTGTTAAATCTCTTGTCAATTTTCAGTCCTCACTTTTTCCTTTAATCTTTTAGCAGCATTTGGCATAGCCAATCATTCCCTCCTAAAATACTTTCTCTACTTGACTTCTAGGCACCACACTCTTCTGATTTTCCTCTTATCACTCCTTCTGGTCTCTTTTGCTAGTTCTTCCTCACCTCACTTACCTCGACCATTGGAGTGGTCCAGAGCTCAGTCTTTAAACCTTTTCTTTTTATCTATACTCATTCCCTCTTTGCTATTCTTTCAACCTACTCAGGGAAGAAGCAAAGATCCATCATCCTTCCCTGTACTCCACTCCCCTGTCCCTACAAAGGGGATGTGCTCATGTAACAATAGATGGTTCCTTGTGTAAAGTGATGAGATCAAGTTACCTGTAGGGCTTTTGTTTTGCTTAACGTAGGTGCTGAATATAACTGATGTCTTAGGTCTAGATTAAAGGCTGAACATTCCACCAGGCATTTTAGTAAACTACTCAGTCAGAACCATGGATCAATTCTAAATTCTTCTTTCTCTCACACACCACATCCAATTCAATGGCAAATCAAAATATATCAAGGCTCTAACCACTTCCACCCTAACACTCTAGTCGCCCATCACCTCTGTCTGGGATTGCTACAAAAACATCCTATCTGATCAACCTGCTTCTTAACTTGCTATCCCTGCCACACACATATAGCCAAAAGTATCCTGCCAAAACATTAGACTGTGTCATTCTTCTACTCAGAATTCACTGGTGGCTCTCCATCTTAGATAAAAAGCCAGAATTTCTACAATGCCCCTATGATATTATGTGACCTGGCTTCTGACTACTTCTTTGACCATCTCCAAACACCTGTTTGGGGAATAAGCCCATCTTTCCTGTTCTTTGAACACAGCAATGCCTTTCTTTCCTAAGGGACTTCTACTTGAAATACTCTTCTCCAATTCATATAGTTTGTTTCCTCACTTATATTCTAGTGTTTGCTCATTTTACAGGACAAAGGCCATGGATTCTTTTGCCCAATATGCTTAACAACCAATTTCTGAAACACCGGGGTTTCAAAGACAGAATTTATTACTAAGAGTGTAGTAGGAGAGCACAAGGCCTAGCAGTCCAAAATCTGTCTCCCCAAACTGCAGTAGTTACAGTAGTTTTATTAGAGAACAAGAACAAGAGAGAAAGCCACAAGATTCTGAGAGAGCAGAAAATGGCAGTCACAAGAAGCAGAGAGTCCACCAGCCAGTGACCTTTGAAGCTGAAGAAGGAAAACGCCTCCTCAGGAGCTTCATGGAGCAGGAGGCCTGGAGAGGAAGCTAGCAGACGCCACCATGTTCGCCATGTGACTTTCCACTTGAGAGAGAAACCCTGAACTTCATCGGCCTTCTTGAATCAATTTATCTTTCCCAGGATGCCTGAGATTGGACATTTCTTTAGACTTGCTTTAACTGGGACATTTTCATGGCCTTAGAACTGTAAACTAGCAACTTAGTAAATTCCCCTTTTTAGAAGCCATTCCATTTCTGCTATATTGCATTCCGGCAGCTAGCAAACTAGAATACTCCACTATCTAGAACAGCACCTGGTAAATATAAGTACTCAATACATTATATATTGAATAAGTCATTATTTTCCACCCTTCCTTAATGCAGTGTTCAGCTTCTACTCAAAATAAAGGTTAAACATTTTTAAATAATACCATTTTTGAAGCAGCATCAAATTATCCTGCCTAGAAGTCTGCATGCTGACACCTTGCCTTGCTGATAGGTGTTGTTTCTGCCTTATAAGTATTATTTTTAAGTGCAATAATTCTCTTCTGATTAGATTGAGGATTTTATTTCTGCTTGTGGCATTCCCAAATTGGAAGAGAGGGATGGAAATCAACCTATATGGTCTGTAAGGGAGGGAATATGTCAGATGTTTGGTCTAGGACCTATTTCCTTAGGAGATGGGTAGTAGTTAAAAGTCAGACCTGTATTAGATTTTGTTTTATTCTTGATGTTATTTAAAAAAAAAAAAAAGATACAGATGTTAGAATAAAAGCAAAGCATTTACTTTTCTCTGCTCCAGCCACACTGGTCTTACAGTTCCATGCTCAAATCATGCTGTTCCTCAACCTGGAAGATTCTCCTCCTTCCCATCCCCACCCTACCCATGCCACCTTCTTTTCCAATTTAACTCCAACAATCCTCAGATCACAGCCCAAGTGTGATTTCAGGGAAGTTGTTTTGAAACCTGCTCTAGGTCAAGTTCCTTATTTCTGAAAGGATAAAAGACTATGTTCGTGCATTTATTTATTTATTTATTTATTTATTTATTTATTTATTTTTGTTCTTGAATTTTACAGCTTGGCTTACTTTGTAATATATATTCTTGTGTGATTATTAAATGTTTCTCTTTTTCACCAGAACTAAGATCCTACAAAGGA
This sequence comes from Tamandua tetradactyla, assembly GCF_023851605.1. Taxonomy (NCBI): domain Eukaryota; kingdom Metazoa; phylum Chordata; class Mammalia; order Pilosa; family Myrmecophagidae; genus Tamandua; species Tamandua tetradactyla. The sequence goes on from NC_135333.1 coordinate 169,889,679, forward strand.
CCAACTTTTTTTTTTCACATAGTATAGTACTGAAATTAGGCACTCAATTAATAGTTATTGAATGATGAATAAATGAGCAAAAAACTATACAGATGCAAAAGCAGAAAATAAACAGCAGGCAAGAATACAAAAAATATTAAACTATAAAGTATAGAATATTCATTAAGCCAAAGGCTCTTGTTACAGTAAGAAAATACGGAGAGATAGTATGATTCTACTTTTCTATTATCCTAGGGCAGGGTATGATTAATATATGGGATGGAATTGTAAGGGAGAGAGGAAAGAGGTGAATGTGGGCTGTGATGAACCTTGAGCCCTGATGCTGGACTACTGGCATGCTAGTATGGGATGCCTGGTCTAAGCAGAGAAGAGGACCAGAGCTTCCCTGTTTGAGATCCATTTCACCTGCATCCTACGTTTTTGATGTTCCCATAAATAGAAGGGAATATGCTGGGCGCATTGATTCTCTTTTTCTGCAGTAACTGGCTCTAGCCTGGCAGTTATAGTTTTATACTGTGATCACAGTTTAACTGTGATTTGAGGTGACTTTTTCACTTCCATTGCCCTCTTAATCTACAGCTCACTCTAGAATGTTTTAAAGTCTGGAAAGGAGAGAGGTGGTCTGGATACATCACACCATGGAACTCTGGTTATGGCCCCTTGAGATGTTATGCCATCTATACTGGCAAGTGACTGAGGAGCTTCGTGGTGACAGTGTTCACCTTGCAAACTGGAGCTGAGGTCAGAAGAGGGGGAAAGAGTGCAGCCATCAGATTAGAAAAAGACCCAGTCGGTATACCAAATACTAACAATGTTTATCATGATAATGGGATTATGGAGGAATTTGAATTCAGTACTGAACAAGATAAAAGAAGCCTTAAAGTATCCAGCACAAGATATTCCAGTATCAGAGACGGAAAGTCTCTCTCACTTATCTCCCAAAATCTCATCAGGGTTCAAGACAGATATTCCAACTATCAATTATACTTTGTTCAAACTTTTTTAGAAATTTCCATATTAGAGAATGATACCCAACATAATCTGTGTTCCACTTGGTAGGAAAAGAGAAGGAATAAGTAGGGAAAGGCCCTCCCCTTTAAGGCCACTTCCCAAAACTAGCATATAACTCTTCTTGATCACGTGGTCACCCTAGCTGCCGAGGCTGAGAATATTACATAATATTATATAATATCCGTACAATATTTTTCTTAATTCCAGGCAATCAGGTGGCCTGCTTCATATTAGGTATTCTACTATTATAGAAGAAGAGAGTATCAGGAAACAACTAGCACAGTAATTTTCTAATTTTCCACAACGTATTTCTTAATAATGAGAAAATAGTTTTAAAGACATAATTGAATAATAGTGAAAGAAGATAGGAAATTTAACTAAAAAATACTTCAGTCTCAGGACAATAGGTTTGCCTCTTATTCTTTATTGTCAATGGAATTTTTAAGTTTTAAATTTGTATCTATGGGTACATGTGTGGTTCAGTGGTAAGTGCTGACCTGCTATACAGGAGACAACACCCCCCTACCCGCCAAAAAAATGTTTGTACGTAGTCAACAAATGTATTGGGTCATATTCATAGAAAATGCGATATAGTTAATAGCTATAGCACTGCATATATAAACAACTCATAAAACTGAGAGATAAAATGAGGTACCAACATATAAATGGGGAAACAGCAAAAACAAAAATTCACGATATAATTAAGCATTATCTTTATCCTCATTAGTAATTATGGCAAGTAAATGAAAAGAGAAAGATATGGAGTTTTACTTATCAATTTTACAGAAATGTTTGTTTGCTTTGTTTTAAATGACTATGTTCACTACTAGTAAGAGTGCATCTGAGAATAAAAACTTTGTTCAACCCCTTTGGAAAGCAATTTCTAGCTTAGGAAGTTCATGTCCTACTTTGAAACAGTTATTCTACTTTGAGAATCTACCCTAAGAAAATAATCCAAATATAGATTATCCCTTAGCACAAGGATGACCATTTCAGAGTTATTTATAATCATGAGGCATTGGGAAAACCCAAATATTTAATAACAGAGTAGTAGTTAAGGTATCCTTGATTCTTGACTGGGTTTTATGTACTTACCTCTTGGCATTTAACAGATAATGAAATTGCCTCTTTCCTTGTCTACTTCTCCCGCCAGATTGAAACTGTGTGGGCAAGCACAGGTAATTTGCATTCCAACACCAAACCCAGTGAAGGCTATCATTTTTTAACATTTGTTGGGTTAACAAATGAATAAATGCCTCTGTCCCACTATATTACTAAATCAGTCAGTCTGCATGGTTTTAAGTGTTCAGTTTTGGTGATTAGATTTTTGAGTCCCTATGCAAATCAACCCCCTTCTCTGCCCTTCTAGAACAGAGACCCAGTTTCATTTGTGGCCATATACTCAAGGAAGTATCATTACTGGAGCTGTGGGGGTGATTAATCTTAACCAACAATGGTTTAGGCAGGAATGTGATGCATTTTTCAGTACATCTCACTGTATTGCATTTTTCAGTACAGGAAGTCTGCTGGGGGAATTTCTAGGAAACGATTTTACTTAAAAGGAAATGTATTAAGAAAATACCTATTTTTTTCTGCCTCTAGATGTGGCAGTGTAGAGGTATTGTTTTGGAGTTGGTTTGGCCAACCATCAAAAGACAAGTATGAGGATAAAATCCACTGACTGGGGATAGCAGTGATGACAGATAGAAACAGGTCCTTGATAACATCAATGGGTATCTGTAATACCTGTGGAACCACCCTATCTTCAAATATACTGTGATTCAACTAAGTTACTTATATTTATACCACACCTAGTGTAATCCCACTTTTAGTTGGGCTTTCATTTAATTGTAGACAGAAGTATCCTGACTTATGCAAGTGGCCACATTTTATGGTTTGTGACAAATCCCAAAAACAAATAATGGTGAAGGCTATGGGGATCATGCCTTTTGAGGAAGAAAAGATTACTCCTATTTGGCAGGAGAACAATAGCTCTTTTGTACATTACATTCACACTGAATGAAAAATCCAGGACCAATGTGTGGTAATAGTGAAATACTTTAATTCAGTAATTGGAAAAAATGGTCAAATGACTAGCACTATTTAAAACAGAAAGATTAAGGGGTAGTGTGTTCTCAATGTCAAGAATTTCAGCTGATGAATGAAGCTGATCTGGATAGGACTAAGGTAAATCAGAATACTGGGTAAAGACTGATATGATCAATATTTTCAAACTTCAACCTCTGTGCGAGACCGAAGGGAGAGATGTTTATTTGATGCAAAATTTGTATTTTGGAAACCACATTATCTAATTTAACTTGCATGGTCAATTTACTTGAACACCATAATTACATGGAATCTTGATAATGAATAAGATTTTGGTTTGTCCAGGTTAGTGTGATGCCATGACATTTCCCAGAGTCATTTGGGCAGAGAATTAAAAAGTATTTGCAAAAACCCTTTGAGGAACTGGGGAGAAAGGAGGAAATATTCATCTTCCCCATTTTGAGAATTTCTGATATTCTCACAAGCAGTGGGGGCAACCAAATCAATAGGCTGAGCCCTTGATCTTGGGGCTCCCTTTATCCAGAGTATGGACAGATGAGTAAAAAAAAAAAAAACATGGATTAAAAAACAAATAATAGAGGAGACAAAGGACAAAATAAATTGGGTAGATGGAAATACTAGTGGTCAATGTGAGGGAGGGGTAAGGTGTATGGTACATGAGTTTTCTTTCTTTTTTCTGGAGTGATGCAAATGTTCTCAAAAATGATCACGGTGAATACACAACTATGTGATGATATTGTAAGCCATTGATTGTATACAATGTCTGGAATGTGTGTAAAGATTTCTCAATAAAAATATTTTTAAAAAATCATTTCAGCTGACATTTGGTGACTCCCTTTGGATGCATTCTGGATTTCTGTTTCAGGTGGGATGCTGAACTAGAGGATTTCAAAATTACTTCCAACTCTGAAGATGCCCTGATTTTATTCTTTGACTTTGTGATATGTAACTGCAATAATGATTGTAGAAAATAAAGGAAAAGTGAATATAAAATTGCCAGTGTGCATTTTTATATCATTCATTTCTTCAATTTATAAAATTGGTTATACCATAAAATAGACCTCTGGACCTATTACTGAACCGACCTCCCCCACTTTACTCCCCACCAAAAAACACACAGACCAAAAGAAACCAAAGCTGAAGTTTAATCAGCAAAAATAAATATTAACAAGGAACTGAATTCTTCTTGAAGGCAAAAAACGAGGGAGAAGGAACTTACTCATAATACATGTAAAAACTATAACGTAGTAACTGGGCCCTCTCTCTCTCTATATATATATATGATTATATACATGAATATAATAAATTATCAAATATCTGCATTAATGTAGGCAAAATCTAACAGTTTTAATAAAAATATATTTGGCCTTATTATGTTTTTATGTTATTATAATTTGGGAATGCTTTAATTTATAGAAATACAATATAAAATGTTGCCTAATGTGCTCCTTCCCTATCCCTCTTCAGAACTCAAAGTTTTTGTACAGTTCATTTAAAAAAATCTCTTGTTCAAATGCAAGGAATGGAGAGACTAAAAATAAAGCAATGAAGAAAGCACCAAGTATGATTATCATAACTATGCTAATTATTCTAAGAATTATAAAGCAAACATATTAAAATCAAACAAAATAGTTCCACAACACTACTGCTGTACTAAATCTTCAATAGTGGAGAGTGTTCTGGCATACTTTTTGTGTCAAAATTTGAATCTTAATAGATATTCTTCAGGCTTTGTGGACATATTATTATTGAAGAATTTCTGCATGTGCCCAATTTTTGCTTTTGGATTTAGCTGAAATAATAATACCAAGTGAACTGATCTTTCTCAAGTGCTTAATAGAATCTTGTTTAAGAAATGTCCTTACACTTGGTTTGTTCACAGTGGTTACCTTTAAAAGCTCCTGTTCTGAATGTACTATATATCTCTTTTGTTGGGGTGATTTTAAATATTGTGAAAATGGACTTTCATCATATCCATATACATTTATTTCACCAATATCCTTCAGGATACTTCTCTCTCTGTAATTTATTATAGCATTTATTTATGTGCCTATTTTTTTTTTAAGTTCTCATTTAATCTTGATGACATTTGTGATTTGGTTAGTATCTGAGTTCATTTTGTCCTATCAACCAAATGCTTCTGCTGAGCAACTGCAACAGGACAACAGGAGGGTTAATTACCTCACTGCGTGGGGCCACCAGAGCACCCGAGTATTTTTTCACATAAACAGTGAAGAGTAAGAATATGAGAAATCTTACTTACCATTTCAAACAGTTCAGTATTACTAGTGAAGCTTAATTCACTTCTGATTAATGAAGCAAAGCACAGTGAAAGTAAAAACTAATTTATAAATTATAGTAGTATCTTTTTTTTTAACATGGGTAGGCACCGAGAATTGAACCCGGGTCCTCTGGCATGGCAGGCAAGCATTTGTGCCTGCTGAGCCACTGTGGCCCGCCCAGTAGTATCTTTTTGTTTAAATGGTTTCAGAATTTCTAAAAACCCAGGTTACCCTTCTTGATGAATAAGTGACATTTTTTGCTTTTAGGGCTAAAAAAAAATGACTGCATGTGCTTTATAATAAGTACAAATAGGAAAGAAGCTATTAATTTGATTTTATATTTTTAAATTTATTTTACTAAAGTTTTGAAACGTCACACTCGCTAAAACTACACAGAAATCCTGGCAATATATATATGCTGAATTTCAATATTGTACCTAACACAAATTTCCCTCCTCCACTTGTACCTTATTAGCTAATTTCTAATGATTTCTAAAAATCAATATGCTCACGTTTCAGCTTCATATTATTTTATTTTTTTGAATCTCTCAAAAAAGACCACCTCAGGTATTAAAAAATTAAGCCATTTATCAAATATTATAATTTAATGAAAAAATTAGTATTTTTTAAACATTACCACCTTTTAGCATTACTATATCCTGTGTATTTCCAACTTTTGGTATTTTACATATTCTAAAAGGAAACTGAAACATAGTTTAACATTTTCTTTCCAGAGCACCTCTAGGTGCAGGCTAAAATGAGATTACTGCACTTCTAGGTGCAGCCTAAAAAGAGGTAACTGAAATTTATCCTGAGTGTCAGTCAATTTTCCAAAGTCCTTTTGGCCTTATTTTCATTCTGTTTAGCTGACAGGACTGGCAGATCTTGACAGCCACACACCATATGTTACAATCAAAGCCAGAAGACATTCTAGCAGTACCATGAAGTGATAGGCTAATTTTCTGTTTTGTGATGGTTTATGATAAATAAACCAGAAGTTCAGCTATTCAAAATTATGAAGAACACAGTATGGCAAATTCTTCCAGTTCACCCCCCCCACACTTTTTTTCTCTTATGGATTCAAGTTTTCATAAATACTACCACCTACTTTTCTATGCGCCATCTTCCCTCAATCCAGCTGAGAGGAAGAACACCCTAGTCCCTCTTCCCCTACTCAATGCCTAAAAAACACCCTGGACACCTTCTCCATTCATTTTATTCTTTCAACAAATGCACTGAGCACCTGCTGTGTGCCAGGTACTATATGGGGCACAGGGAACACCACGTACAACACTGACAACAACAAAGACACAATTCCTGTCCTTATGGAGTTTATATTCTAATGGATCTGACATGAATCAAGCAAACACATAAAATAACAATGGCGTGAAATGCTAAGAAATAAACGTACATGGTCATGTGAGAATGTATAACAGAGGGACTTTAACACTGTCAGAAAAATTTGGAAATGCTTTCCTGAGGAACTGATGAATGAGCTGAAATCTGAAGGACAAAGAAGGATTAACTAGGCAAATAAGGAAGGAAGGTATTTTCAGCCAAGGGAACCACATGAAAAAAAGTTCTATGATTGAAGAAGCATGGAATACTTTAGTTCTCACTTATTCCAGATACTGAAAGAAGGACAATACAGGTAAAACACAAAGTGAAACATGGTGCAAAATGATGCTGATAAAGTATTAATGATAGCTAACCTCTATGAGTACTTTTTAGGTGATGGACCAGCTACTGCTTTAATCTTGTGAGACATTCACTCTCTCAGTGCTCAGAACTACCGTATGAAGGAGATGGTGGACCTAACATATGTGATCTCATAAGTCATATAAAATATTTTAATTTTCATCAGAAGTGTAATAAAAACAGGGGTAGGGAAGTTAGCTTGATTAAAATTGTGCACTTTGAAAAAGACCACTCTACCTATAGTAAAGAGAACGGAATCCATGGAGGGCCAGAGAAGCTGCAGGGAGACCAGCTAGAAGACAACTGCTGTCATGCAGTAATGATGGTAGCTCAGTTAGGGAAGCGGAGAGAAGTGGATAAATTTGAAAGACGTTTACAAAGGTAAAATGATAGGACTTAGTGACGGATTGGTAGGGAGGGTGGGTGAGTGAGAGACCAGTGTCTAAGATGAGTTCTAGGGTAACAGTTTGGAAATCAAGGTGAACAGTGGTGTCATTCACTGGGATACAAAGATGCCTTGATCAGACCAGAGGCTAATACAAACTTATTAAATAACAATAACAAAACTCACAAAGGAGTTAGCCTGAAATCATACACAGCCATTCTTATATGACTGAAATACAAATAAAGCTTCATTATAACCAGTGTCACATAGTGATCTTTTGAAGTTCTAGGACAGGGTGAGAACATTTTTTAAATGAGGTATCAAAAACATATTTTTGAGTGGGCGGCAGTGGCTCAGCAGGCAGAGTTCTTACCTGCCATACAGGAAACCCGGGTTCAATTCCCAGTGCCTGCCCATGCAATAAAAAACCACACATATTTTTGGGATAAATAAAATTAAAAAGTAAAACATTATTATCATTTCCCCCTGATCATTAACATCTCTCTGCTAGAGACTTAGCAAAGAAAATTTCAAGATGTGACAACTTCTATGTATGTCTAACTCATGGTCATTTTTTAAACTGATAAGCTTATTCTGTATTAACTCAATCAAGCAAAAACAGTCCCCTTACGTTTTAAGTAGTTTGATAACACACACATATCATACAAATGCACAATTAAAAGTATTATGTTCACCTTTAAAAGAAAAGCAAATATAGACAGTGATTCCTTCCCTCCCCCAAAAACCTGTGAATTAATGCTGAGCTAAAAATAAAAGCAAATAACTAGGCTTTACCTCAAAAGACCAGGTTACTAATTGTGATTTTAGTCAAAGCACTTGTCCTTACTGAGCCTTAGGGTATTTGTTTTTTTATTTTTTCACTTCCAAAATGTAATAACCTATCTCCCAGATTTGTTGTAGAAATTACATAAGATGACATTTTTGGAAGTGCTTTATGAATTTTAATACTCTATCAAAAAATAGTACTGCTTTTAAATAAAAAAGTCAAATGAGGCACACAGACTGATCAGATCCATATTACTTATTATCTCTACTATTAATGTGATTTGGGGGGGGAAGGACAAATAAGTTTAAAATAAGAAACACATTCAACTTGTATGAGACTAGCATGATATATCACAGATAAATTTAAAAGTTATAAAGACCAAATAGTTACTAATCCTGAGAAACACTGTTAGCTCAGTCCCTTCAATCATGCTTTCCCATAATAGAGACTTTATTTGTTGAATATATACCCACAAATCAAAGGTCTTTTAATTAGACCTTTGCATTTACTCTAAGGCTATTAATTTTAGATTAACATGGCCTAACATGTTTTTTTCAAATACTCTGAGGTAAAATATTAACAACTTATTTTGTTTCTTGCTATGTCCTCAGCTCCCAAAGTGCCTATTTTTTAAAATAGTCAACAAAAATAGATACTATAGAAGAAAAAAAGGCTAGTACTGCTTTCAATAAAATAAAAATCACTTCAGCACTTACTGAAATAGAAATGGGCATTTTTCCTCCAAGTACTCAGATAATAAGGATGGCTAGATAAGTCATGCCAAACAAACAGAGCACAATAAAGTGCCTTAATGTAGCTAAAAATTACCATTATCTTAAGGAAAGGGTAGTCCAGCTGCTGAATGTTCTCTCTTGTATATATTTAAGGATATAAATTTAAAAATAGACTCCATTTAGTTTAATTCTATCAGAAATATATTTTACATCTTTAAAAGCCTTCCTTCTTAAACATTCACACATGTACTTTTATTTCATAATGCATTATTGCATTCTCTCTCCCTCTCATGTTGACGTCAACTCCAACAATCTCTAGAAAACAGAATTCAAGTTTTAACAATTACTCTTATTATAGAAGATTGTGCGTAGTTTAATCAAAACTAGCTTTGTAAATTCATTATGTGCAAACACCCACCTGGTATGATACAGCAAGAATGGTATCAAATGGTTTTATGTGTGTAAAAAGAAAACTTTCTGAAAACATTCCCCTCCTTAAGGAGGAAAGATGAAGGTAAAGAAATAATATAAACAGTATTAATTAAAATTTTTATAGTTACAAATGCTGCCAAAATCAGCAGGATAGTTAAATCACTCTTTTACGTCTAATAATAAATGTTTAAAGGAATGTACAAGTAATGCTTTTTAAATCACTTGGCTGTACACTGACATTTTGCTTTTTTAGTTTGTGCTTTTTATTTTTACATTTGTACCATAGTTTTGAAAATTATAGCTTTAACTGATAAAATTTACCCATCATCTAAAACTATTTTCACATTTTCAAGTTACTTTATAAGCTCAGTAGAGTGAGAATTTTCCCGAGTTTTCAAACTCAGTAATCAAATAATTTGTTAATTTGATTGGACTTTTTATAGCAATTAAATAATTATAGATTTAAGTACATTATTTTAATAACATTTAAAATATATGCCTCCTTTTATTTTTAGCCCTAAAAGCATTTGAATCTTTGTAAATAATAGTAACTTATTAACAATAGTGAGAAATAATTCAGGAATCTGGGAACACAACTGATTTTTGTTTTTCTTTTAAACGATGCCTATAGTGATATCAAAATTAGGAAATGACAACTCCTTTTCATTAGGCATATGATTATATAACAGTATGTGTTGACTTCCTAGATCACATCAGTTTGAAAGAAGGTAAAAACCCCAAGACACACAACACCAAAAGATTGTAATGCCTGTGCCTTATACTTTCTATCAACTGGTTTTGGAACAGTCACCACTTGACCGCACTCCATTTCATTTATTGTCTTTTCATTAAAAAGGAAGTCTTCCATAAGTTGCAACACCCATGTTATAAATATAACCTTCTTACTCCAGACTTATACTTGGAGTTTTTGACTGCCACTCCTGCTATTCAACTGTCATCTTCTTTATATGATGAAGAAGAGCATCTTTCTCCAAGTGAGCTTCTGCAAGAGCCATTTTAGCCTTAGCCAGTTCCTGCTTAAGGGACTCATTCTCTTCCATGAGCTGAAATGATAAATATGGGAAATAAAAGAATTTAATCATTTCCAGAAACTATTTACAGACTTCTTACATACCATCCCAAAGTGTGATAAGACAGTAAAAATACCCAACCCTGGCCAGAGCACATTGCTTCAGGAAGTTATCTGGATATGTATATCTAGCACATAAAAATGTAAATATTGACCCAACAACTGAAAATACTAATTAACTCCTAATTTCCAACTAATAGCTACTTTCTTTTATTTTAATTTCTTTGGACTTCTCTGTGGTTTTAGACCCAGTTGCCCATGCCCCTTTCCTAGGCCTCTCTCCTTCTTTGGCTTTTATGCCACAGGTCTTTTGTGTTCATCCCTTCTCTGCCTGTGGCTTCTTCATCATTTCCTCTGCTGGCTCCCACCTGTCTAACCACCTCCACATTTTACTATTGTATTAGAGCCCATAACTGGCCTTCTCTTGTCACTTGCTTCACTCTCTTCTCTGGGAGGCTATCATCCACTTCCATGGCTCCAACTATCATACATAATCTAATCCAGCACAAACCTCTCTCCTGAGCTCCAGACTGACATTCTGAGTAGCCTAGAGAGCCAACAGGTGCTTCTCCTCTGTTCAAAGACTCAGGTCAAATACATTATCCTCTTAGAATCATTCCTTAACTTCCTCAACTTGTGATCTTTAACTCTAAGGAATGTTAACAGCTCAGGACTTTCTCCCCAGAAAAATTCATCTACACAGATTCATTCAAGTGTTTACATTCAATTTCAAAGAGTCCTCAGGTTTCTTTTAGTTCTAGCTTAAGAATTCCTGCCTCATATGCTGAGGAAACACTATATTAATGAGTTACTATCTTCTTTTGAAGCTTATCTATCAGGCTAATTTAACAGAAATAGGTACTCAGAACTTTATGAGGAATTTGTGAAGGGACTAGAGAAATGTTCACATGTAATACAAATAACAGGTGCTTCAATTCTTGGCCTCAACAACAGTTAGCAAGAAATTTACTCTGCAGGGAAAAACACAAAACAAATCACTACCTCAATTTTTAATAATTATGTTTCTCAATCAAAGAACAATTTAGCCATTTCCTTTTGGCAAATTTGGAGACTTTCCATTGCAGCATTCTGTTTGCTTTCTATAAGTAAACACGTTTGCTATGATTAAAACGAAAAGAAAAGAAATTTTGCCTTCTAAACTAAGTACGATTGCCTTCTATACCTCCCCAATCTCTATTCTAGGAAATAGTATATCATGAACCACAACTGCACACTGTCTTTCCCACTGGAATGTGAGCTACTTGAAAGATGGGGATGGCATACGGTTCAGCTCTCTGTCCACAGCTCAAAGTTGATGCCCAATATATCCTTAAAGACTTCATTTTGTGGTTCTATCACAGAAAAATAAAACTCAACTGAACTACTTAATAACAGCAAAAAATCAGAAGTAACTCAAATGTTAACAAATGTTAAGAGGAGGTTCAGAAACAACAGTAATCCACATCCACATTATTCAGCCATTAAAAATAAATATGAAGAATATTAGCAATATGGAAAAATATTTGTTAAACAATATTAAGTAAAAAAAGATGGTATACACTAAATTATAATTGTTTAAAAGTAATGGAAAAGACTATGAAAGTAAAAATCACAAAAATACTGACAGCCCTGCAGAGAATAGAAGATAACAAAGTTGTTCTATTTTTAAAATATTTTCCAAAATATTCTAAAATATTATAATACTTTTGTAACCTAAATCAAACTTCAATACAGTCTCCAGGAAGTATTCCTAGATTTAAATAAACATTATTTAAATGAGGGAATGAATAATGTTTTAACCATTTAATATTTTAACATTTAATTACTTGAACTGCTGAAACTAATGGGAATTAGTTTTCCCATTACCTGTTCTCTAGAAAAGTCAAAAGCGCACACAGGAAAGTTCACTGACTGAGAAGGCCAAGGAACCTCTGGACTCGTCTGTGTGGCTTGAGTGACACTGGGCTGCTGCTTCAGAGCACAGTTTCCACGTGTCAGCAGCACTGATTCACTCTTGGCGTTGTCCTTCAAATCATTTCCAGTGTTAAGCAGCTGAGAATCTGAATAAACAAACAAATAAGAAACTCAAATAGCTAATTTCCAAATAACTGATAAATCTTTAGAAGTTCTGTTTTGAAAAACTAATTAAAAACTCTATCTATAATAATATCTCTATTATTATAATCACAGTATTTTGATAAAGGCATTGCTAACTCTGGCTACTGGTAATAGCTTTCTGCAAAAAGTGTGCTGGATGTGATTATTAGTGATGGTGGTCAGGTACCCAAAAAGGAGAATGAGAAATCTGAGGACGACAAAATATATTTGTCACTCTGGTATATAAAAATGTGAAAAATAAACCTACAAATAAAGCACTTGTGTATTCCTGTTTTAAAATTTCATTTTTTATGAATGTAAAACTAATGCAAGTTCACTGAAGGAAATTTAGAAAAAGAAAAACAAAGAAGTATGAAGATCACATATATAAAAATCACCATTTTTAAAAATAGAAAGAAGTAATTAAATTATGGTACAGAATAGAATATTGCACAGCCATCATGAAATCATAGTTTTAGTATGAATGATTTTTTCCTTTTTCCTTGAGTTGACATCAGTGGATTTCCATTTCTAGAGACGATCCATTTACATTTACTCATATAAAATGGGAAATGATTATAAGGATACACCATTAAATTTTACAGATATTTAAGAGCAGGTTATAAAGTAGAATTATGAACTTGAGAAATATATAACTATTCAAGGTACCTATTCTGGCAACTGGAAAAACTTAACTTTTTTCCCTGGTTTTTAAAAATAATTATAGAGGAAAAGGAATAGGATACACAGGAATAATGTTCCTCTATTTTATCGGAATTAACATAGCATAAATCTGAAGCTCATTCTGCTAAATCAAGATATATATGAAAAGCTATAGAGCAATCAATAAGGAAATAATGCAAAATAATATAGTGAAAAAATAATTAAAGCATTAAAATGTTATATTAGAAAATATTCACTTAGTGTAAAAGAAAGCAGTAAAGGAAAATACAGGCATAATAAAGATATGAGACATGTAAACAAAAAGTAAAGTGGAAGATGTAAATCAAACTATATTAATAATGAAATAAAAAGGTGAATGGATTATACAATCCAATCAAAAGGCAGATAAGACTAACCATAAACTGTCCATAGGAGACAAGCTTTAGATTCCAAAATAGGAAAAGACTGAAAGTAAAAGGATAGAAAGATATATACCACAAAAAAGATGACAAAAGACTTTAAAACAAAAAGTGTTATCAGAAATAGAGAGGATATTGACAAAAGGGTCAATTCATTAAGAAGATACGACAAATTATAAATATATATGCATCCAACAATAAAGCACCAAAATACATGCAGCAAAAACTGATAGAAATGAAGGCAGAAATAGACAATTCAACAATGATAATTGGAGATGTTGTGCTGGTTTGAAATGATTTATGCACCCCAGAAAAGCAATGCTTTAATCCTAGTCCCATTTTGTAAAGACAGCTGTTTCTTCTAATCCCTATTCAGCACTGTATACTTGAAACTGTAATTAGATCATCTCCTTGGAGGTGTGATTTAATCAAGAGTGGTTGTTAAGCTTGATTAGGTGATGACATGTCTCCACCCATTTGAGTGGGTCCTGATAAGTTTCTGGAGTGCTATAAAAGAGGAAACATTTTGGAGAATGAAGGAGATTCAGAGAGAGCAGAGCAGAACGACATAGCCACGAGAAGCATAAGTCCAATAGCCAGTAACCTTTGGAGAGGAAGAAGGGAAATGCCTCCCAAGGAGCTTCATGAAATAGGAAGCCAGAAGAAGAAGCTAGCAGATGATGCCGTGTTCACCATGTACCCTTCCAGATGAGAGAGGAACCTTGACTGTGTTCACCATGTGCCTTCCACTTGAGAAAGAAGCCCTGAACTTCACCGGCCTTCTTGAACCAAGGTATCTTTCCCTGGATGCCTTAGATTGGATATTTCTATAGACTTGCTTTAATTGGGACATCTTCTCGGCCTTAGAACTGTAAACTAGCAACTTATTAAATTCCCCTTTTTAAAAGCCATTCTGTTTCTGGTATATTGTATTCTGGCAGCTAGCAAACTAGAACACATGTCAATATCCCACTTTCAATAAAGGATAGAACAGTTAGACCAACAACAAAACAGAAGACTTAATATTACAGATAACTGGAATTAACAGACATCCATAAAACATCTTATTGGAATTGTGAGTATAAAGCTGAAGTTGATATTAGCCCAACAATAGCAGAATATACAATTAAAGGCACATGGAACATCTCCAGGAGCGACGACATGCTAAGGCATAAAGCAAACCTCAAACATTTAAAACATAGAAATAACACA